>NC_044397.1:53720669-54033669 GCF_006542625.1 Nomascus leucogenys | reverse complement strand
TCCCGTGAGGATTTTGAGAACTAAACACAATCAGGACATGAGGCACAAAGTAGAAACTGAACTTTCCTTGACTCCTAAGATGTAGTTGTTCTCTTAAGAATTGGGTAAGTTAGGAACAAAGACAAAGGAAAACAAAAATATAACATCTGAAAAACCTGAAGAAGCTAATGAAGTATGATTTTCTAGAAGATTCCTATGAAATTAGTATGGGACTCAGGGTGTTCAGATGACTCATGGGAACATTTACTTTTAACATTCTCATGCACAGAACTATACTCCAGCCCTTTCTCCAAACAAAGGCTTGTTTGTGTCTGAAATTGCCATTGAGACAGAAGGTATCCTTACCATCGGCCATCGGATGACCAAACACCAAAATGCAACTATCGGAAAAGAAAACCAACTTAAACTGGCACTAGTGAGATTGGCACTAGTGAATATTCTGGAAACCTAGCTCACAAATGGGGTTTGGTAAGGAGGATTGGGGAGTTAGTTAGCTCGAAAGCTCTGGGCAGCCGAAGGTCCTGGGTGAGGGTAGGTAAGACCAGGAAAGACAGTGTGGCCCTGCAGGCAGTGGGCTTGGCATTTGCCCCAGTGCTGATGAAGGTGGTCTCACAGCCACAGAGGTGCGCAGTGGGGCACATCTGGTTGCATCCACCAGCCCCTGCTCAGACATCTCTGAATCATGCTGAGTGACTGTGGGTGGCTATTACCAAGTGCTAATGCTCTCTCCTGACATCAACTCCCACTGCGAGGTCTGATAAATGGGCCACATCACCTTCTTTCCCCTCCTTCCTCCTCCTCCTCATCCAAGGCTGCTAAAAACTGTAATGCTTCTCAGGATGTTGCTTGTTATTTCCTTTGTCTGTCTTGATCCCTAGCAGTTTATTTTCTTTTGTTAGAGCCTCTTGATTTTTCAAAGCACACCAGCCAAATGTCTTGAGATGCTGTAAGCCACTGATTTTGCATCAGCATGGCTTTGCTCCCAGCCTGTTAGCTACAGTTGCTAGGCTGGCTTCTGCCGCATGTCACAAAGAACTCTGCTAAAGCCTCGGTAAACACTATTAAGCCCTAAACGGATGATGATAGTGAAATCAGCTCTAAGCTGTGGGCTAATGGAATGATATATTCATTGTGCTGTGTAAGAACAAGGACAAAGAACTGGACATGCGCCAGATTTCATAAGCAAGTTATGCAAAAACCGCACGAGGTAACAAATGGCTTTGTGTTTCCTAGAAGCTGTCTGCCTTAGCGGAGCAGGGCTTAGTGGGTGCTGCCTTGTCTGCGAACCTCTACAGGCAGACACAAAGTTGTAGTACAGCTGTCTTGGCTTGCTCCGTTTGGCAGCTTCCGACATCTGCCTCTGGCATTTGGAAGTTGTTGAAATCCTTGTGGAGCACAGAGGGAAGTTGTTTGGAAGTGGGCGACCTGGAACTGAAGCTACGTGTCAGGGATTTCCGAGTTATCTCAGTAGATCTGGCATCCCAAGGAGCACCTCAGTTTAAGGAGGATCACAGGCCCTGCTGTCCCTCCTCAATACAGGAGCACGGGCTGAACTTAAAAGTTCTTAAAATACTGATGATAAAAAACCAAACAACAGTATTTCAATCAGATGCAAAAAGGAAAACTTTGTCTTATTCTCCTGAATGAGCATGGTGGGCATTTTAGAATGTGCTGAGGATATGCGCTGAAGAATAATCCAAAATGAGCAGAAGTTACAGGCAGGGAAGACTTAGATCATTATATTTTGTTCATTGAAAGAGTGGCAAATTACTATTATTCATAAGTTTAATTGATAAGTGACTAACCTGGCCCCTTCCGTGGTTTCCACTGCCCTTTCTTCAAGACACCCCATTCTGTCTTATTCCACAGTAGTTGCAAGCTCGAGATAAATACAAGAAGCATATTGGAATCCACAATGAATGTTTTTCCCAACAGGACACATGCCGATGTCTGGACCCATCCATTTCAAAGTGTCTCCTTTGGGCTAAAAATTCCTAGACCAAGTCATCTGGGGAGTCAGTCTCTTTCCTAACCATAGACATCAGTTGTGACTGTCTTGTATATGATGCCCAGGTGACAGAAGTAGTAGGCAAAATTCCAGACAACTTGCTATCTTGTGGCAGTGTGGTTTGAGGGGCACAGTAGGACCTTGACAGATTGAAGATCCCTACAACATTGACCTGTGACTCTGTGGTCCTACCTTGCTATCTGCTTGGAGGTGTCCTCCATGGAGGCCCCTTTTTAAGGTGCTGTGTTAGAATTCTGTAACTTCTCTGATGTAAAAGGAAGTCTCAAGGTGACCTAGCTGAGGACTGTGAGGTCAATACGTGTTGTCTGCCACATTATCGCTAAGTGGCTGCACAGTTTCTGCTTGAATATGTCCATGAAGAACTTACTGCTTGCTGAGATAACTCAGTCTACATTTCCACTTCTCTGGCTCCTTTTTACACTCAGCATAAATATTTTCTCCTATGCCTTATACTCAGTTGTCCTAGTTTTAGCCTCTGAGATAATATAGATCAAGCTAATGGTACCCTTTCTTCTTCTACATAAGAGGAGTTTTGGCTTTAATTTTGGCTTTAGTCTAGCTCATTTGGAGACCCAATAAAAATGATTCAGATATACTTCTGATCAAAATCAGCACAAGATATATTTAGATCACTGTGATTTCTCTCAAGGAATAGGCAGGTAATGGTGCAGGCAGCTCAGTTTCCTTTATGCCACAGACTTCCATGCTGTTAACCCCATAGATTTCTGGGCATTGCTCGGGTGTTTCATGGGTCATCAGTTCTTGATTCCAAATATCTCTGATTCTTAGGACCCCTGGATTTCAGGTGTCAGGGAGACAGCAGCTATAGTTCTCTTAGGCCCACAGCTGAGGAAATGGCTTCCACCATCCTCTGGCGAGTCAGTAATGCACTCTTAGAACACAGTCACTATATCCTTATGGAAAATGACTGATCATAAATACTCTCAAATCTGTCTCAAGCTATGGCCCTTGGAGATGAGGATTATAGTCATTTGAATCTTCTCTCCTCTTAGCTCCTCAGCACAATTTCTGCAGCTATTTCATATGCAGCAAAACTCTTACTGCTGTATTTCACATGCAGCAAAACTCTTACTGCTGTATTTCACATGCAGCAAAACTCTTACAGCTGTATTTCCTTTCAACTTGTTCCAGCTTGTCTAGATATTTCCAAAGCATGGCATTTGAAAGCAAACAGACTGATAGTCCAAGTAGGGGGCTGACAAATTTTCTTTCACGGGCATATTGTTGCCAACAAACATATTAACTTATGATATTACCCTTTTGCAAGGTACTGAGCAGCTGATACAAAGGAGGTGAGATACAAATCCTGAAAGTTCACACCAGGAAACTCCAATGTGAGAAATGACCAGGATGTGAACACTGGTGGGAGACAAATGGGTATTACAAAGCTCAGCACAGGTGCTACCAATGGGAGGAATGGAAATTCATGTTCGTGAACCACCAATATGTGCCATGCACTGTTCTCACCCCCAATATAGTTTGGATGTTTTTCCCCTTCCAAATCTCATGTGGAATTTTGACCCACACTGTTGAAGGTGGGGCCTGATGAAAGGTGTTTGGGTGGTAGGGGATGATCCTTTATGAATGGCTTTGTGCCATCCTCCTGGCAATGAGTGAGTACTCACTCTATTAGTTTCTGCAAGAGCTGGTTGGTTGTTAAAGAGGCTGACCCCTCTCCCTTTTCTCTCTTGCATCCTCCCTTGCCATGTCATCTCTGCACATGCTGGCTCTGCTTTGCCTCCATCATGAGTGGAAGCAGACTGAGGCCCTCATCAGAAGCTGACATTGGTGCCATGCTACTTGTGCAGCCTACAGAACTATGAGCCGATAAACCTCTTTTCTTTATAAATTACCCAGGCTTAGGTATTCCTTTATAGCAACGTAAATAGACTAAGACACTCCCCTTATATTGTTAGTTCACATACTCCACCACAGTGCGAATGAAGTATAGCTATCTCCACCTTACAAAGGACAAAGTGAGGTTCAGAGAAGGTAATTAACTTTCCCAAAGTTACAGCCCAGATTTACATTCTGTTAGGCATTGTTTTGAAAGTCTGCATGAACACTTACAGTACACTGAGTTACTTTTGGTTGCTGGATTGCTCGACTGTGTTCTGTGAAATGGGGTGCCTCAACACTGGGCTGCTTGGGACCAGTTGAGATTTCTCAGCAACTTTTGTGTCCCCGGATTCTACAGCATTCCAGAGTCATCCTCTTATTAATGTTTTTAGAAATCTATCTTGAGATGCTTCTCTTGTAGAGTAAGCAGTCCAGATTCTTTTCCCAAACTAAGAAGGATTGTTTGAGGGCCTCCAGCTTTCCAAGTCTGTTTGATTGTTCTACTGAACTTTCCTCCTCCACTCTGCAACTCTGCTCCTATGACTGTTAAATTCCCTCCTCTTGAATGCAACTAAAAAGTTTATCACAATGCCTTCCACCACCTTTCTTTCTGGACAAAATATCACCAAGAGAAGCCACTGTGTAGAGAAGATTTTGCTGAAGGTAGGGGAATAATGGAAGTGGTGGAGGAATGTTACATGACACGATAGCCAACAACACACAATTTAATATTGGCTAGCATCAATATGAAATGCCTGCTACCAGGAATTCCTCCAGCTGGGATTTCCCTCAAGCCTCATCACCAGTTTTCCACTAGAGGGAAATCCTCTTCCTCTTCATAATCCTTTTGAGCACAAGTGCACACACACACATACACACACACACACCTCCTTCAGAAATAAGATTTACAAAGAAAAAATAAAGTACAACTGTTATGTCAGAGTGGTACGAATATGGATTTCTGTCATTATTTTAGATTCTCTATGTTGCATAATTTTCTCTAATGAATATTATTTCTTTCATTGTAAGGAAAAGAAGAAAAAAGGAAGGATGATTTTCAGTTTAAAGGGAAATAATGTAAGAGTTCTTGTTTCAAGGGAACTGGGCCAGAATAATGTTTCTTACCTAGCTGTTCATCGTTGGCTCTTCTGACCTCAAAGGATTCCACGTTTCAATCTTCTTTCTTTTAATGTTTGAGGAGAGCAACCTAGTAGGGGTTCTGATGAAAGAATTTGAAAAATGGATTTTTTATATGTGAAGCCTTACCTACTCCTAGAACAGAATCGTGACTGTTCAGCTAGTAATTGCTCTTGACTTCAGGGAGGAAGAGACTTCCTCACTCAGGAAGATGAAGGGCTCACCAATTGTAAAACCAGTTTCAACAACTGATTAGTGTTTAGAACTGTTAGTTCTTACTCCTTCTGTCTAACCTAACTCCTATGAGGGTTCATAGCCCCCTGGTCTTATGTTCGAAGATGACAGCAATGGCTGGCTGCTGTTTGGCTTTTAAGATCTTATGCACTAGTTGCGTCCTTCTGGCCACTCAGTTTGGATTCTGAGCCAGGCCAAAGCATCCTGGACCGGCAGGTGAGGTCAAGAATGTCCCGCAGGAGGCTTCTCAGGCTCCTTTGCAGCAATTGGCTCCAGACTTTCTTAAATGTTTCCTGTGGGTTTTATTTCCTGGGTGCATTTGATGCTTGGTTCTCTCTTCGCTTTTTGAGGCTATTCCTGCCCTTTTTATATGGAGTGTGTGTTTAGTCTCTTTATCTCCGGAGTTGGGTGCCAACACCATTCCAGAGTCATCCTCTCGTTAATGTTTTTAGAAACATAACTTGAGATGCTTCTTTGTAGAATAAGGAGCCCAGATTGTTTCTCCAAACCACTAACAATCAGTTAAAGGCCTCCCAGTTTTACCAGTCTGGAAAGATATTAAAGGGGCATAGAGACTGGGATTCAACTTTGACTTAATTACCACATAACTGGTTAGTTGTAACCACTCAGAATCTAAATATCCTCATATTTAAAATGGTTTCATGGCGATTATGAAGAGTGCACAGTATATTGATTATACACATACAATAAAAATAGATACGATTTTTATCAATCAGATTTCCCTCAAGAGCTGTGATGTGAAATTGAGCTGTCAGATTTTTCTACTCTGGAGTAAATTTGATGGATAACCTTGGCCTGGGGTGTTATTGGAGACATACTCTTGAACCCTGTCTGTTGGCTTCTGCCTCTAACAGCATATGCAGGCCTCATAACGGGGTGCTTGGTATCAAGCTGTTTATTATTCTTTCTAAGCTGACCATAGGGTGCTGAGAACACTCAAGGAAATATTGAAGCCTAGCCCACTGAGGTTTCATAATAAAAGGATTTTTTCCCACTTTCCTTTGCAAGATTAAATTTAATAAAAAATACCATTGATTTTTTGTGAAGAAGTAAAAAAATTTTAATCATTATAAAACAAAAGATATAGCTCCCACATTTTTCAGCCAGTGAATTACCGTTCCATAGGCAAAGCCACATGAAAAGTCTTATCCTAGTCAGAAAGAATCATGGTGATAATTGATTTCTTAATGCACTGGCCCAGGCATTAGTTAATTTTATCAGAAAGTCATTACAAGAATATATCTTCTTTATGAAATGAGGCTGGTTTTTATACAGTGCTTTTTATTGCTTGCCTCTTCTTAATCATGCTAAGAAAGTCTTCAAACATTTTCTTATTCAAATATGAATTGTAATACATGGACCATATACAGTATGGTAATATGCAGTCTTTATTTCATAATTTTAATCCTTTCACTGGTAGCAGCAGCATTTCAAAACTTTGATCAAAGTAGCTTTGAATCTCTCCTGGGAAAGCATACTGAAAATTAAGAATAAAATTGCCTACAGGGGTTAAAGGAGATCACAAGACTGCATGTATTTCCAAGGAAACTGTGAAAAATAGTTGAATTCAGGAATCTGTAGTTCTACAACTGGGAAGAGTTTTGTAGTCTTCTTGATTATTGTTTTCCTTGACATATTTCAGGCCACCAATCTTTGGTGCACAAAATAAAACAACAGAAAAGTAAAAGTGTATTGGCTCAGACAGTTTTCTTACATTGAATGAGTCTGATTCTATTCGTTGAAAGATTAACAAATTGTTGAATATTGGACTAGGAAAGAGTCTTAGCTATCCTTTAGGAGCCCCTGACCCATGTCCTAAGTCAACACACACATCTTGTTTACAGATGAGAGCATGAGAATGCTGGGGCTGAGGAATGAAGAGGCCTTCCAATTCACACAACTGTTGACCCACTGCATGCTGATCCACGTGTGTCTGTGCTGATGGTGCATGTTATCCCCAGGTCTTGGCCCAACTCTTCCATGTATTTAAAAACATCTTGGGTTAAAATTAGATTACTTTCCTGCAGATACTTGTAACAAAGGATCGTGTGCCGGTCATAGGGTTCCTCAATAACCTGTTTGATTGACAACAGCGTTATTTTCTACATGTGATAGGAACATGAAAATAAAGGACTCATAGATATTCTTTCTGGGTGCCTGCAAGGGGCAAGAGCATTGCTTTCATCAGTGTTCTCCTGAGTGCCCTCAGATGTTGCTCAGAACCATTGATCCTGAGCTTGCTGACCCTCCCACCTTCTCTGGCTACATAGATAGCCTTCTTCCATGGTACTGTTGCAGCTGGGGCTCAGCATGGCTCAGAAGTTTTCAGAAAGACATGCCTGATCCGAGGTGCTGTTGGGACCTCAGGGGTATCACCTCTGAAGATGGAAAAATGCCAGAGAAGAACAGGAACCTGAGTGCTGGTTTCAAAGTCATCATCAGAATGTGTGAAACTTGATTCATTTGTTCATTGTTCTCTCCTTCATCCAATATGATTGATGCCCCACATGCCAGCCACTGGACGAAGGCCTCAGAGCTCAGTCAACAAGAGAGACATGATCTGTTTTCCCCCCATATTGGCCATAGGCAGGGCTGGGTGGGTTAAGATAGACAGCAAACCAGTGACTACTGGTCTAACAGGAGGATCAATGGGAAATTCAATGCCCTCTGGGAATATTAGAAAGGGGTGTCAAACCTGAGAGTATGACAATGCCACTCTAAAACCTGGAAGTGAGTGGGGATTAGCAAGAGCAAGAGTAAACACCAGTGGGGCAGACACTGCATATGAAACGGCCCTGATGGTGAGGTGGATTCAAGGAGCTCCAAAACCCCTGTGTGGCAGGAGTGTCCGGAGCAGAGGGAGGAGGCACGTGATCCATCAACAGAGGCAGGCAGTTTGAATTGGATCAACAGCCCAGCCTTTCATGCTACAACATAATGTTGTTCACCACATTGCCAGTACTGCATGGACACCTTCAGAATCACTTAAAGTCTTATTGGAAAGGCAGAAGACCCATGTATAAAACAGAGAGGCACAATGAAAATGACATAAGGTGGCCAAACGCTTAGCAGGAGCAAAGAAAGTTCTACTGAGAAATCAGGGCAGAGAGGAGAGAAACCCACAGGATGCGTCCATGGTGAAATGAGTTTTAAGATCACATATTAGTTAGGATTGTGTGTATTGACATCTTTTGTGACTTTCCAGGTGTTTTACACTGTCTGGTTCAGGGCCCGCAACAACCTAGTGACTAGGTATTGTGTTTCATGTTATCTGCATTTTACCAAATGCAGGAAACTGGGACTCAAAAATTAAGAAATGAGTCCAAGTTCATAAAGAGAATGATTAGAAGAGAAGGGATTTGAACCTAAATCTGCCTCAATGGGGGCCTTTGCTCTTAACCAAGAGATCACACATCCACAAGGAACTGAGGCTAAAAAGGCAGTCATTGCTTTCCACCCCCACCAGTTTTCAGCTCTGAAGAGCAATTGTGACCTTTCCCTGAAGCTGCCATGCCCGCATGGGGGGTTCCCTTGAGGGAGAGGGAGACATTTTATTCAGGATGGGTTGTGCCTCTCTCAAAGGTTACACATAGCGAATTCTTGATCGTCACACTTACAGATGTTTTATGCCATCTGATGGAAAGTTGTGCCTATGTCTGTGGTTTTACAGACTTGGCAAAAAGCAGTGAGTTTATTTGATATATTAATTTGTTGCAAGCAGACGAGTTAAAGAAAAATAATTGTTAAATATCAAATTTCTCACTGGACTTATATCTCTTTCACTGATTTTTTTCTTTTTTATTTTGAGGGAGGGAGAGCTGATTTTAAATGTCACATAACCAGAAGCAACCATCAAGGTCCAGGTGGAGGAAGGCACAGAAACTGAACCTGACATTTATTAGTTACTGTCCCCAGGTAAAGCACTTTATGGTTGCTGGAACTTGACGGATGTCTTTATCCTCCAACTTATTACTTTCAAAACATTAATCATTGGTATCATTCTCTAGATCTGTAAACAATTTCATAGAAATGCAGGTTTACATCTTAATTACCTGACTTGGTTTGGGATTTAGGTCAGAGAACTCAGCGTATTTGTAAGGTGCGCCTCTCATGGGAGCTGGAACTTACAAAGCTGTAAGCTTTAAGCTGGCCCCTTTTGGATGCTTTGTGAGTACCAACGATTTTCAAAGGTAGTGAGGCATTTCACATCAATATTATTTTAAAGTCAAATTTAGAAACCTGACTAAATGTAACATTTGTCTTCAGTGTTTTATAGATTTCCATTGATTTGTAGCCATTCCCCCTAAGTCATGAAGTGATAATATTCACCATCCTATGGAGTGGTATATCTGGTATAATATTTATAACTACACACACTTGAATATCTCTTAGGTGTATTACTTTGTGTAACTTTATATGATACATGAAAGTACTTTTCCATATTTCATATGCATCATTTCATAGATTCTAAAGGTTAGTCGAGGGAGACTTGGGGTAAGTGCCTGTTCAAGGCCCTCCACCTGGTCTCTCTGGTTTTGGGGCTCAGCCAAAGTCAGGGCCCCCTGTGACTGCTCCCACTGGGTTAGCACAGCCTCCAGACTCTGGGTCCCACATAAGGCGATGTAGCCTGACTCCAACCTGGCAAGCTTAGCAATACAGAATGCATCTTTTAGGTCATGTGTTACATTAATTTTATAACAGCTTGAATTTTAGAATAAAAAATAGGCAGAAAACTTGGAATCAGTACAAGGAACTATCAGAAAGCTTATAGTATACTGAAGATTAAAATGAGAAAAAAAGGAAGAAAAATTTGGCCCTGACAGCTAAACAGGGGTGGGGGAGGCTTTAAACTTGCTTAATGACTAGAAAAGACAGAAATTAAAAGAAGAGAGTGGAAGCTGGTTTCCAGGGAACAAACCATGTAATGAGATGATTGGAATAGTCAGTCTTGCCCTCTACCTCCAGGGAGAGGAGAGGGGCTGGAGATGGACGTAGTTGCCAGTGGCCATGGATTTCATCAATCATGCCTATGCCAGGCAGCCTTCATAAAATCCCTCAACCATGGGGTTTGGAGAGCTTCTGGTTGGTGAACAACAATGCATCTTTGAGCCAGGAGGGTGCCACATCCCAAACTCCACAAGGACAGAAGCTCCTGTGTTCTGCGTTTATCTGCAGAGAATGCTTTTTGAATAAGGCTAAGGTTATGGTGCAGGAGCATCCAAGCAGCTCCTTCCATGGAAGAAGGGAGGCCTAAGTATGGCACCAGGACCTGGCTTTGCTGGCTGTGGAGCTGGGCCGTCTGTTGTAACTGATGTTTCCAGACGAACACGTGATTTTATGGGCCACTGTTGTTTCACATAAGGACTCTTTGAAGATCAGATCGAACTGAGCCAAAGGATATAAATTTTGGCACCGCTGAAGTTATTGTCTACATGGAAAACCCAGTAATATCTAATATTACTAGAATCTCTCTGCTGACAAGCCTAAATACATCCTATGCAGAAGAATGTTTTTGAGCATGCCATGATAAAAGGCCACAAACATTCAAGGTGATTTTGATTCATGCCACATTTTGCTATTTTACTTAAGAAGTATTTTTCTGCCACAACAGTTTATGTTCCTGTGCTAGGGAAACAAGTTTCAAAAAAAATATAACTACAAAGCATAAATAGGAAAATCCTACCCTGACATGGAAATTCTCTTTTAGAGAAGGGGATTTTTTTTTTTAATATTGAGTTATATTGTAAGAAGGCAATACTTGATCTACTTTCAGGGTGGAAGGGTGTTTGGACATCCGAAGATTTAGGAACCTAAGTGAATACACCATTTTCTCCCAACAGTGATTCAAAAGTGCACCTATGTTTTTGGTTGGATTTAAATCTATTCCCAAGAACAATGCCGCACATAACACTGGTTTTCTCAGGAACTAAATGCCCATTGCTCCTTAAAAATCAGGACTTCAGGGTCAGATTCCACCTGCTGGGCACCATTCCCACGGCTCCTGCCAAGCCGATATGGGCACCATCTCCTCACTGGTTCAGCCTGAGGACCAGTAGGAAAAGAGAGAAATGGTTTCCCTGGTATCTAACAAATACAACTGAGAATGCTTGCAAGAAATTGAAGATTTATGAAATATGCATGGCAATCAGTCATTTTTTTCTTTGCACACTTCAGTTACAGAACATATCTTAAGGCAACTATTGGCCATTTGAAATCACAGGCAGAAAACAGCCATGTAAATACAGCCTGTGGCATTTACAGGGCCCTAATGAAGCAGCTGGCAGAGGCAGCTGAACTGAGTAAACTGGGGTGTTTAGGGAGGCTGGTCCCTGAGATCGCTAGAAGGATGATCACCAATACACGTGAGCGAGTCAAAGGTTGGATTTCTCACAAAAGTTTTAAAGTCTTTTCCAAAGGGAATGGCTGGAGTGGGCTCTCAAGCATCAGAGGCAGGTATGTGCTGCATGCAGGGCTTGCAGGGAGCTGTAGAAGGGCCATTTCTCAGATCCTGGGATCTCCACAAGGGTCTCTACAGTGGGCAGGGAGTCCTGCTGGGGGCCTTGGACAAGCAGGGATTGCTAACACTGGGGGTCTTGAGGTCCTCTGACAGGGACAGTGCAGGGTTCAACCACCCACGCTGAGGAGCAGCCCTGCCTGAATGCTTCTGTGTGTCAGGCTCCGTGAAAACACACAAGAGTACCTCCTCGGATCCTCATAAGAACCTTGAGACGCTGATACCACTGCAACCTCATATTACAAAGGAGAAAACTGAGATGCAGAAGAGTTAAGATATTGGCCAGATGGGCGGATCACGAGGTCAGGAGATTGGGACCATCGTGGCTAACTCGGTGAAACCCTGTCTGTAATAAAAACACAAAAAATTAGCTGGGCATGGTGGCACGTGCCTGTAGTCCCAGCTATTCGGGAGGCTGAGGCAGGAGAATCGCTTGAACCTGGGAGGCAGAGGTTGTAGTGAGCTGAGATAGCACCGCTGCACTCCAGGCTGGGCAACAACAGAGTGAGGCTCCGTCTCAAAAAACAAAACAAAACAAAAAAAAACCATATTGGCCTGAGCCAGGAGTGAAACGAGGACTGGAATGCTGAAGTTTGTGCCCTTAACTCTTGCACCCTCCCAGCTGTCTCCACAGAAGGGACGGACTTCTGCAGTGGGGGGCCCAGCTGCCGCAGACTCTGCAAAATGTCCCCATTCCCATTCCTGTCCTGTATAGGCTTTCCTTGTCACTTGCTAAAGCAACCCAAACCCGAAGACTTTGAGGCTGTTACTGCTGCTGGTGGCTCGGATATGTCACTTTTCTCCAAGGTCATACATAGCTAATGGATTCCCTCCCATTCTTGCATGAAAGTTTAACATTCTTAGGGTTCAAAAGCAATGGAGAGGCAGGACATTTTGCTCTTTAAGCATTATCTATTGATTTCCATGAACCACTATTATATTGGGTGCTTCTGTGGGCAAAGAATGGTGCTAGGACCTGAGTATAGAAAAGCAAGACAGACAGTTCTTATTGATACAGGGCATAGAAAGGAAAACTGAAAAAAAAGTTTCAGTACTTACTCTGGCAGTCTAGACAATTCACTTATCTGTATTGATCTTTAATTCCTCATGTCTTAAATGGGTATAGAAATAGATTTGTGGGATTTGTTTAAAGGATTACTTTTTAAAATATATTTAAAGTCTCCAACACAATGCTGTATGTCGCAATTGTTTCTTAAATGGCAAACAGCTGACATCTTTCAAACCATATAAATAATAAATTAGGGTCCTGAGTCACTGTGAGAGCAACTAGAGGAAAAAAATCCACCTCTGGGTGGTGTGACATAAGAGTTTCTAAAACACATAGAGCTTACTATTTTAATATTATATAACCTGGTTCTGCCAGTTTGTCCTGGGCTGTGAAATTATATATTTCATTGTTATTGCGGTATCATTCCACTCCAGACTCCATCCTGCTTAGGCAGCAATGGGCTTTTATGAGACGTAGGCTAACTCAGAGCAGACAAATACAAACAGAGCTTGTGTTCAGCCTCCAAGAAGGCGCAGGATGGGATAGGAGACAGTGATGAAGCATCTCTGAGGAGGCCATCTGACCCAATAGGTGTCAGAAACCATCCTTCCAGAAAGCTCTTGAAAAAATTTTGGGGAGAGGATTGCTATATTTTCTCTTGGATGCTAATGGCATGCAGCACCACTAAGAAAAATTTTATGTTTTGATTTGTCTTATTTTATGTTTTGATGTATCTTAGATTTTGGAGTTAATATCAGTTAGGGGATTATAATAGTATGCTATAACAAAGTAGCACAAACTGGGTGGTGCAAACAACAGATATTTATTGTCTCTCAGTTCTGGAGGCGAGACGTGGAAGACTGAGTGTGAGTGCGAGTTTGCTCCAGGCTCACCTCCAGCCCCTGCGGCCGCTGGCAGTCTTCAGTGTTGATTGGCTTGGGGAGCCATTGCCCTCATCTCTGCTTCATCTTCACATGTGTTCTTCCTGTGTGTGTCTGTGTCCAGATGTCCCCTTTGTATACATTCTAGTTCAGTACAACCTCATCTTAACTAAAGACATCTGCAGCAACTCTATTTCCAAATGAGGGGGTTAGGACTTGACCATATAATTTTGTTAGAGAGGCATATTTCAACCCATAGCAACTACTTCCATTGGGAGTTAAACTGTATTAAGACCACTAAAATCTTCTGGAGACAGACAGCCCCACTCTACCTCAATTGCTTGCCTCCTGGTCTAGACCTGCCCTTCTCAAACTTTAACTTGCACAGGAATCAACTGGAGGATCTGATACAATGCGTCTGGGGTGGGCCCTGAGAGTCTGCGCCTCTAACATGCCCCAACAGGGCAATGCCCATGGTGGGTCCAGGGACCCACTCAGGGAGGCAAGGGCCCATCCTCTCTGAAGAACATCCATAGGGTGAGAAGACAGATTTGCAGAAGATACTCAGAAGGAAGGGTAAGGAGGGAAGGAAGCCTGTTCCGGTAATCTAAATGCCTATGTGATTCCAGCAGCCCTTGATGCTCAGATGATGGTGAGAGAAGCACAAGCTGGGTCTGCGCTCAGCAGAAGCAGGTACACAGCTGCAGGTGCATATGCTAATGATCATAAACAAGCCCGTCATGGCCCAATTTCTCTGTCCATCCTACATCACATCATTAGTCAGACAGATCATGTCAGGCTGCTTATTCCAATTGGCACAATGAGCAGGGCCTGATGAGCTGCAGACAGAGTTTCAGAGCCAGAAAGGACTTTGAGTTGATGGGGCCCAGCCATCTCTTCTAGATGAGGTTCCAGTTCCCAGGACTAACAACTATCCTGAAGGCGACAAGGGCAGCACTGGCCTTTGATGCAGCACCCGACCTCTTCCATTATACCCCTGCTGTGTTAGGAGACAGAGGCAAGACCCCTAATTGTGCCCTAATAAGAAAATTGTGCCCTAATAAGAAAATTCCTGCTTGGCTCTTCAGCCAATAGATCAAATTTATGGAAAAAAAGAGATTGAATGTTCATAAAGGAAGAAAGCCCAGGCGGCCAGCAGGGTTGAGGCACCCAGAGTTGGCACGGGGCCTGCACACACAGCAGCCATGGAGGCGCTACCAAGGAGGCTCCTTTGCAGCCCCCAACCCCCATTTCTCAGTAGCTTTCTCGATGATGCCCACCTGCAGTGTCCCCAGTGGAAATGCATTAAGTTATTTAAATTAAGGACGCCATGTCAAAATCAAATAACAGCAGGCTAGGTGGGAAAATAAGGTAGCAGCCATTCACCACTTGGTATAAAGTTCGTGAGAAAAAATCCTTCCCTACATAAAGAAACGACCTTCCAAGTCTCTGCTGGCTGAGCATCTCTGGTGCTTAGGAGATAAGAATTCTTGTGTCCTTTAGGAGAGGAAGATTTGGCCATGAGCCCTGTGAGAAAAGAAGATGCATCAAACCTCAAGGTCCCCCTGCATCTTGATGGCACCATCAGGGGTTCAACTGAAAAATGGTTTATCTATCCTACAGTGCTGTTTCTCCTGAGATACAATTTGGAGGGGAGATTGAGGGCATAGGTTGCAGGCAGGGTGATGGGGTGGCACAGGGTTGGGGATCTGGAGGCCACCAGAGCCAAGAACTCAGCTACGGGAGAAGCAAACTGAGCTGGGGGAATGATGGTGCCACTGCAGGGCTGCAAAAGATGCTGACTTTCACCACTGTCCTCTCAGCTTAATTTCAAGACACTTGTCAATGGATGTGATCTCAATTTAGCAAACTGCATATGAACAGAGGTCCTAGGGTGAAAATGATGGAACACACAATGTGAAATCGGGCAGGACAGAATCCTAAACCCCTCTTGTCACTCTCTGGCTGTGCAACCTGGGACAAATCCCTAATAGTCTCAAGTCTATTTTTCCTTCTCATTTACAGACGAGGATCTACATTACTTTTTTTGCAAGCTTTTTGAGAGGATCAACTAAAATTATTTTCATCAAGTGCAGAACGTAGGGCAGCATATGGAGTGGCAGTATTGTGACGAGGGGAGTTCCAGTGCAGTTCAGTAAAAAGCCTTAATTATGCATGATTAAAACTACAATCTTCTTACTTTCATTCACAGTGGGCATTCTGGAAGAACTTCTTCATGGACTGATCTTAAGATTTGTTGAATGGTTGGAGTAGGATGACACAGACGTATCATCTGTAGCAGAGCTTGTAAGATGCTTAGTACAGTCTGCTGCCTAGGTTTCCAATGACATTGTCTGGCATTTTTTTCTTCAAGATAACACTAAAGCAGTGGTTATCAAGTGGGGTGATTTTGCCACCTCGCTGAAACCCCTTTCATTGCCCCTATTTGGCCATGTCTGAAGAAATGTATTGTTGTCAGTACTAGGGTGGTGCTACTGGCATCTAGTGGGTACTGGCCAGAGATGCTGCTAAATATCACACAATAGGGGAGACCCCATAACAAAGAATTACCTGGCCCAAAATGTCAATAGCACCATGGTTGACAAATCCTGAAGTAAGTCAACCAGATAATATCAGAATTATCCAAATCTCCTTCAATTAATAGCATATGTATTCATAAGCCTTAAGGAATTTTTTTCTAACAGGATTTATCTATTTAAATGCATACAAGAATATAGGTTGCCACTCTATAACATTTATTTATTTATTGATGAACATTTGTTTATCACTATTTTTAAATGTATTTTTATTTCTTAGTTGTTTTAATTTTAAATTGATACATATTGTACATATTCATTGGGTATATAATGAAGTTAAGATACATATAATGTATAGTGATCACATCAGGGCAATTAGCACATGCCTCATCTCAAACCTTTATAGTTTCTTTGTGTTGGGAACATTAAATATCCTTCTTCTATCTGAAACTGTATAATATGCTATTGTTAACAATAGTCATTCCACAGTGGTACAGAAGGCTAGGACTTATTCCTCTTATCTAGCTGTAGTTTTATATCCTTTAACTAATTTTTCCCTCTTCCCCCTGCCTTTCCCTGACTCTAGTGTTATCTGTTCTGCTCTTTACTTCTGTGAATTCAGCTTTAAATTTAGCTTCCACATATGAGTGAGAACACAGTGTTTAACTTTCTGTTCCTGGCTTATTTCACTTAATATGATGTCCTCCAGTTCCATTGATGTTGCCTAGAATGACAGTTCATTCTTTTTTATGACTAAATAGTATTCCAAGATACATGTGAAACTACAACTACATGCATGTAACATTTCATGCCCTTCAAAAGTGAGGAAAATAATCAAAATATGTCTATCTCAGAAAAGAGCTACAAACAGTTACACACTAAAGACGTAGACTTTCACATCCGGTTACACTTGAGACAAACTGAACTAGAATCTTGACATATTTTTAGACTTTTCCCTAAGATGCCATCAGAATTTCAAACTTGCCAATATCATTTAGTTTGTATTTTTGCATTTGTTGTAATGATTAGGTAAGGACCTATACCAGAGGAGCAAAACCCTGCTGAAATGTGAACACTGGCTGTTGACTAGGTTTGCTTCGTTTCCCAGATGCTGAGATTAAATCTGTGCATTAACAACATTTCTTATCGTAAATGCCAGGAACAATTGGACTTACTTCCACACAGAGGGAATTTATGACACCAAAAACTACCATATTAGACCAATGCTTGTAGAAAAAATAATTGCAGAATCCCATGGGGAAAAACTTTTCTGGGCACGGAGTGTTACAAAACAGTGGACTGCCATGGAAAAGCCACACAAAGTTGTATAAGCTACTATATAGTGTTATCAGTATCAAGAATATTAAAACCTGGCCAGGCACGGTTGCTCACGCCTGTAATCCTAGCAGTTTGGGAGGCTGAAGTGGGTGGATCACTTGAGGTCAGGAGTTTGAGACCAGTCTGGTCAACACGGCAAAACCCTGTTTCTTCTAAAAATACAAAAATTAGTTGGGTGTGGTGGCGCATGCCAGTAATCCCAGCTACTTGGGAGGCTGAGGCACGAGAATTGTTTGAACCCAGGAGGCAGAGGATGCAGTGAGCCGAAATGGTACCACTGCACTCCAGCCTGGGTGACAGAGTGAGACCCTGTCTCAAAAAAAAAAAAAAAATTCAATTCTAATCAGGAGAAACCCAACTTTATGATTTACTTCCATATAAATTTAAGAAATATTTTTTGTTTTCCTACAGCATGCATGCTAGGCTTCTCTGGATAACACACCCAACCTCACATGCGTTGTCCCTTGTCTCCTTATGCTTCCAACCAGTGGAGCAGATGGATGTTTAAAATGGAATTGCAGGTGAGCAGGTGAGGGTGTATGTAGTTTAGCATTATTTGCATGATGCTAATAATCCAAAGGCAGTAGAAGGGATATCATCAGCTATCACAGTGTTCTTCCAAAGAAAAGACACAGAGAGCCCAGTGAGTTGAGAGGACCTGTGATTTCTCACGGGTCAAGGAAGTCAAGAGTGTTATCAAGGCAATGATGTGTCTTCAGTGGGCATTGTGTGTGGAGCAGGAGCACAAATGGACAATTAGGGAAGAATCCTAGTGTTGATCTGAAGCCGATGGCATATTTTCTGCAAGAGAAGCTATGTTCCTTGGGGGAAACATCCCGTGAAGCAAAACTGAAGTCGGCTACTGTGAAATTTAATTCTGCCCCCCATTCCTTAGTGTTGCATTGGATTGTTAGGTGCCACTACTGCCCATAGTGGCAAGATCTAGAGAAATCTGCTGTGAGTCGTGGCATGGTTTCCTGTACTAGTAAACAAAGGTTCACTGGAGAAATGCTGCATTTGATCTACGTGTCATCTTAAATCTAGAATGTGGTGCTGCTACCAGACTCTACATTTTCCTTGGGGTTATTAGTTGTTATATGCAGAGTGTTAGGCAATAAGCTATATTTATTTTTGAAATTTTGGGGTATGTCTTGTTTTCCCTAAGATGCCATCAGAATTTCAAAATAGCTTCTTTGTTCAAGGACCAGATGAAAGCAGCAGTTTGCCAGAATTTGAATTTCCCTTCACAGCAGCCAGCAGCAAGCCTGTGCGATGGCCTTTTGTGAACGTAAAGACATCTTTAAAATAGAACTAGAGTGTTTTCCAGGCAGCTTGAGGGAAAGAATTGGAGTCATAAGTGACTTAAACATCTTGTGGCTAATTTCTTCCTTTTTTCAAGTTCAATGATTGGCATTTGCCACTATTTACATTCTCAAGAAATAATGATCCAGCTGAAAAATTAAAAACAAATCTCATCTCAAGCACCATTTCTGGGAGTTTCTAACAATGCCTTTAAAATATTCTTTCCCTCCGGGGCTGAGAGACAAGAAGACTGAGAGAAGATGGAATCTTAGGCTTCCTTCCTTGCCTGCTTGCACAAAGTGGAGCCAAAAGAGCTGAAATTCAGAAGCAATTGATTCCTTCTTCATTCAGATCCTTATCGAGAACTCAATTAATGGCTTGCTAAATCTGAGCCTGCTCAATTACATTTCTCGGACCATCACTAAAAACTTAAGTATCTTTAATTAGTTTTTATTGAAAAACATAAATAATGTAAGTATTGACTCTCTTGGATTTAAGTTTCAGCTATTGGAAACAGTAAGGCATTCAGGCACTTTCATTATTGCCTCCAAGTGTCTGGTGAATCACTGTGAGATGGCTTTTTAAAGATATCCTATAAAAATTTCCTGGTCTGTTACACGAGGTACTGCTAAAAGCGTACTCTCCTTGTAATTGTGAACTTAACAGTTTTAATCTGTTTTGATGTTGGCTGCATGAGGGGAAAAGGAAATCTAAATTTTTATTCTCTTTTATTCCTTGACTTTGAACAACACCCTATCTCTTGCCTCAAAAGCCTTGATTCCTATGGCTAGAACCCCACATATTTTACAGGACTGGTTGAATGCAGCAAGCTGTCAAGGTGTCAGCCAATCTACTTCAAGTGGCACAGAACACAGAACACTGACACCTGAGATTCCTAAGTGAGCTGCACTGAGCTCATGGCTGCCACTCAAGGTTGTTAATCTGCGCTTTACGAGGGTACTTTCTCTGAACCAAATATTTGGTTAGAAGGCTAGAATTAAACTTTCTACTTATGAATCGGAATGCATTCCTGAATATTCAGCTTTTGGCATGCAAAGCTGATTAACAACCATTCAAAGGCAGATTAACTGTTGGAGCTCACCATCCACCCCGCCCCCCATAACCTGTCATGCTGTTTGTTTTTCCTTCTGAAACATTCCGGGAAACTCTGGAGGCTTGCAAATTGTCCAGCAACATTCCCGCTATATGATTCCTTTCCAAATAGCTTGTGCGTCTATATTGAAAATAAATCTACTATTGACTTGTAAGAATAATTTCAGCATTGAAAACCATGGTTAGGAAATAAAGGCTATATCCTGGCATCCTGGCAGTCCAGGAAAGTGGTCTGGTCCTGGAGAAGGGAGGCGCTATGCTGAGTCGTGTTGATAAACTGGTCTGTGCCTTCCCAGATCACAGTCTCTCTTTCCAGGCTGCACACACATTATTTCTCTGAAGATGGAGCCAGAGATATTTCACAAAGACAGAAGGGTTTATGAGAAATGAAGACCAGATAAACTAGTATCTTTCCTCAAAAAGTACTGATAAGCCATGTTTTTCTTACTTGCAATTTTGGAATTGGACATCAGTAGCTCATTCGTTATCCACAACTGTCATTCAAATCAATTAATTAAAATAATTATAAGTACATCTTAACGATAAAAATAGATTTACTTCTCCTTCACTTTCTTTTAAACAAACATCTTTTATACAGTCACATCTAACTGCAAAGATGTATTACATTGTTTAAAATCTTTTGTCTTGATTGTATCATCATATTCTTTATTTCCTTGGAGCTACTGTTTAGTATTTTAGTGAGACTTTAAAAAATGCAATTTCTGTTTGCTGAAAGCCTCTCTCTCCCTCTCTTTTCTTCCTTCCTTCTTACTATCTCTCTGCCCTTTCTTGTAATTTTTTTAAAGAATACTTCCTTCAACTCTCTCATTGTCTATCCTCTGATACAGGCAATATTACTGTTGTTGGTCATAAAGAGAGACTATTGCAGAAAACAACTAAAATACTTATATTTCGATTTATAAATTGAATTCCTAAAAAGAAAATGGACACTCTTTCTTGGCCGGTTATCTCTCAGAGGGAAAGAAACTTATAACCTGACTGTTTTGACTACAGTTTTTTATATTGCTTAGCTTTTTATTTTAAATTGATCAAAGTTCTGACACTTCACAATATATTTCTTCAATGCTTTCACTATCACCTGAATATTAGAATTGTTCAGTTCATTGCATACACTAAAATCAATAAAACCTTTGTCTGGAAAAGAATTAAATGATGATGTGGTCAAATCAGATTTTCCTGTTTTCAGCTTCTTTTAAAATAGCATCTATTAGGGTTCCTGCTAGTGTCAAAAAGAACTGGCTAATCCTGAAAATGAGAATAAACATGAAATTGCAAGAATGTTCATTGCAGATCCTGTCTTGTAAGAATATACTCTATATATGTATATACATATGTACCATAAACATATACATGTATACATGTATATTCCTTGCATACTAATACCATATATACAATCTAATGTACCATATGAGATATCTACTATACACATATACTGCTTATCTCTGTGAATAAAAAAATGAATTAATGCTTTCTTACCTAGACCTTTCAAATATGAACACATCTTACCCTCTGATTCACTCTCTGGGCTCTGAGTTAGCTGTGGAGCCTGAAAGTGAATCTTCAGAGAGCCAATCAGCAGATAAGATGTGTTCCAGGAAACTTAGCTGCTTTAGCTATGGCACAGCAGATCTTCCATGTACCATGCCTCATACATAGGCTAGGCCAGAAAGCAGAGGCCTTGAAACTAACTTGAAGGTGGGTGATTGGAACTTCTATGTGCTCTAGGGAGATAAGGACATATTTTGAGGAGGGAAGAGATGTGATTTACATCTGTGCACTAACAACAATGTGGAGAATAGCATGGACTTCCTATGAATATGCCACTAACAGTTTCCACATGTTTGTCCTTTAATGTGCTTAAGACATTGTAGCATTTTTATGTCTTGGTTCCAGTAGCCTACTGGTTGGGTTGTACTGACTCAGGGTCACTTTCTCTGATTTGTCAATTATGCCAGTGTGCCTTGTCTTAAGAGGGCATGAAGGATAATCTCAAAATCATTTGTCCATGAAATTCTTTAATGTTGAGTATCTCAGAAGATACGTAAGAGACTTAAGTATGACATAAGTTTATTCATTCAGTCAGTCACTTATCCATTTATTTGTTGATTCATTCCAGAGGTATTTACTGAGCACCAACTATGTGCCAAGCACTAAATAAGGCAATGAGGACACAAAGATACACACTTTGGTAATCAGGATGAAAACACATCAAAGGCTGAAAAGAAGCCCACTGGCTGTTAGTGACCTTCTAGAAAACCACTCAAATCAGGTTTTACTCAAATGCACAAATTCAGAAATAAAAGAGGACATATTACAACAGATGCCTCAGAAATAAAAAGGGTCATAAAGAAGGCCTATTATATGACTATTATATATCAACAAATGGGATAATGTAGAAGTAATGGATAAATTCCTGGAAATACATAACCTATCAAGATTGAATTGAGAGGCAATAGAAAACCAGAACAGATCAATAACAAATAAGAAGATTGACATGGTAATTTAAAAACCTCACAATAAGGAAAAGCCCGGGACTATATGGCTTCTACCAAACATTCGAAGGAGAAGTAATACCAATCCTTCTTAAACTCTTCCAGAAAATTAAAGTAGAGGGAATGCTTCCAAGCTAATTTTATGAGGCCAGCATCACCCTGATATCCAAGTCGGACAAAAGCACCACAAGAAAAGAAAACTACAGGACAATATCTCTGATAAACACAGATGCAACAATCATCAAGAAAATACTAGCAATCAAGAAAATACTAACAAACTGAATTCAACAACACATCAAAAAGATTATACCCCATGACCAAGTGGAATTTATGTCTGAGATGCAAGATTAGTTTTACATATGCAAATAAATCAGTAAGATGTACCACATTAATAGAATAAAAGATGAAAGCCACATGATCATCTCAATGCATGTGGAAAAAGAATTTGATAAAGTTTAATATCCATTCATGATAAAAAAATCTCTCAACAAAATAGGTATAGAATGAAAATTTCTTAACACAATAAAAGCCCTTTATGAAAAGCTCACAGTAACATCATAATCAATGGGGAAGAACTGAAAGCTTTTCCTCTAGGACTTGGTACAGGGTAAGAATGCCCACTCTCACTATTTCTATTCAGCAAAGTACTAGAAGTACTAGCAAGGGCAATTAAACAAAAATTAAAGAAAATTCATACACATTAGAAAATAAGAATCAAAATTATTTGTTTGCAGGTGACATGATTCTATGTGGAGAAAACCTAAAGATTCTGCAAAAAATTATTAAAACTAATATATGACTTCAGTAGACTTGCAGGATACAAAATCAACATACAAAAATTGGTTGCTTTTCTTTTTTTTAAGTTTTATTTTAAGTTCAGGGTTACATATGCAGGTTTGTTACATAGGCAAACTTGTGTCATGGGAGTTTGTGTACAGATTATTTCATCACCCAGGTATTATGCCTAGTACCCATTAGTTATTTTTCCTTATCCTCCCCCACCTCTCACCCTCCACCCTTTGAAAAGCCCCAGTGTGTTGTTTTTCTGTCTATGTGTTCATGTGTTCTCATCATTTAGCTCCCACTTATGAGTGAGAACATGTGGTGTTTGGTTTTTCTGTTCTTGCATTAGTTTGCTGAGGATAATGGCCTCCAGCTCCATCTATGTTCCTGCAAAGGACATGATCTCCTTATTTTTTATGGCTGCATAGTGTTCCGTGGTGTATATGTACCACACTTTCTTTATTCAGTCTACCACTGATGGGCATTTAGGTTGATTCCATATCTTTGCTATAGTGAATAGTGCTGCAATGAACACACACTGCATGTGTCTTTATAACAGAATGATTTATACTCCTTTGGGTATATAGCCAGTAATGGGATTGCTTGGTCAAGTAGCATTTCTCTCTTTAGATTTTTTTTTTTATTCCGTTTTTTTTTTTTTTTAAATTATACTTTAGGTTTTAGGGTACATGTGCACAATGTGCAGGTTTGTTACATATGTATCCATGTGCCATGTTGATTTCCTGCACCCATTAACTTGTCATTTAGCATTAGGTATATCTCCTAATGCTGTCCCTCCCCCCTCCCCCAACCCCACAACAGTCCCCAGAGTGTGATGTTCCCCTTCCTGTGTCCATGAGTTCTCATTGTTCAATTCCCACCTATGAGTGAGAACATGCAGTGTTTGGTTTTTTGTCCTTGCGATAGTTTACTGAGAATGATGTTTTCCAGTTTCATCCATGTCCCTACAAAGGACACGAACTCATCATTTTTTATGGCTGCATAGTATTCCATGGTGTATATGTGCCACATTTTCTTAATCCAGTCTATCGTTGTTGGACATTTGGGTTGGTTCCAACTCTTTGCTATTGTGAATAGTGCCGCAATAAACATACGTGTGCATGTGTCTTTATAGCAGCATGATTTATAGACCTTTGGGTATATACCCAGTAATGGGATGGCTGGGTCAAATGGTATTTCTAGTTCTAGATCCCTGAGGAATCGCCACACTGACTTCCACAATGGTTGAACTAGTTTACAGCCCCACCAACAGTGTAAAAGTGTTCCTGTTTCTCCACATCCTCTTCAGCACCTGTTGTTTCCTGATTTTTTAATGATGGCCATTCTAACTGGTGTGAGATGGTATCTCACTGTGGTTTTGATTTGCATTTCTCTGATGGCCAGTGATGATGAGCATTTCTTTGTGTGTTTTTTGGCTGCATAAATGTCTTCTTTTGAGAAGTGTCTGTTCATGTCCTTTGCCCACTTTTTGATGGGATTGTTTGTTTTTTTCTTGTAAATTTGTCTCTCTTTAGATTTTTGAGGAATTGCCACAGTGTCTTCCACAATGGTTGAAATAATTTACATTCCCACCAACAGAATGTAAGTGTTTCATTTCTTCACAACCTAGCCAGCATCTGTTATTTTTTGCCTTTTTAATAACTATTCTCTGTGAGACGATATCTTATGTGGTTTTGATTTGCATTTCTCTAATGATTAGTGATGGTTGAGGGTTTTTTCATATGATTGTTGACAGCATACATATCTACTTTTGAGAAGTGTCTATTGGTGTCCTTTGCTTGCTTTTTAATGGGGTTGTTTGTTTCTTTCTTGTAAATTTGTTTAAATTCCTTATAGATGCTGAATATTAGACCTTTGTCAGATGCATAGTTTGCAAAAATTTCTCCCATTCTGTAGATTGTCTATTTACTCTGCTGATAGTTTCTTTGCTGTGCAGAAGCTTTTTAGTTTAATTAAATCTCATTTGTCATTTTTTGCTTTTGTTGAAATTGCTTTTGATGCCTTTGTCATGAAATCTTTGCCTGTGCCTATGTCCTGCTTGTCTTTCTTTAAACCAACAACAATTTAACTGAAAAAGAAATCAAGAAAACAATTCCATTTGCAATAGCATCAATAAAATACTTAGAAATAAATTTAACGAAAGAAGCGAAAGATTTTACACAAAAGGTGGTAAAACATTGATTAAAGAAGTTGAAGAAGACACAAATCTTATGTTCATGGATTGGAATAATTTATATTGTTAAAATGTCCACACTAACCCAAAGCAACCTACAAATTTCATATAAACTCTATCAAAATCCCAATGACATTTTCCACAGAAAGAGAAAAAACAGTTCTTAAATATGTATGGGACTATGAAAAAACCCCAGATAGATAAAGCAATATTGAGCAAAAAGAACAAAGCTGGAGGCATCAAACTTCCTGATTTCAAATTATGTTACAAAGCAATAGTAATCAAAAAAATATGGTACTGGCATATAGATAGACACATAAACCAATGGGACAGAATAGCCCAGAAATAAACCAAACCATAAGTGGTCCACTACTTTTTAACAACAGCAATGAACATACACAATGGGGGAAGGATAATCTGTTCAATATATGGTGTTGGTAAAACTGGATATTCACATACAAAATAATAAAATTTGGCCCTTTCAACACACACAAAGTAAACTCAAAATAAAGACTTAAACATAATACCTGAGATCATAAATTTCTGGAAAAAAACATAGGGGGAAAGCTTCATGACATTGGTCTCAGAAATGTTTTTTTTAATGTGACACCAAACTCTCTTTTTGCAACAAAAGCAAAGATAAATAAGTGGAATGATTTCAAACTAAAAAGCTTTTGCACAGTAAAGGAAAGAATCAACAAAATGACAAGGCAGCCTATAGACAGAAATATTTTAAACTGTATATCTAATAAGGGGTTAATACCCAAGATATGTAAGAAATTCACACAACTAAATAGGAAACAAACAAACAAAAACCCCAAATAACTCAACTGAAAAATGGGCAAAGCACTTGGATGGTCACTTTTCTAAACTGGACATATAAATGGCCAGCAGGGACATGCAAAGGTGCTCAATATTACTGATAATCAGAGAAATGCAAATCAAAACCACAGTAAGATACCACCTCATTCCTGCTAGGATGGCAATTATCAAAAAGATGAGAGGTAAGTGTGGGTGAGAATGTGGAGAAAAGATTGTACACTGTTGGTGGGAATGTAAATTAGTACAATGATTACGGAAAACATTATAGATGCTACTATGTGATCCAGCAATCATTCTTCTGAGTACATAAACCCAAAAATGAAATCAGTACCTTGAAGAGATGTCTGCACTCCCATGTTCATTGCATCATTATTCACAAAAGCCAAGGAGTGGAAACAACTTATGTGCCCATCAACAGATGAATAGGTAAATAAATTGTGGTATATTATTCAGCCTTAGAAACAAATGAGACTCTGCCATTTGTGACAATATGAATGAACCTGGAGGATATTGTGGTAAGAGAAGCCAGACACAGAAAGAATAACACTGCATGATCTCACTTATGTGCACAATCTAAAGCAGTCAAATTCTCAGAAGCAGAGAGTAGAATGATGGTTCCTCAGAGGGGTGGAGAAGTGAAGGAAATGAGGAGATATGGTGCAGTTATGTGGGATGAACTTGTGTAGAGATATAATGTACAATATAGTGGCTAAGAGTTGATAATTCTGTATTGTGTGCTGGAGATTTTAGGTTTCAAGTGCTCTTACTACAAAAAAAAAAAAAATTGTACAATGAGATCACTTGGACACAGGGCGGGGAACATCACACACCAGGGCCTGTCGGGGGGTGGGGGCTGGGGGCGGGATAGCATTAGGATACCTAATGTAAATGATTAGTTGATCGGTGCAGCAAACCAACATGGAACATGTATACCTATGTATCAAACCTGCACGTTGTGCACATGTACCCTAGAACTTAAAGTATAATAATAAAAAAAAGAAAATACAAAAAAAGGTAACCATGTGAGAAGGATATGTTAATTTGCTTGACTGTGGTGAACATTGCATATATGTATACATATACCAAAACATGTCATACACCTTAAATATATACAGATTTTATTTAAAAGTAGCAAAACACTTAAAGGTCTTTGGGAAGGAAAGAAATGACTAAAAAGCATTAGAGAAATTTAGATTGAAGTTGTGAGAGAAAAGCTGATGTGTGCAAAACTATAGGCTATATGAAAATAAAAATTCAGAGGAAATGCTGGCCTTTGGAAGACATAGATGCATTATCCTGGGTAGTCACTCAGTTGATGAAAATACAGTGGTATTTTGAACTGGATAGCAGGGTATGTAAAGATGATCATGCATTTTTCTCAGAAAGAATAAGGACAGGACATTGAACATGAGGTGCTTCTGTTGAGAATTATGTGGGTTCCCTGTTAACCTAAGAGTTTCTGCCCTTACTGAGAACATAGGGCTGCAGAGAGTGGATAACGAGACAGTCATTAGGCTAAACTCAGCCAGTCAAAGACTAGGCAAGAATACTCTTTAAAATTTAAACTACTAATATATACATATGTAACTCTTTTTAAAAAATATTGCGCTTTAGGGAAAATTTTAACAATGTTTTTGTTTTTCTATCAAAATTCATCTGTCATGAATTCATAGTTGAAATAGCTACATTTAAGATTAGAAATGATCATGCTATTTATTTAGATGATCTGCCAATGAAGCCTCATTTAGAGTGTTCTCTAAATGAATGTTTAGAAACCAAAGCAGGTTAGTAAATATTTTCCACTAAACTGTGGGGAATATATTTTTTAAAAAACAGAAATCTTATGATATAGCTATAATTGGTCTAGTTTTAGCTAAAGGAAATTGAGATAGAAGCATAACAAGTATCTTCCTGTAGACATAAGAACTTCCCGTGAATAACAAGTTACCAAAAATGCCAGCTAATGTGTATTACAGCGCACTTCTTATCGTGGAGGTAAAAAAAAAAAAAAATATTAAATTGATCTTCAAGAGTGAAAGAGTCCCCCGTGAGACTGGGGACTGAAAAATGACCATTCTGTTTGGTATAAAAAGATGGCCAGAGACCTCCAAAAATGTTCAAGTAGAGTGTTGGAAAAATAAGTCATGTGACACTGGCATTAAAGGATACTAAGAAAAATCAAGACACGTGAGGAAGTCAAGGTGAAAGAACAAACTTGTCAAGGAGCTCTGAGAGTGCATCTAAGTTTGGCTGGTATAAACTTACAGAGGTTGGCCGGGCGCGGTGGCTCACGCCTGTAATCGCAGCACTTTGGGAGGCCGAGGCGGGCAGATCACGAGGTCAGGCTATCAAGACCGTCTTGGCTAACACAGAGAAACCCCGTCTCTACTAAAAAATACAAAAAAAATTAGCCGGGCATAGTGGCGGGCGCCCATAGTCCCAGCTACTCGGGAGACTGAGGCAGGAGAATGGCATGAACCCGGGAGGCAGAGCTTGCAGTGAGCTGAGATCGCACCACTGCACTCCAGCACTCTAGCCTGGGCGACAGAGCGAGACTCAGTCTCAAAAAAAAAAAAAAAAAAAAACAAAACTTACAGAGGTTAAGGTCTCCCTGCCTCTCTCTGTGTGTGCGTGTATGTGCATATGCGTGTCAGGAGCAGAGGGGTTGGAGGAAGCGGTGGTGGTTGGCGCATAGTTTGTGCCTGAAGGGAATAAAGTCCCACGGCTTTTGCATCTTTGAAGTAGCTGACCAAGGGACTAGAGTCTTCTTTTGGAGGTAGGGAGACGTATGGAGAGATAGAAAAAACATGCCTTTTGGTGTCAGATAGATCTAGTTTTAATTCTAACTCTTCAGTTTACAAGCTTTGTAAAGTTAAGCAGGCTGCACAGCCTCACTGACTTTCAATTTTCTCATGGTGAAGTGGAATGAATAATACCTATGAGATAATGTAACAGAAGTCCCTCCCACATAGCGAAGGTTCATTATCTTCTAGGTCTTCCCTGACAGCTACTAGCCACACGTCACTGTTGGGCACTAGGAATGTAATTAGAATCACATATTAACAGGATGGTATTTTGAATATATGGAGTTCAATCATTGTTGTTTAAATGAATTGATCTTTTCTCGTTTTTTTTTTTCAGTGTGATTGCTAGAAAGTTAAAATTACCTATGTTGCACTCATTGTATTTTTATTGAATAGTTCTGTTCTAGATATTCTCCTTATTTGGAAGGGGCTGATGACCTTGGTAAACTGTTAAGATGAAGACAGTGATCAGAACTCCCAACAACCTTGGAATGGGCTTAGAGAATGTTGTGGAGTAAACAGATGTGTGAAGGAGATGGCAGAGAAGGAAGGGATTGGAGTGAGGAGAGGGGATAAATGTTTGAAGCGATGATTACAAAAATGCTAACAAACAATGTCATTGACTTCACCTGGTGAGAGACGCTGCTCTACCCTAGGGGAGGGGCCCTTGGGTCTCCCTCTCTGAACTGGAAGGAGCTAAAGGTGAGGCTTCTTGGACACTGAAGCTGCTACATTTGGAGAACACAGAGTGTGTTTGTGGAGTCCTGAGTTGGCTGCGTGTGTTTTACCTTTAGGGTGGGCAAGCTGGCAGCAGGCAGGATACACTGAAGAGATAATGGAAAGGCCACACATGGTACAGCATCGCCGACAGGGACACTCCCTGGGATCCCACGTCCCGCAATTCCAGTGGCGCATTCATGTGAGCCCAGGGTCTTACTGGCATAGTTTGTACGTTGCCTTGTAGAGCTGTGTGTCAGTAAGTGGGAAGAGGTTGCATGCGGTTTGCTTTTAACTGCGGTACATGGGGAAAATTTTTTTAAAGAGCTTTAAAGAACTGTGGAAAAATTAGATTATAGAAAACGTAGTGAAAATATCTAATTATGGTTAAAATTTAAAAGCCTAACTTCAAGGCCAGAGGGAGAGTGAAATTGAGACAAGAGAAAAAGATGTACTTTAGACCTAATGCAGTTTGGTTTATAAGCTCAATTTGAATGTTTACTTCCACGGTTTTCAGCATTTTTATTGCTTTTCTCTCCCTCTCTCTCTCTCTCTCTCTCTCTCTCGGCTTGGAGTCAGTATCATCCTCTCAAGTGCAGATGGCTGGCTTTGCCTTATTTTGCTTTCACCATGGGGCTGTGTGGAAATCCACTCAGACATTTCCTCTGAAACCCTCCACCAGCCGTCCCTCCTCTGCTCTCAGCTGGATTTGCCCTGTGAATTAGATCTTTAATTGCACATCCCTTTTTACCTCGATGGGTGGGATCTTTGATGCAGAAACTTTTACAGATGCATTTTTTTTTTGCTTGAATTTTGGATTTTAGCTTGTGTCTGTGTGGACACTCTATAATATAAAAGCAGTTTCACAAATAGAATTGAGAGATAAAGTGAAATATTAATACAACCCAGAAGTCTCAGAAGTAATCTAAGTGTACTGCGATAGAGCAAGCATTGGGCACCAAGAGCAAGGGCAGGAAGATGGAGGAACAGAGCAGCAAACGTGATTGGTCCGTTAAACGTAGCTGGCTCCGATTTGCTTGCTCTTATCAGTTCCACTGATTCTTTCAGGACCATCTGGGTTAAGTACAAAAGTGTGGCTCTGTGATGGTTTCACCAGCTTTTCTCTCTGAAGCAGAGATTAAAACAGAGAGTTAGGTTTGGAGCTGCAGCCTTCTGTAGAAGATACCCCAACTGTCCCACCAACAGTGTATCAGTATCACACTGATTTTCTATGACTGCTGACAGACGCACACACAGCCAGCCTTGGGGAGGAGGAATCTGAACCAGGGAAGCCAAGAACACTGGGTAGAACTCACGCTGTGGCCACTGACTGGCTGTGTCATCCTGGGCAGCCTCTTTTTCTCTCCAAATGCAATGTCTTCACTTAGAAGTGGGGATAATCATGCAGTGCGGGGGTATCCTGAACACAGGATGAAATGTCTTTGTAAAGCATAATGGCCAGGATTTGATGGACAAGGTACCTGGGAAATCTGGGTTTTTCTGCCTTAACTCTTCACTTGATTCCTGGTCACATTCTAGGCATAGCTAGATGGGGTTAGATTTTGGTGTGCAACCTTTACTAGCCCTTTGCGTGTATGAGAATCAAATTTCTTTAGGAAAGAATGAATCTATTATCCGGAACCCATGAATATATTATTCTAACCAAGTGAGAAAGAATGATGCACGTATCATGTGTGTATAAATGTGTGTTTAATATACACAGGTAATCATGGGTGTATCAGATGTGGCGTAACCTCCAGAGGTTTGCGTGAATATAGGGCTAGATTCCTAGGCCCTGTTTAGGGGTCAAATCCCTAGACGGCAGGTTCCAGTGTCCCACTGGTACTTATAGCCTAGAATGCAGCGATAGGATGGAAAAAATAGTTACAGCCAATCAATTCTTTGGTTTATCGCACTGAAAGGAACTAAGTTGTGGATAACAACAATGGCTCATGAGTGGGACTTCCTGCCACTTACCACTTGTCACTTTAATTTTTGGCAAGATGATTCTTATTATGTCTCTATTTTCTTTTTGCAGAACGGAATAATAATAACTACCCCCAGACTAATTGGGAGAATTAAATTACTTAATTCATGTACAGTGCTTACTATAATATTGTTAGATAGTATTCTCTCAACAGATAAAATCTATCATTATTATTGTTATTGTTGCAATTATTATTGTTACTATCATTATTAAATTCCTACTCTCAAGATCCCTGAAGCTACCCAGATTTCTGTTCTTCTGTGACCCTGTTTTTCTAGGCTTCTTGATGATTCTGCTGTACTTGATATCCTTCTAAAGATTTTTTTTTCTATTCACACTAGCCAGAATCATTTTTCTTGTTGATTGTAACAAGATACAGGAGTTTGATCAGGGAGCAAACCCTAATATTAAAATTCTTTCCCACTAAACCTCAAATATTGTTTATTATACTTGACTAACGGTTTTCTGTCCTCAGTACAGGAAAATCTTTAGTTTTCCTTTATTTAAAAATTGAATGTAATTCTTCCTGAAGTCACTCATTGTAAATTTTACACTTGTCATTCCTTTAGTCTTCTATTCCTGGACACTTAAATAGAAAGAAAAGAAACACTGGTAGTAGAAACCTGAGTCCTAAAATATTCTAGGGGCATTCACTGTGGTGGTCACTTTCCAATCTGGAAAAATTAATTCTGGTAAACCTACCTCTAGGATGCATACTTACTATCAACTTTTTCCTGTTCCTTGTTCATATTTCTATTTCATAGAACAATTCTCCACTAAGCCAGAGCTTACTGTAAACTATGGACTTAATAGAACGATTTCATTGTTTTTTTACATGTAGATTTTAAGTCATACATGGACTTGTATTTTTGCTTGACTTTATCTCATACTTTTTGGTGTTGCTATTTTCAGTTACAAAAAAAAGAAGTGCTGTCAATAACAGGAGATAAACAGGAAACAGCTGATTTGATTCTGATGGACGAGACTACTAAGGTAGGAAGGAAATCAAGTGAACACAAGTTTTAAGGTAAAATTAGGATAATTTTAGGGTTGTGAATGTGTCTGAGAACACCAGGTATGAAATTGGATTCCATTATCCATTTATTTCTCTTTCATCATCTTCTCTCAATCTTGGCACTATTCTGTTTTAAATTATTTATGTAAATAAATCAGAAATTTTACCCTTTAGTTAGCTAAAAATATGTCAGCATTCGAAGTCCGTTTAATTTTGTGTTGGAAATGTAGATAGTATAAGTTTTGCTCAAGCTTTTCACTGGAGCTGGAGACAACAGAGCAAATTACCAACCTGGAGATGGAGCATCGCCAGGTTCCAGCTGCTGCCCTGCCATGGATTCCCTAGCAGGTGTTCCGTGTGTAACATGTGCATGTACAAGCTGGTATTTGCTTTGAGATTTCATGCTGTCAGCATATTCTTGACTTTGTAGAATTGAAGAACCATAGTCAGGCCTTTATACTGATTTGTGAGCAAATTATTTTCATGTTGTTTCATTGGCTTTATTATACAGCTTTTCCTATGAGGTGTAACCTAGACTCGATTGTTATGCCACATCATCACCAAAACCACCTCTTAAGCATGGCATTTAAAAAAATCTAATAATGAGTTTTAATTTTCAAATCATGTGAGATTTTATTGTCTCAGATATAGAAATACAACCTGGTAAACTATTATAGGAGAGAGAAGCAAAAAAAAAAAAAAAAAAAAAAGACATCTGTATTTGCATTATTTTAACAGAAACCTTCCTGACATTTGAACACCATTCAATTTCTTTCTTAATCTTTTGTTTGTATGTTTTTTACATAGTGCTAATCATCATCCCAATTCTGTTTATATTACCAGGCCTTTTACATTTTCTATTAAGTCAGTTTTTCCCAGATAGCAGAGTATTTACAATAATCATTTTTAATTCTTTTGAGTGAATATCCCATATTTATTTAACCATTCCTTGATTTTTGGTCACTTATGTTTACCCTTTGATATGTAATAGTAAAATAAGGATATTTTACATATAATTATTCTTCAAAATATGAGTCAGTTCTGAGAGGTGGAATTAATTATTCAAAGATATGTGTAGTTTGTAGCAGACTTGGAACCAACTCAAATGCCTATCAATGATAGACTGGATAAAGAAAATGTGACACATATACACCATGGAATACTATGCAGCCGTAAAAAAGGGTGAGTTCATGTCCTTTGCAGGGACATGAATGAAGCTGGAAACCATCATTCTCAGTAAATTAACAGGAACAGAAAACCAAACCACATGTTCTCACTCAGAAGTGGGAGTTGAACAACGACAACACTTGGACACAGGGAGGGGAATATCACACATGGGGGCCTGTCGGATGGTGGGGGCTGGGGGAGGGATAGCATTAGGAGAAATACCTAATGTAGATGATGGGTTGATGGGTGCAGCAAACCACCATGGCACGTGTATACCTATGTAACAAACCTGCATGTTCTGCACATGTATCCCAGAATTTGAAGTATAATAAAGATAAAAAGTGACATCAAAACGAAACAAAACAAAGCTATGTATAGATTTTTTTCTAGCTAAATACTGCCAATAAACCACAATAATTTATGAAACAATTTTAAACAGTACTTACTTTCCATCTCATTATATCTATCTATCTATCTATCTATCTATCTATCTATCTATCTATCTATCTATCTATCTAATCTATCTATCTATCTATCTATCTATCTATCTATCTATCTATCTATCTGGCAATCTCCATGGGGTCTATATGTGGAATAAAAGAAGGAGGACAGCCCATCATGTATTTTACTTGTCTCAGGGTGTTCATAATCTTTTGAATTAGATGATATCAACCTCTTTCAATTTTTTCTCATAATTTTATCTCGACCCTTGTGTTTCCTTGGTTTTCCTCCTACCTGAGAAGCCTCTTCCATCAGGATCAAATCAGCTGGCTTCTGTTTATCTTCTGGAGCAGCCTAGGGCTGGGTCTTTGGATTCCTTCTCTTCTTGATTATATTTACTTCTTCAATGATCTCATGTAGCCTCCTGGCTTTAAATATCATCTACACGCACTATTGATATTGATAACATTTCAAATTTGTATTAGAATTCTCTACCCAATAGCCAACTTGAATCTCCTCTTGGACGAGTAATAGGCATTTCCAAATGTTCACAACTGAACTTCAGACCATTTTCCCTAAACTGCTCCTCTCACAGCCCTCCCTGAGTCAATGGGTGCAGCACACCAACATGGCACATGTATACATATGTAACAAACCTGCACATTGTGCGCATGTACCCTAGGACTTAAAGACACCTCACTCGGCCGGGTACTCCTCTGAGACAAAACTTCCAGAGGAACTATCAGACAGCTGAATTTGTGGTCTCACGAAAATCCGCTGTTCTGCAGCCACCGCTGCTGACACCCAGCCAAACAGGGTCTGGAGTGGACCTCCAGTAAACTCCAACAGACCTGCAGCTGAGGGTCCTGTCTGGTAGAAGGAAAACTAACAAACAGAAAGGACATCCACACCAAAAACCCATCTGTACATCACCATCATCAAAGACCAAAAGTAGATAAAACCACAAAGATGGGGAAAAAACAGAGCAGAAAAACTGGAAACTCTAAAAAGCAGAGCACCTCTCCTCCTCGAAAGGAACGCAGTTCCTCACCAGCAACGGAATAAAGCTGGACGGAGGATGACTTTGACGAGTTGAGAGAAGAAGGCTTCAGACGATCAAACTACTCCGAGCTATGGGAGGAAATTCAAAACAATAGCAAAGAAGTTAAAAACTTTGAAAAAAAATTAGACGAATGGATAACTAATGGAGAGAAGGGCTTAAAGGAGCTGATGGAGCTGAAAGCCAAGTTTCGAGAACTACGTGAAGATTGCAGAAGCCTCGGTAGCTGATGCGATCAACTGGAAGAAAGGGTATCGCTGATGGAAGATGAAATGAATGAAATGAAGCGAGAAGGGAAGTTTAGAGAAAAAAGAATAAAAAGAAATGAACAAAGCCTCCAAGAAATTTGGGACTATGTGAAAAGACCAAACCTACGTCTGATTGGTGTACCTGAAAGTGACGGGGAGAATGGAACCAAGTTGGAAAACACTCTGCAAGATATTATCCAGGAGAACTTCCCCAATCTAGCAAGGCAGGCCAACATTCAGATTCAGGAAATACAGAGAATGCCACAAAGATACTCCTCGAGAAGAGCAACTCCAAGACACATAATTGTCAGATTCACCAAAGTTGAAATGAAGGAAAAAATGTTAAGGGCAGCCAGAGAGAAAGGTTGGGTTACCCACAAAGGGAAGCCCATCAGACCAACAGCTGATCTCTCGGCAGAAACTCTACAAGCCAGAAGAGAGTGGGGGCCGATATTCAACATTCTTAAAGAAAAGAATTTTCAACCCAGAATTTCATATCCAGCCAAACTAAGCTTCATAAGTGAAGGAGAAATAAAATACTTTACAGACAAGCAAACGCTGAGTGATTTTGTCACCACCAGGCCTGCCCTAAAAGAGCTCCTGAAGGAAGCACTAAACATGGAAAGGAATAATAAAAAAAAAAGAAACTCCATTTGCTCATGCCAAGAACCTTGGAGTAATTGACTTCATTTTGCCACTTCTACCATGCAAGCGATCCGTCAGTCAATCTAATCAGCCTTCTATGAAAATACATCCAGAGGCTAACAACCATTCGTTACCTGCTCTGCCATCCCTCTTCTCCAAACCACTGTCATCTCCTGCCTGGATTACTGGACTCTCTCCTATCATCTTTGGCCCCCTACTGTCGATCCAAAACACAGCTGCCAGCATAATCTTGTTAAAAACCAAGCCAGACCATGTTCCTTCTCTGCTCAAAGCTCTCTAGTAGATAATTGTTTTATTTCGAATACAAATGAAAGACCAATGGCTACCAAGGGCAAAGCTTGCAAGACCTCATGCCCTAATACTCTCTTGCCATTCCTGTTGGTGACATGCCTGATTCTGTCCTGCTCTCCTCCAGGGGCTCTTACACATGTGGCTTTTGCCCGGATGCTTATTCCATAGATGTGCACATGACTCCCCCATCAACTCCACGAAGATCAGGGCTTTTGTCTATTTTGTTCACTACTGTATCTCTACTACTTAGAATTACGTAGTATGTGCCAAATAAATATTTGTTGAATGTATGATGAGGAAACTGTACAGGTTAGGTAACTTATTCCAGAGTTCCAACCTACTACTTGGCAGATTTGGAAATTCAACCTAGATCTGGCTGAAACCATATTCATATGACATGAAATAAATGGGAATATTCTCACTCTTCTAGTCTCTGAATTTATCTTATTCTTGAAGCTTTGGTAAAATCACTTGTAAAATCATTTAGGTTAGTGTTTTATTTGTTGGAATATTTAAAGAGTCAAAGTTTTGTTGCATATTCTGATTATATATTATACCATGTACACAAGCTTACAATGGTTTTATCTAATTGTCTATGGAGTCTTTCTCATATGTATTGACACTCATATTTACAAATGTACTTTGTCTTACATTCTGTTTTGTTTGCTATGAATATTGCCGCAGTAGTATCATTTTGGTTGCATTTGCCTAAATATTTCTCCTTCATTTTACATTGAAGCATTTTGTGTTTTTCGAGAAATAACTGGATAACCATACTTGGCAATGGGGTACAGCCCTTTTCTAGCTTTACAAACATTTCTCTTATCCATTTGTATGAGAATATCTTCAGGAGCTAAACCCATGAGTACACATTTTGCAGATTATATTATGAATATTTTAAGTTGAATTCAACACTGCCAAACTGCTCTCTCAAATGTCTGCACTGGTCTACATTCTCCCCAGCAGAGCAAGCAGGTTTGCATCTATACACATCCATTCCCGCTAATACTTGACATTTTCCAGCTCTCTAAATTTTCTAAATTTAATTTGTGTACAAAGATGTATCATTTTTGCTGTAATTTGTATTTCTCTGATTTCTGTAGAACTTGAGCACCTTTTCTTTTTTCTTTTTTTTACTTTGAGATTTTCTTTTCTGAAAATTATCTTCTTTACCCATTTTTAATGTAGAGTAATTGTTCTGTTATTTTTGCAAGATTTTGCTGCCTTTTCTAGATATTAATCCTTTTCACTTCGGGCATTAGAACTATCTTCTCTCAATTTGGAACTTTTCTATAAACCTTGTTGAATAGGCATAAAGATTTAATTATGCAAGCTTAATGAGTTCTAGAGATCTGCTGTACAACATAGTGTCTATATTTGACAATATGATATTGTGCACTTTGAAATGTGTTAAATGGGTGGAGCTCATGTGACGTGTTCTTACCACAAAAACAAACAAAGGGACATGAAGCAACTTTGGGAGGTGTTGGATATGTCTGTTACCTTGTGGTGATGGCATTAAAAGTGCTTGCATAAGTGCAGACTCATCAAATTAAATATTTGCAGTTCTTTGTATATCAATTATACCTCAATAAAAGTGTTAAAAATAAAGATAACATTAATTTTTATATTATCAAGTTCACTATTGTCTTGGTTGTGTGTACTTTTGAAGTTTTCTTTAATCGGTGTTCTTCCCCTTTATGTTCACAAGTTTTCTTCTACAATATTTTCTATTAACTTTGAAAATTTACTTTTGTATTTGAGTCTTTTATTAGCTTTTTAAATATAGACTTTATCTTTTAATCTTTTTAAAAAATTTATGGATTTAGAGGCACAAGTGCCGTTGTGTGACATGGATGTATTTATTGTGCAGTGTGGTGAAGTCTGCACTTTTAACGGATCCATCACCCAAACAGTGTACATTGCACTCGGTAGGCAGTATTGCCTCCCAATCCCCTCCCCCCGCTCCCACCTTTTGGAGTCTCCAATGTCTATTACTCCACTCTGTTTGTCTGTGTGTACCCATTGTTTAGCTCCCACTGTAAGTGAAAGCGTGTTTTTTGACTTTCTGTTTATGGTTCATTTCACTTAGCACAATGGTTTCCAGCTCCATCATGTTGAGGCAAAAGACATAATTTTATTCTTTTTAATGGGTAAGTAGTATTCTATAATGTGTGTGTGTTTGCCCTATTTTTAAAATCTGATTATCTGTTTGATAGACACAGGTGGATACCCATGTCTTTGCTATTGTAAATAGTGCTGTAACAAACATGTGAGTGCAGGTTCCTTTTTGATATAATATATTTTTTTCCTTTTGGGTATATACCCAGTAACAGATTGCTGTATTGAAGAGTAGTTCTATTTTTAGTTATTTCAGAAACCTCCATATTGTTTTTCATAGGGGTTATACTAATATATATTCCCACCAACAGTGTGTAAGTATTCCCTTTTCTTCACGTCCTTGCCAGCATCTGTTGTTTTTTGACTTTTTAATAATAGCCATTATGACTGGTGTGCGATGGTATCTTACTGTGGTTTTAATTTGAATTTCTTTAATGACTAGTGACATTGAGCATTTTTTCATGTTTGTTGTTGTTTGGATGTCTTCTTTTGAAAAGTGTTTGTTCATTCTTTGCCCACTTTTTAATCAGGTTATTTAATTAATTTATTTATTTTTGGTCTTATTGGGTTGTGTAAGTTCTTTGCAGATTCTGGATATTAGCTCTTTGTCAGATGCATACTTTGCAAATATTTTTCCTTATTCTGTAGCTTGTCTGTTGACTTGGTTGATTATTTCTTTCACTGTGCAGAAGCTTTTTAGTTTAATTAAGTCCCATTCGTCTATTTTTATTTTTGTTGTCTTTCCTTTTGAGGACTTCGTCATAAATTCTTTGCCAAGGCTAAAGTACAGAAGAGTTTTTCCTAGATTTTCTTTCAGGATGTGCACAGTTTCAGATCTTATGTTTAAGCCTTTAATCCATCGTGAGTAAACTTTTATATATGTTGAGAAATGGGGGTCCAGTTTTATTTTTCTGCATATGGCTAGCCAATTTTCCCAGCACCATTTATTGAATGGGGTGTCCTTTCTCTTAGTGCATATTTTTGTCAACTTTGTCAAAGGTCAGTTGGTTGTAGGTATGTGGCTTTATTTCTGGATTCTCTATTCTGTTTCCTTGATCTATGTGTTTATTTTTATACCAGCACCATGCTGCTTTGGTTATTATAGATTTAGCCATGGTTTACCTTATATATGACATTAGGTCAGAAACCATCTTTATTTTTCTCTATTAAGTGAACTAATTTTCTCAACATTATTTTAAACTACCCATCTTTTCTCCATTTAATTCTGGTGGCATCTTTACCAAATGTGAAATTTGTATATACATGTAAAAGTCAATCTCTGGCATATCTATCCTGTTTTATTGGCCTATTAGACTGTTCGTGATGGTCAATAAATTAATGTATTTTACCAAGACTTTGTAATATGTCTTCACAACTGGCAGGGAAAGCCTTTCCACTTCACTCTTATTTTGCAACATTGACTTAGAGAGTCACCAGTAACAATGCTAAATTTAATTTCAGCCCTTTTCTTTGCACATATTTTACACATATAAAAATTAGCATTATATTTTCACATATTTTAACTAAATTTAGGTCATACTACCCATAATTTTGAGCTTACTTTTCTCATGATTCTTTTTTCCTGTTTCATTTGGTATTCTCACACATGTCTGCTAATCACTCTCTTGAATTTCATCATAGTTTATATGTTCCATATTTTAAAAACCAATTTCTTATTGGCAGCCATTTAGATTGTTTCCAATTTTTCACTATTATAAATTACGCTGCAAAGGACAGTATTGCACATGCATCTTTTTAAACATCTGTGATGGATTCCTTAGGACAAATTGCTAGAAATAAAACTCCTTCATCAAAGTGTATGCTATTTTTTGAGGCTTTCTCCTTGTGCTGCCTAATTGCCCTCCAGGCAGTTTGTACTAAGTTATACTTTCATCACAAGAGTATATGAGTGCCTATTTCCTTGTACTCCACAATACCAAGAATAATTATTATTGCAATTGTTTTCTACTTAAGTAGGAAAAATAGTATAATTATTACTAGATGTTGAATATTTTAAGAATATTTTTGCTGCTATAATCACATATGCAGATTTCATTTCGATTTTGTGTCTTTTTTTTGTGCAAGGGTTACTTTTTGCATTTGCATTAAGTTTCATTTACATATCAACAATGCTTAGTTATACAACTCTATGCTTGACAGATATTACTGCTCTAAGCCAATCAATTCTGCCTACTCCTCCCCATCCTGAATGATTTGATTTGACTTATCCTTCATTTTACTGGGGTACATGTGAATAATTCCTCTTCTTGAAAGCTGAAACACTCTACTCCTCTCTACATGGTCATGCATGACAACAGGTAACTGGAAATAAAATACATTGCTCTCCGTTGTTCTCCATAAAGATCTGTAGACATCAATAGCTTCCTTGGGCAGTGAGTGGCCAGAGGAGTCTGACCCTCATTTTATTTATTTGTTTGTTTATTTTACTTACTGGTAACTTTTCCCCTTTCCTTCATGTTTGTCCTTTAAAAAAACACAACTTGGAATTAAAAAGCACAAAAATATCTGTAGAAATATATTTGCTTTTCTCCATTTTATATTAATGATCAGTTATCTTTCTCAACCTTCATAGTCTCTGTTCAGCTCAGGAAAGTTATCTTCAGTTCATCTTGCCAAACCATTCTTCCATTTCTTCATCCATCTATCCACAATATTTACTGTGCACCTATTACACTCTAGAGATACCATCAGGCAGAGTTTCTCCACCTCAGCACTATGGACATTTTGAACTGAATATTCTTTGTGGTGGGAGTCCTCCCTGTGCATTGTAGGATGTTTAGCAGCATTTCTGGCCCTTGTCATCTAGATGCCAGTAGCATCCCCTCTGTCCCCAAGTTGTGTCTGGAAGCAAAAAATGTTTCCAGACATCCAATGCCCCTTTATGCCATATCTAGAACCACTGCACTCGGGAACAAAACAGACAATGTGCCTGCCCTCATGGGGTAATTGAGAAGAGATGTAAAATAAGTGAATGCACGAACACATAGTGTGTTCTCTGAAGAAGAGTGCCGTGAAGACAAGCAGAGCAGGCAGGTGGAAGAGGGGGTCCCTGGGGAGCACATGCAAGGGCTGAGTGTCGGGGAGACCAGGAGGAAGTGGGTGAGCAGGTTAGGGAATGAGCAGGGCAGGGTCCCTCAGCAGGGCATGTGCTTGGTGGGACCCATGAATGAAGGCACCCTTGCAGCTGGGCCCAATGAGCGAGCAATGGGTGGCAGGTCAGAGAGGAAGCAGTGGCCACACTGTGGACATCCTTGTGGGCTGGGCAGGGGTTTTGATTTTACTCTATGAGAGGAGGGAAACAACTTTGGATCAGGAGAGCTGCACTGTTATTTCTTTGATTATTTTTCCCCCATTTTCCTTACTTCTTGGATCCATATTGTAAGTGGAGTGGGTTTTCTGGTTCTCTCTTCTTGTTTACTTTATATGCTTGTATATGTTTACTTTTATATGCTAAGCTTTTTAGCATCTTCTCATGTGCTTTAGGATACTTCCTTTCATTTTTGCTCTGCTTTCTTAATTCACCTTCTGAATATCCAATCAAATATTCCTTGCCCCTACTGAAATGTTAAATTTGGCAACTATAGCTTGTGTTTTCATTTGTCTTTTTTGACCTTACATGGCTTTATCTTCATGACTATCTAGCTAGTTCATAGCTAGTCCTTTTTAAATATATATATATTTTTAGCACTCAAATGGATTCAGTCCAGATTAGTTATTGGTGGAATAACATTTAAATTTACTGAAATGTCATTTTCAGTTCAGTCTCTATTTCAGTGACTCCCTCTTGTGTCTTTGGTATGGTACCACACAGCTAGGTAGGGACACATTGTCTAATCATTCTCACAAGCAGGCGTCACCGTGACATGTGAGCAGGGAGCGTGGCTCTACTGCCCCAGGACCACATCCAAGCAGTCCGGGCTGAATGCTTTCAGATTTGCTGTAGCAGGTCTGGATAAGCTGTGTGTGCTCCTTCTTCCAGTTCTTGCCTCCTCTAAATGGGCATATCAATAGGCTTCTGCCGCATCTCCTTCATTTCCTTTCCAGAGGAGCTGTTTTCTCCTTCCTTCAGTTGATGCCCTCTGCACCATGTGCAGCAGAAATGCTTTTGTTTTGATGTGCAGACTGTCTTACTTCTCTCATTTTCAGCATCTATATGGGGGAGAGTTTTCTCTTTTATATTCTGTTATTTTAATAGGTCTCTGAGAGGGTAGAAATTAGGCGTGCCCAATCTGTGATCTTACCTGGAAGATTCTTTATCATGATCCATCTGCTTACTTGAGTGGGTATGAATTTCTAGATGGAAACAGTAGAGCACTACACAGGTGTTTGAATGAGCGTCATTAGACACAGGTGAAATGTGAAGGAACAAATCATTGAGGAGAGTGGTTGCTAAGCTGCAAACCTTGAATAGGAGGTTTGATGCCTCAACAGCTCCAGGAGAGAGTTGACTTTCTCCATACAGAGTCTGAAACGACTGATTGTAATAACTCCTGTTTGACCAGGACTGAAAGGACCTTTGCCCACTGCATGCTGTTAGACTAGCAGTATCCGAACTTGGGTAACACTTCAAATCTTCTGTTGTCCCACTATTTTCTGCTATTTTGAACAGTGTATAGTTCTTATATATAGGGTTTTCTTCTCTAAACAAAAACAGACTTATTGTTTTACTTATGTTTATAAAGAAGACAGTTGAAGCAATATCCATGTGGAGACTGACATTTTGATGATGTTCTTTTCAGACATTTTCTTGTTTTTTCTCACCACATATAGCACTATATTCTTATATACGATAATTTTATCCTCTTCTTTCCTGTCAGATAGGTCTTCTAGATATTTCTTCATGTGGATAAATAAACCTGTGTCATCTCTGGTGAATGAAGTTAATGCTTTTGGTTGGATATGCTATAACTTTCATTGATTAGGAGTGGTTTCCAGTTATTCATGATTATAACATGGTTTCAATAGACTTCCTTTTATATCTCTTTATGCATTTTTTTCAGTTACCACTACATTAAAACATTCCTGAAAGTGGCTTCACCAGATCAAAAGATAAACACACACACTTACACGCATGTACATGTGCATCATATATATGTGTGTGTATACACATTATGTATATTTTGCTGTTAATTGCCTTCCAGAAAAATATACCTATTTATGCTTCTAGAATACTTTAAAGATAGTATAACCTACAACTTTTTGTGTCATTGACTTTTATAAAATGAAAGTCATTCTCCCCAAATTGCCTTAGTATTCCTCTGTAGAATAACTCAACCCCAAATCATTAAGGTCAAGACGTCAAACTCCATGAATTAATAGCCATTTCCCATATTTGAGATACTATCATCAGCATAATAGAATACTGAGAAAGAAATCAAATCTGGATGTGTTATTTTTTTGACAAGTTGCTAGGTTCCTAATCAGATTTTAGCTTCTTTTAAATGTCGTTGGTACAGGAACTTGTTTCCACGTTAATTTCCTCTAGAACATCTATTCAAAGGCCAGTCACTTAGGAAGTTTTCTTCAGCACATCCAGTCATGCTAGAGTGATACATTTGACAAACACAAAAAACCCATTTCATTCATGTGAAATTTCTTGCTGGGGGCAAAACTACTGTTAATGAATGTGAGAATCAGAACAAGAATAATAGAATTTGGTATGTGTGCCTTCAATCGTGTATGAGGGGGAAACCAGGATTGTGATTAGTGTGTTTTGAGAACATTATTGACTTAAAAATATGATATTATAAGTAAAAGATATATGGTACATAACAACAGATGATATGCCTAGCATATCTCTTTTATTTTTCTAGGAAACAGCATTGTCTAACAACCAAAGGCAGTTGTGGCAGAAGCTTCGTCATAAGCTCTGTGGTTACTATTTCCCTTTCAGAAACAGATCCTGGCTTCATCTAGCAATTTCTCAGGATCAAGTGTAGAGGAAAATGTTCTCAACCCATAAATGCCTATTAAACTCAGGGAGTCAGAGCAACAGACAAAAAGTTCATGCACACTGGATTTTCTTGCTCAGTTTATGTACTTTCTCCCTAATTAATTCAGACTTTTTTTTTTTTTTTTTTTTTTGCTACCTACAAAATATACAAAATACTCCCGACCTCCAAACAGAGAGGGAGTTGTGCAGATGGTTAAATGTAAGCCTGCTCAGGCAAAATCAATTAGCACTAATTAACAGAATCTTTCATTTTTTTAAACCCACCTGATCCATTGAGATGTTTAAAGGTCTGAGAACTGCAGATGAGTGACCGCTTTTCACGGTTCTGAGAGGTAAGTGGTCAATTAGTAAGCCAGCGTTCGGCCTCCATGGGCAAGGATGCGGTGACCTTTCCTTCAGGGTGATTTTCCATCTCTCTCTGACTCTGCAAAAATACATTCTCTCCCAGTGCCTTGAATTGCATGCTTAAAGTCTGTTATTTCTGATTCTGTTTGCAGTCTTACCCTTTTCTAAGTGAAGGAAGGTCAAGAGATTTTGGCCTTTTTTGCCCTAGAGGGTAAAGGTGAAGGAAGAGGGAGTGTGAAAAGTTGTCAGGGAGCTAGAAAGCAGGGAGGAATCGGCCTCTGTGAAATGTTACTTAAAATGCCACAGCATTAAGATTCGTATGTATGAGTCCTTAAGTCCACTGTGATGAAGATGAAAATACTATTGATTTTGATTTTTTTCTATTTTCTTCTGGGATGCAGCAGTTTAATGACAATGATAACTCATTAGTTGGTGATAATTTAATACATTAAATAGCTATTTTATGTCAAAATAAAAATGGAAAGATCAGTCATCTTTCTGTCATCTAAACAGAAACTGATGATAATATCTCAAACAGACTGAAACCTTAAAAAAACTTTCTCTGTCAATGATTGGGTCTGTTCTTTTTCCTCCCCAGAAGTCAGGTTGTGAGGATGTAGCTGTGGAACAGGTCAGTGCTCTGTCCCTGCATCTCTCTTGCTCTGAGCAGACATCTGATATCTGTTTATTGAAATAATTGGTGAACTTTTGCAAATGGGAACAAGTCCTGGGGTCATTTTCCAGCTACTTATATGGTTATACCCTTTCACAGTATGTAATTATCTCAGCAGCTAATGAAAGCTGTGGCTCTTCTTGCATAAAAACATATATACAAAATATCTGGGGGTTCAAGGGCCCCTTGAAGTTCATCCATGAACTGCAGCATAAGAACCCTGGTTGCAGAGTAAGTGCCTGAGAGTGAACAGCAGACACTGTGTAGACCTACTTCACTCTGACTGAAAGGCATATGTGAGCTGTGGCATTGATATGTTTTCTTCTTCCCCAAGTCCCCACACTGATAACAATATCAGCACCTTTTCTGCTTTACTAAGAATCTGACCAGAGACTTCTGGGATATACAATGGGTGTAAATAATGATAGTATATTACTTCAAGTTACCCTGTCCTAATTTTTCCCTGCCAAGTGAAGTTGCTGTGCAGGAGCCAGCATCCCTTTGTAATTTCTTGAATTCTAAGCCTCTGCCATCAGGCTAATCTTTATATGATTCTGATTGGATATGAACATTTCTCCACTTGTTTTGTTCACAAATACTTATGAGCACCCAATGCATCCCATTCTGTATACTAAGTACAGGGGATAAAAAAAGTGACCATAAGAGACACTTTACACAATTTTCCCTCAGCTTAAGGGAAAATTGACATCTGCAATGACCACTGGTTTGGGATTTGTAGAGCCGGAAAATAATTATCTTACAATTTACTGATGAATGGTCCACCCTAACTTTGTGAATGCAACTCATTAGGAGGAATTCTTACTTTATCATGACAGGCACCCCCACTGTGTTGCCTGGTCTTGAAGGCTGCAGGCATCATTCTAATTTTACTGTATTAGATGTTCCACCAGATTCTGTGAGTACATGCCTGGTACATAGCAGCACTCTAAAGATATGTGCTGATTGATCAAAGATAAATAATTTTTCCACTGCCATTTTCATTTGATCTGACATCTCAGCCAAATAGTTAGTTTCTAAATTTAGATTCTATATTCTTAGATGAATTGAGTGCATGAATAGAGGAAATGGAACTGGCTTAGGAATAAGATCTGGTTTTGAGGTTAGCGTAGCAGTCTTACCTCTGACCAGAGTCAATTGACTGTAAAGATGATCAGAAACACTAACTCAGGCAAATATTTTTGGGTGTTATTAAACAGAGTTTTAGACATTTTATTGAAATCAAGGAGCTTCCAGTTTCTGCTACTACATGGAAGGTGTTTGGAAGTCATCAGTCCCAGGGAAAAAAACTGAATAAAGAGAAAGTCAGCAACTTGACCTAGATCTATCAGATAATTAAGGTCACAGGGCAAACTCCTACTCTGCAAACTGGAGAGACAGGCAGATAGATAGAGACAATCATAGCATGGGGGCAAGAGAAGGAGCAGAAGGAGTCGCTGAAGCCTGAATCTGTAGAATCACTTTAAGATTGATGAATTGCTAAGGAATCCATGTGGACGAGGTTGGGAGTTCATTTGGAAGGGACCCAGTCTTAGTGGCCACCCACTTTCGTGAGTTTATCTACAGGATCCCTACAGGTCCTCACAGTGAATATCTGAGAAAAATGCCCTGGAGCTCCAGGCAGAGAGAGGGGAAAATAAACTATTTAAAAATACACCTAGATTTTCTGTTGTCTTCAATAAGGCCTCCCCTCACTGGAAATCATTTAAACTAAGCCTAATCTACTATGTTTTACCAAAGCCTAACTTACCTGGAGAAAGATAAATACCCAACTCCTGCCATGTCCAGCTTTTGACACAGGGGATGGTAATTCAAACTCACTAAAAAGACTGAGACCTAATGGAGGACCCTAGAATGCGAGTCCCCTCCCACCACACATTGCCACCACATCACCGCTCTCATGAACAGTAACACTTGATTACAAGTAAATGAGCTGCAGCCTCAGGTCCCATTTAAAGCGTCTCTAGGGACGCTCAAAGATGATATGGTAACAAAAACAAAGGCCCTAAGGAGATTTTAGCCTACAAAAACACAACTACAGCAATCAGTAAATGCAGCCTAACTCCTAGCCAGATTATCATCAAAACACACACTAAAGCCTTATCTACCTCAGTTCCTACTTCCCAGAATGTCAGATACAGCTTTCAACAAAAAATCACATGGAATTCTCAAAGCAGGGAGAAAGCATAGAACAGAGACAAACCAAGCATCAGTTTTGCCAAACTCAAATATGGCAGAGTCTTTCGAATGATCAGGCCAGGAATATAAAATAACTATGATTCATATGCTAAGGATTCTAAAGGGAAAAGTGGACAACATGCAAAAAGAACCAGGGAAGGAATCAGTGAGCTTAAACGTATGTCAATAGAAACTTGAACATCTCTTCAGAAACAATGCAAACAGGAAGAGGGTGGACTACAATGTTTGTAGTGTTAAGAAAAAAAGTGCCAAACCCATCAACCTGGAATTCTGTATCCAGAATAATTGTCTTTTAAAAGTGAAGAAGAAATAAAGACATTCTTACCCAAGCAAAAATTAAGGGAATTTGTCCCTGCAAAAAAAAAAATGTTAAAAGAAGTTCTTCAGAGAAAAAGAAAATGGTATAGGTCAGAAACTCAGATATACATAAAGAAAAAAAGTGTTAGAGAAGAAATACATGGAAGTAAAAGAAAATCTTATAGTTTCCTTATTCTTAATTGATCTGACAGATAACAGTTTATCCAAAATAATAATAGCAACAATATTGGCAACCATAATGTGGATAAGTAAAATGAATTACAGCAATGTTACAAAGGGTAGGAGAGAGGAATTGGGAATACTTTGTTATAATGCACTTGCACTACTTGTGAAGTGGAATAGTATTATTTGAAAGTAGATTTGGGTTAGTCATAAATATATATCACACACTCTAGGTCTACCACTAAGAAAATTTTAAAAAGAAGTGTAATTTATATGCTAAGGAGAGAAAATGGAATCCTTTAAAATGATGGCCCAATTAAAACCAGAAAAGACAGAAAAAGAGTGGAAGACCCCCCCCCCCACTACCCCCTTAAAAAGAAAAAAGAACAGGCCAATATATAAAGCCCAGTTACATGTATAGAAGATATGAATCTATTTCAACATTTTATAGTAGAATCTTTTAAAAAAGATATTAATCTATATCAACTTTAAAAAGTCAATAATCTAAATATACCAATTAAAAGACAGAGACTACCACAAAGGATTAAAAAATAAGATTCATCTGTATGCTGTCTGAAGAAATATACTCTAAATGTAATGACATAAATAAACTAAATATAATGAGAAGGAGAAAGGTATGATGCTGACACTAATCAAAAGAAAGATACAATAGGTATATTAATTTCAGTTAAAGCAGATGGCAGAGCAGATAAGATTATCAGGGATAAATAAGGGCATTACGTAATAATAAAGGGTGTCATTTTTCCAATAAGACGTAACAATTCTGTCGAATAACAAGTATCAGTTTACATAGAGGAAAACTGACAGGATTGCATGGAGAAATGGACAAATTCACTATTACAGTTGGAAACCGCAATGCCCCCATCTGCAGTTGACAAATCTAATGGAAAATCAGTAAGGACATAGCTGAATTGATCACTATCATAAATCAACTGGACCTAACTGACATTTATAGACTAATTCATCAAGCAACAATAGAAGACGCATTCTTCTCAAGCTTATGTAAAACATTCAGATAGACCACATTCTGGGCCATAAAACAAATCCAAACAAAATTTAAAAGAATAGAAATCATACAAAGAGAGCACTCAGACTTTAATAGTACTAAAGCAGAAATCAATAATAAAAAGATAGATTGAAAAATCTGAAAATCCTGGAAGATAAGAGAACACACTTCTAAATAACATATGGATCAAATAACTCTCAAGAGAAATTTAAAAATGTTTTGAACTAAATGAAAATGCAACCTATTAAAATTCATGGAATGCAGTGAAAACAGTACTTAGAGACAAATTTATTGAAATGAATACATAAATTAGAGAAGAAGAAAGATCTAAAATCAATAATCTAAGTTTCCACCTTAGGAAGCTAGAAAAAAAGAGAGTAAATTATATCCAAAGTAAGAAGAACATAAATAATAAAAATCAGAGCAGAAATAAATGGAATTAAAAACAGAAACACAATAGAGAAAATCAACAAAGCTAAAAGCTGGTTTTCTGAAAAGATCAACACAATTGATAAAACCCTAGCCAGGGTAACCAAGAAAAAAAGAGAGAAAATATGGATTACTAGTATCTAAATAGGCTATATATGTTAAATAGATTAAATAAAAAAATTATAAGCCTTTCAAAACAAAGCACCAGGTCCAGATGTTTTTATTGTGGAAGTCTACCAAACATTTATGAAAGAATTGATACTAATTCTCTACAAAAAATAAATAAATAAAGCAGACAGAAAACTTTCTAACTCATTCTATGAGGCTGGAATTACCCTAATACCAAATAAACAAATACCTAGACCCTAATATCACTAGACAAAGACATTACAAGAAAGAAAAACTACAGACTGATATCTCTCATAAACCCACATGTAAAAATTTTTAACAAAATACTTAAAATTGAATTCAAGAATGTATACAAAGAGCTATACACCATGAATAAGTGAGATTTGTTCCAGGTATGCAAGGTTGGTTCAGTGTTCAAAAATCAATTATTGTAATTTATCACATCAATAGACCATAGAAGAAAAACTATATGATGGTGAGAAACTAGGTAATTCCTTTCTAAGACTGGTAACAAGGCAAGGACATCGTCTCTCACCACTCATATTCAACATCATATTGAAAATTGTAGCTAATGCAATAAGACAAGAAAATGATAAGACAAGAAAGATAAGTAGATAAAGAAATTAAATAAAAATCAAAGTTTGCAAAACCTTCCTATGACACAATAAAATTATCAAGTACACATAAAATATTTTAAAAAATACACACACACAGAAACAGTAAAGATTTTTCAACCTCCTCATTTTTTTAATCATATTTGTGTTTAGATAAATTATTTTTTTCTCAAAAATTTACCAAAGGGACATCTTTGAATATTTTCTCAAAAATAATTGGAAAGCTACTGAGGTGTGTACGTGGGTATGTGTTTAATAGGTTTAATAATTAATACTTAATTTAATACTTTAATAGGTTTAATTTCCTTTAAATAAAGGAGGTCTTTCTATAACTCCAAATACTTGTAAAACACTTTTTATTAGTCAGATGATTTTGGCATTATTCACATTGCTTTTGACTGAACACAACAGAAACCAATTTGAGCAAGGAAAGGAAACTTACTGTGGATCAGAACACACATTCAGTGAAACAGCTGAAACTCAGGAATGGAACCTAACACACAAGAGAAGTTCAGCATCCCTGCATTGCTAGTGTCCCGTATGATTCCTACTTTATTTTATTGTATTTTTTGCTCTGCAGACCCCCTTTTGATTTTTTTACTTCATGTGTGAAATAGGGATTCTCCTACTTTCAGTTCCGGAATTTACACAATATACACATTACTAGTCTAGTCACATGCAGAAACCAATTAACTATGTTATGAATCTCAATTCAATGGACTACCAGAAGACATACAAATGGCCACTATAAACAGGAATAGTGCTCAATATCATTCTTCATGAAGGAAATGCAACTAGACACCACTTCATAGCCACTAAAGTGACTAAAATGATGAAGACCGATAACACTTGATGTTGGTGAATATGTCCAGTACTTGCAATTTGAATATAGTGCTAATGAGAATAAAGAATTACTTTGGAAAACTGATGAGCGGCTTTGGTCAATGAAGTGTATTTAAAAAACATAGCAATCCAATTCTAGATATTTTCTGAAGAAAAGTGATGACATTTGTCTACATAAAGATGCATTTAAGCATGTTCATAGCACTCTCTGTTTTCTTTTTGCATAGTAGCCTTGAACTGTATACAATCTAGATACCTGCTGATAGGAGCATAAAGAAGCTATGGTTTGCTCATTTCACAGAACGTTGCTCAGCAGCATGCAGGAATGACTACTAACATGTACAGCAACGTCCACAAATCTCAGAAATATTATGCTGAATTAAGAAGCCAGACATGAAAGAATCAGCATTATTTTATTTATGTGAAGGCCTAGAACCAGCAAAGCTAATCTATGTTTATAAAAATCATAGAGATGGTTGTGGATGGCAGGAGGTTGACTGGAAAAAGGCACAAGGAAGTTTTACGAAAAGATGGATATGTTTTATATGTTGACTTGCATCTTAACTACACAGGTGATGCGTTTGTTAAACTTATCAATCTGTATGTTTAAGAGCTGTGCATTTTGCTGTATATAAATGATATTTTGATAAATAAAAGTAAGCAACATACTGTTGAACCATATTAAATTGCTTATTTTTAGCTAGTTTTAGCTACAAAAATGGCAATTTTATATGGTCCAACCTGCTAATAACTTTTGTCTCTGAGAAAAATGTGAAAATTGTTTTTGAGGCTTTTTGTACAACTGCTGTAGAGGAGATGGGAGAATAAGAGGTGACCTGGGAAAACAATGAGCTATGTACAAGGAGCATGTCCTAGGAAGGTCTATTGTCCCTTCCTTACTGGTGTGTGCACAGGTGTATGCATGCATGCATGTGTAACAGCACATGCATTTATGTGTGTACATTGCATGTGTGTGTGGTGGAGGGCACCAAAGAGGCCTTTCCACAAGAGACAGGTGTTGAGCTTGTGGCAGATTGGACAATGTATCTGCATTAACTGCCTTTATTTACATGGCATTTTGCTCAGTCAATTTATGGCATTCTTCTGAGCACCTGGATCTGGTTGTTCTGTGTAAAAATGGTTTTCATTCTGAAAATCACAAAACACACTTTTGCTTGGAATATGGTTTTCTACTGGCTGAGATTTATTTTAATGCTGAAAAGCTGGACCCAATTTATCGTGAGTTTTCAGCAAATCCTTCTCAGATTGCCAGGAATCCCACTGTTTGAATGCACATGTGGAAAAATATTGAGACTGAGCTGTTGAAATGTGTTGGATTATTGAGAAACTGAAAATAGTAAATAGTTAATTGAGTAGAAAATAGGTTTGGCAAGGTTTTATGAGCTATAGAGAAAAGTTGATAGACTGGACCCTGGAACCACACATATGAGAGAATTTATATTGTTGAAACTCAACTTAATGGCCTGTAACTGCTGTGGGTCAGTTGTGAGTGTGGCCAGAGCCTTGGGAAGACATTCTGAGCTCATGTGCTCAAATGACCACTGAAGATCCTGCATGAACAATCCTTTCTCTACCTGTGACCGCCACCCATTTTTGCTGATTGAAAATTAACCCATAATAGCATAACCTCATAGTGCTATGTCAATTGGGTCCCGTTGTCCTGTCTGTGTTCAACTGTGAAGAAGTCTTCTTCTGGGCAACATAGCAGAGATTCCTATTCTGAAATATAGTTGAATGCTTTATGGCTTTAGATAATTTTGGATTATAAAACCTGTTGGAAGTCCTTTATGGAAAATAGAAAGCTATAAACAATGAAACAATGAAAAATTAAGAAGGAAACAGTAGACCACTTTCCAATGAAACATATGAGTAATAACAATAGCTAACGATTTTATAACAATGATAATTGGCTAGGGAAAGTTCTAAGCACTTCAGATACATAAAATCATGTAATCAGAAATTATAGTAATATTGGTACTAATATTATCTTCTTTTTACAGCGTATAGACTGAGTCACCAAGAATTTTAAGGACTTGTCCAAGATAGCACAATTACTAAGTGGCAAACACAGGAAGTTTGGCTTTATATGAGCCTCTTTTGATTATTCTATAGCAATTTCAGCATAGCTCTGTAACTTGCTGAACTGGAATTTGATTTATATTCACATGGTAATACACTGACTGAAATACATATGTATGGACATGTGCACATACACGTAGTTCTACATATGCATGCACAAGCATCCACATGGTCACACACATACACAACTTCTTAAGTGTCAAAGTTTCATAAGAGAAAGGGCAGCAATACTGGAGTCAGATCTGAGACTGAATCCTGGTCCTACCTTTTCCAGCTGTGCACATCACTTAAATTCTCTGCCCCTCTGTGTTTCTCATATGGAATGTGAGTTTAATGATGGTTTCCTTGAAGGATTAAGGAGCAGAAGCTGGAACTAGTCATTAAAAAGCCTGGTATTTTTTATTATTTTGTTCTTTTTTTTTTTTTTTGGAGACGGAGTCTCTCTCTGTCACCCAGGCTGGAGTGCAGTAGCTCGATCTCGGCTCACTGCAAGCTCCGCCTCCCTGGTTCACGCCATTCTCCTGCCTCAGCCTCCCGAGTAGCTGGTCCTACAGGCGCCCGCCACCACGCCCGGCTAATTTTTTTTATTTTTAGTACAGGTGGGGTTTCACCGTGTTAGCCAGGATGGTCTCGATCTCCTGACCTTGTGATCCGCCCACCTCAGCCTCCCAAAGTGCTGGGATTATAGGCTTGAGCCACTGTGCCTGGCCTTATTTTGTTCTTAATATCTTATTAAGAAAAATTTTCTTTTTTTTGGTAACTAAGAAAGAATTGTCCTCTAGACATGGCTCATTAGAGTTGGGGCCTGCATTCTGCTTTTTCTCCCCAAATTATCCTGTTTCTGTCTTTGCCCTTTTCTCTACTAGGGTACTAGATGTATTTGTGGCTGTCTCTCAGACCTCAGAATTTGAAATCTCTCTTCAATTTCCTGCTGTTACCTGCTTGAGTTTCATTTATAAAGAGTGGGGTCAGCAAGAAAATGGACTTACTAACCACATTCTCTGGTGCTGTACCAATTCTTCTTAAGGCTTCCCAGCATGGCCTGGTTTGTCCTCAGAGTCTGGTGGTTCAAGGGTGAGGGGGAGCCGGGGAGGGTATGACAAAAATTAGGCCAACCTCAAAACAAAAAGTCTCACAGAAACCTTTGCTTGAGTGTCTAAAATCTCTAGTTTTAATACTGAATTCCACAGTTTCTTGGGTCCTGTTATGGAAATTAGGCACATCTTTTTGGATATTTTACATTTTGGTACTATCATTGGAAAACAAAGCAAAGCAAAGCTAGACACGAAACCTCCTTTTCTCTCATTGCTTCTGATAATTGCACTGTTATTTTGAAACTAGAGAGTGACATTTGATTTCCTGTTAACTGTTTTTCTGCAATGCTTTGGAATTCTACCTTTTGAACAAGGCTGTGGCCTGGAACAAAATTTGGCCTGTGAGTAGCCCTAAAATAACAGGTGGCTCTGAGTATTTCAAAACCAAGGTTCCTAATCACAATCGTCTTCTTTATGTTTATACGATTTCTACAGCATAGATCTTGTTACATTGAAAGTAGAGAGGCATAAAAAATTCTTATAAGCCTTCCATGATTTCTCGTTGCTGAGTTAGTAATTTCTTTCTCTATTTCTAGAGCTTATTTGTATTAAATCCTTTATTATGGTCTGCCTGTGTCAGAGCTATCTATCCATTTATTCATTTTTCTACCTGTACATATATCTGTATTATCTATCTATCTATCTATCATCTATCTATCTATCTATCTATCATCTATCTATCTATCATCTATCTATGTATCTATCATCTATCTATCTACCTATCTATCCATACATCTATCAATACACCTGTTTATCCACCTGTCTAGCTGTCTGTCATCATCTATCTGTCACATTCCTATTTGTTCTACTAATGTGTGGTATTCTGGGAGAGTGGGGGGGCAGAGCACATGCCTTCTTCTTCTTCTTTTTTTTTTTATTAGGTCTCACAGATACAGCTCAATGTTTTATAAACAGTAGTGCTTTAAAATACTTGTTCATTTGGTTGCTTTGAATCGAAATAAACACATGTAAAAAGCAACAATTTAGACTTTCATTGAATACTTTTGTACCTGTCCTTTCCATCTCTTATCTCCGACAACAGAAGACTTTCTTACATACCACTTTCAGTACTATAGTGCAAAGAGATCATCCAAAAGAATCAGTGGGAGGCGATGAGTTGGGAAAATGCCAGCTGGATAGTGTGAGGTGAAACATAGCTCTAAAATTTCAACATATTTTGGTTAGAACAATGAAAATTGTTGTGCCCAAGACATTTCAGGAAGGAAGGAATATAGCTGTAAAAATAAGACCAAAAGTTGTTACGTTTATGAATTTCAGTGCCAATTGTGTTTGTTGATATAATAAACACTTTTTAAAAAAAATTATTTTACTTTAAGTTCTGGGATACATGTGCAGGTTTGTTACATAGATATACATGTGCCATGGTGGTTTGTTGCACCTATCAACCCATCATCTAGGTTTTAAGCCCCGCATGCACTGGGTATTTGTCCTAATGCTCTTCCTCCCCTTGCCCTCCAACCCCTGATAGGCCCCAGTGTGTGATGTTCCCCTCCCAGTGTCCCTGTGTTCTCATTGTTCAACTCCCACTTATGAGTGAGAATATGCAGTGTTTGATTTTCTGTTCCTGTGTTAATTTGCTGAGAATGATGGCTTCCAGCTTCATCCATGTCCCTGAATAAGCACATTTTTATTTTCTGTGTTCTTAAAAGAAGCATTATATCTGAACAAATCAGCATTGCTACAAGATGGAAGGCTTTTCTTTGGAAGAGCAACATTCAATTGCAGTAGCTTTGAATGCCTTTTTTTTTTTTTTTTTTGACAGTCTCTCTCTGTTGCCCAGGCTGGAGTTCAGTGGCACCACCTCAGCTCACTGCAATCTCCGCCTCCCGGGTCAAGCAATTCTTCTGCCTCAGACTCCTGAGTAGCTGGGATTACAGGCGTGCACCACCACACCTGGCTAATTTTTTGTATTTTTAGTAGAGACGAGGTTTCACCATGTTGGTCAGGCTGGAGCCACCGTGCCCGGCCTGAATGCCATTTTTGCCCAATTGCCTTGATTTCAGATCATCACTTGCTGCCACATTTGAGGCATCTGCATATGAATCTCACATGTAGTTGAGAAATCATGGATGTGGCAACTGTGAGTGTTTGAAGAAGTAAAGCGTTGCTGTACTCATAAAATGTCATGGTGAGGCATTTGGCTTTCTGTTTTATGGTTATAGTAATGAGGATTCCAAGTGTGATTTTCTGAGCCAGGTTTGAGGCCATCTTCTCATTCATTTTTGTTGACAGTCACCAATCATTGGCCTGGTGCTTGTCTGCCACCTACTAGATAAATATTTGTTGAGTATAACAGAATTAAAGCAATGGGCATTGATGTGCCAGACCTAATACTAGATGCCAGAAAGTAGAGAGATAAGTTTGTTGTTAAATGCAAATGACACTGCTACCTAATAGGTACACAGAATCAAGCAGAGACATTCTCTGTGAATTTTGAATGTTGAAGAGGAATAATCTTTGAGGAATGGGAAAGGACTTTTCACCGTATTAGCAAGCATGGGCAGAGACATCACTGTGTGGAGGAGCAGGGCGTTTCAGGGAGGAGGGAGAATTTTAGGCATTGGTTACAGCACGGTGTAGAGAGTGTGGCCACATGGAAAAGAGGTATAATCGAGTGGCCAAATTGTGTTTGAGTGTTCTGTTTCAGTTCCAAGTTTGGGTTTTTCTCCTGAAAGTGACAAGGATCAATTGAAGCATGGCCATGCAGAAACATGGGCTGGGATGCTTTCTCTCTAGATCAAGCTTGTCCAACCCATGGACTGTAGGCCTCATGTGGCCCAGGACACCTCTGAATGTGGCCCAACACAAAGTCATAAACTTTCTTAAAACATTATGAGGTTTTTTTTTGCAATTTTTTTTTTTTTTTTAGCTCATCAGCTATCATTAGTATTAGTGTATTTTATTTGTGGGCCAAGACAATTCTTCTTCCAAGGTGGCCCAGGGAAGCCAAAAGATTGGACACCCCTGCTCTAGATGGCGAAAAGATTACCCAGGGCTGGAACAAAGAGAAGGTTGTCTCTATGGGACTTCCAGTTCTCTGCTGTCAGAACAGATGCATCTGTGGTGCCGCAGTGTGTCTCTCACTTTCGCAACCCACGGGCAGTAGCCAGCAGCTTCTACCACAAGTTACAGAGAGACAGAATCAATGGGAGGAAATTTTTTTTCCAAGTGTTTATTATAAAATGTTTCAAAACTGCAGAAAAGTTGAAGAAATAATAAAACAAGCACCCATTTACTTACCATCTAGCTTCAACAATTGTTAAAATTTTGCTGTATATGCTTTATTTTCTTTGTGTATGTAAATTACCTGGACTGTATTTTTTTTTCTTGTATCTCCTTTACTTTACAGAAACTTGAAATTAAACCTAAAGACCTTATTAGACTCAAATCACATATTTTTGGCAAGAAAATTGTATTGTTCATGCTACAAATTGCCTTTTGTGTTATATGAGAAGGTAGGTGATAATAAATTATCCTTTGGATTTACTTGTTTCTTGGAGCATTTCTTTGATTTCTGGTCCAAAATATCCAAAGTTTATCTTGTAATTCTCTTGCTTGATTCCTGTTAGTAAGGAATATTATTTAGAAGCCAAGATCTGAATTGATTGATATTGGGATGACATTGCTTCTACGTTCCTTGTATGGAGCTAGGAAATATGTGTGTGTATTATATATCATATATATATATGATATATATACAAATACATATATATAATTTATATAAGAAAAATAATATATACATATTCATATTTCCAATTAAAATTTAACCAAGTAGTATATTTTGTGGAATTTCTTTGATATTATCTCCTTCTTACACTGAGAAATCTGGGTGTTTCACAAATTGCCATTTTTACATAATCGTCAAAATATGCATATTTTAAAAATTCTGATATTAATGCTACTATTAAAATCACCAAAAGAGGCTTTGCTTCCTTTGTACTTTTCCTTGTATCCTGAATATATCCCTCTAAGAATGTATACATATGTAGTCAGAGCATTCTGTTACACAACATCTTGAAATAATTATTTTCTATGTGATTATATTACCAAGTTCGTAGATGTAGATTCATTTGTTTCAGTTCGTTTTTTCATTTTATAGTTTTCTTTTTTCCTTTTTGATCTAAAGTGATTTTTTGATCACACAAAATATTGCATTCAAAACAAGGTACACTCAGAGAAGTTTCATTCCCATCCCTTTACCCTCCACCCCACTTTGACTCCCGTGCTGTTTCCTTCTTCATTTACCCAGAATTTCTTTTTGCAAAAATACATTACTAGGTGTATTTGTACTTTTATTTCTACTACAACACCGAAAGGATTCAACATTCACTGCTGTGCACTTTAAAATACAGTCTGGGATTATCTCTATTTCAATACATAGAAATTTTGCTCATTTTTTCTTACAGCTGAGTAATACGTCATTGTGTGAATATACCACATACACAAGCAGTTCCTTAACTAAAGGGATTTGAGTTGTTTCCTGTCTTCTGCTTTGTAAACTGTGACATAGAACATGACCTTGTTCATATAATGCTTCATATTTACAGAATTTACCATCTGGGTAGATTCCTAGAAGGTGGATTTCTGGTTCACAGTGTTTCTGTGGTGTGTGCGTGTGTGTGTGTGTGTGAGAGAGAGAGAGAGACAGAGAGGGAGAGATTTTTATAGATACTGCCAAAATATCCTCTATAAGACTTATTCTATTATACAATATATGACTATGCCTGTTTCATCATAGCTTCATCATGAGTTTTGTTAAACATCTGGAAGTTTTACTGATTTGATGAATGAGAATTGGATCTAAATCTAATTTTCACTTGTATTTTTCTTATATTTATTAGGAGTAAATTTGATACCTTCTGAACTTGCTTCTTGTATATAGATTTGCTGATTATTAATCTACAGTGGGTAAACATTTAAGAAACTGAGCATATGGCTGCTAAACATCTAACTGGAGCTTTTGAAAATCTCATGGCTCTAAAAGACAAAATTATGTTTCAGGACCAACTCAGGGAAGAAATTCATTGGTACAAACCCCACACCATGGGACCCCTGGAGGACTACACCTTAGAAGCAGGGATGAAAGAAAGATAGGCTGAGCCTTTTAAAGTCTGAAAACTGACCTCAGGCCAAGGCAGTCCCTGATGGGATTAAGGTGATCTGTTCCAAACCCAGTAACTTGCCAAAAAAAAAAAAAATAGAGGTAATGCCCAGTCATCACCACTATGCAATACATTCATGTAACACAACTGTGCCTGTACCCCCTAAGTCTATAAAAATAAAAATAAGTAAAAAAGAATAGCTAACATTTTGTCCTTTATATTTATGAGGCTTATAATCTGGCAAAGGGGTCATTAAAGTAATAAAATAAAACCCAGCAACACAATGTTTTAAGAGTTTATAACTGAAGACAGCATTGATCCTAGGATAGCACAGGGACACTGATTAAGGTCTATCCTGGAGGAAGGGGTTTTCTTCATTGACTCTTAGGGGAGATGATATTTGAGAGAAATGATAAGGTGTGGAAGAAAGTCACTGGGTAAATGAGGGATTTCTTTGTGCTTGTGCTGCAGGCAGACAAAGAAGAGATTGACAAAGGCAGCTGGGTGTGAAATTGTGGATTAGGACAATGGCAAGAATTTCAGTGTCTTGAAGCTTGCTCAGCACATGGGCAAGTATCAGGTCATGAAATGGGACAGGAATTAAGTATTTTTCTTTACCTTGAATGATTTTAAGGAAGATAGTCATAAGGTTAGTGCACTTTAGAAATGTGACTCTGGCCACTGTATAAGGGTTGTGAGTCAGCTAATAAAGAGGTAGTTTCAGTTGTGAATATAAACTATGGTGGGAGACAGAATTGTGAACATCCAAGAATTAAAGAGGCCTAGTTTTTATCTCACTTTATCTTCATAACGACTGTGGGGGTATTAACTATTAGAGATTCAAATACTAGGTTATAAGTTTGGGTATGCTTAGGTATATAATAAATGCAGCTTTATTTGTTCCGTGTTTGGTTTCAAAATACTTTGAATCCCTTTCCACTAGTACGGGAGATGTAATTTCAGTTAATCGGGTAAAGTCTGTAACAGCTCATTCCTGGCATCTGCCGCAGCCTTTCAGCTGAGGGCGTTAGGTTCTAGGTAGTTGACCCTTTTTGGGGCATGGGGACGTTGTCTCTCCTTTCTAAGCTGAAATCCTTTGCAGCATTCTCACTCCTTGTCAGTCCCTGGCAGGCTTGCAGGGGTTACATCCAGACCTTTGTGTCTTACACCTGGACCTCAAGTTTTAAAACTTCAAAGCCAGTATTTGTCTGTTTTATTTAGTTCTTTACCATTCCTTAGGGAAAAGCATTTCCTTGAAGCAATGGATGCCTCACGGTCTAGTTTCCGAGTTGTCATTACTACAGGGTAACAGGAAATACTGCAGGAAAACATGTCAGTTGATATCCCAGAATTTTAAATTGACACATTTTTGTCCCCATATTTACATGTGAAGAGTCAACACTTAACGAGATGACTGTCAGCAGTCAAAGATGTGAGGAAGGACTGAGAGGACAGATTTGAGAGAGATTTGATGTTTAGATTTCACGTCAGAATATATGTGGTTGGGGGAAGAGGTATTTGACTTGAATAAGAAGCTAATGTGAATAGAAAGCCAGGTTGCAAAAAAATACATAAACAAGTAATTCAACCAAATTGCCTTTCAGAATCAAAATGGAGGGGTGAGGAACTGTGTAAGTTGATAATTATGTTGCTATGGTTCCTTTTCCCGATTGGAACAATGCTATTGAAGATTTGGTTATTTTAAGTTGACATCTGGTAACATTTAATTTATTGGGAAAAGAACTTGGTTTGCATTCAGATGTATATTTTAGAATCATAACTTCTATTGCATTTTGGAGTAGGTATGCAAATCAAAATTAGAAATTAGTTGTTTACTATGTTAGACTTCTTGAAAGTAAATATATGTACATTTCAAGAAAACAATGCTGGGTATTTGGCATATTTGAGAAGATTATCCCAGAGGTAGTAATGGAAACATCATCAGGTTGGGAGTGGGACAGAACTATGGCCATGTAATGTTTCCACCACCTACTAAGCATGCAGCCAAGACCAAGCTAATTAAACTCCTTGAACCTTACTTTTCTAATTTATGGAGCACTATAACATTCTTTTACATGCAATAGGATGTGCAATATTCTGATGAGACTCTGTTTCCATTATCCTAGACTGCCATTCCCATGGTTACAGCTATTGAAATGACACCCATAGAAAACAGAAGAAAATAATTAGCTTCCACTCATTTCCAAACCGAGTACTGTGGGTTAAAAATTAACCACAAAGCATAAATGTATTTTTGTATGATACATCCTAAGGAATATTTAAAGGCATTCTGAGTTTGCTATTAAATTTATCTTGTGGTGGAAAAATCTTTACTTCCCACACACAGTGGCTTGCATTACTTTGTTAAATGTACACTTATTGAACCCTTTCTTGGCACATTGAAAGCTACACTTACGGAACCCTTACAGGGCACATGGCAAATCTTGGGGGAATGGCACTTCAAGTGACATCGTGCCAAGTAGGAGATATTACAAGACGTAAGAGCAGTGCCATGCCAAGCTAAATAGGAGTCTGAGACAAAAAGAAAATCAATAATACTGGGCCAGGCTTTATTTAAAATTTTTTTATATTTTGTTTATTATGATGGCTGGTTTTATGTGTCAATTTAACTGGTCCACAAAGTGCGCAGGTATTTGTTTAAATACTATTCTGGGTGCTTCTCCGAGGGTGTTTTGGGATGAGATTAACATTTAAATTAGTAGACTAAGTACAGAAGACTGCTCTCTCTAATGTGGGTGCGCTTCATCTAATTGCTTGAAAGCCTGAATAGTAGAGAAAGACTGACCTTCCCCAAGTGAAAGGACATTCCTCTTGCCTAATAGCCTCAGACTGGGACATCAGCACTTTTCCTGCCTTCAGATCCGAACTAAGACATTGGTTCTCCCTGGGTAGTTAGTCTGCCAGCCTTTAGACTAGAACTTACACCATGAGATATCTTGGTCTTCAGGCCTTTGCACACAGGCTGGAGCTACACCTTGGCTCTCTGAGGTCTCCAGCTTGCAGGCAGACCCACCCCACAGAACCTGGGACTTTTCAGCCTCCATAATCATCTGCCAGTTTTTCATAATAACTCTTTTCTTTCTTTCTCTCTGAAACTCTAATCATTCATCATGGATTTTTACATTGATATTGTTTTTTTGAATATTACATTAAAATATTATATCTCTTGATAATTAAGATTTTTAGTGCTTCTTTAGATTGTGCATCAATGTGAATGTCTAACTCATAGATCCGTGCATCAAATGTGAGTGTCTAACTCACCTTACCCAGACCTGGACTTGCATAGGAGATAGTAAAGCACAACTCCCCATCAAATTGCCTCTTGAGAAACGCAGAAGCTTTCCTCGCCTTCTTTCTGCCTCCATTCTTTACAATTCTTCACATCATGTTTGCCAAATCCATTCTGTCTCTTTCACTATTGCCAATGTCTCCAAACCTCACTCTTATTATTGCAATAGTTTCCTGTTTTGCTTCTTTTTTCTCCAGCCATTAATGCCTCAATCCATTCTTTACACACTTTTAAGGGGTTATCTTTCAAAAACACAATTCTGATTTCATCAATACTCTCTTTAAAATGCCTTTTTTTAACTCACCATTTCCAATCTTCTTAGCACTGTGCTTAGTTATGTTTCCAACTTTGTTTTATGCCTTTTGCTCCTGATAATACCCAGTTAGCTCAAATGACACCACAGTGTTTACCAAGATTAAACAGGCAATGCTCTTTAACTGTGTTGGCTATGTTCATGTGCAGCTTCTCCTGCCGGGCTCTGATGAACTCTACTTATTTTTCACCATGATGCATAATTGTCATCATCTCAACTTTGATTTTTATTCCACCTACAACGAAAAGTTTTATCTCTTCTCTGTATTTCGTAGTACTTATCATTATCTTGAAAATAATAGTAATCTTTACCCTGGAATTTTAATTATATGCTTAGAAATTCATCTTCCCCACCAAGCTGTTGGGGAGGGAAAGATGTTGCCGTCCTTATCCATGAATCTTTTACACATACCTCACTGTCTAGCCTGGATGAGTCTGGTTTTTGAGCAAATAAGTACCATAAGGTAGAAAGTCATAAGTGTTATGAAAGAGGATGGCTTTACAGGTATCAGATAATGAGAGAAGTAAGTAGAATAACGGGGAAAAAATCCCCAGAAATTATAATTTTCCAGGAGCTTGGTATCTAAAATTTGGTATGTATGGCACCAAAGGACAGTAATATATTGGAGACTCTATAGCCAAGAATCTTATACATGTTAAAACAAGAAATAAGAGATCCACACCATTTATTTTGAATGCAGTTAATATATATAAATCCAAATTTCTATTTAAATTGGAAGATATAAAAAGCAATGTTTAAAAGTATGAGAAACTAAAAAACTTAGCTATTTGGCAAAGAATCCTAACTTCTTAATTTTGTATATATTGTACTTTGCCCCAAGAAACTAAAATCTCTGGAGCTCTATTCATCTAAACACTGGTCTTGCTTTATTAGTAAATAGTCTCACCGTCACTCCATTCTATCCCTCCACAATTTTTCTACCAGAATCTATGTTGATTACCCTAAAATATTTTGCATATACTGACTGCCTCCAGCCACTACCTTATTTCTGCCTGTGTGAGTTGTTTTCAATAATGGATCCTTAGTTCTTATAATCTGAGTATGGATTATTTCCCACAATTCTCCCCGTGGCTTTATTTTAGACAGGGAGCCTCCAGGAATACATCTTTTCCTATGATTCTAAACTTCAGTCAAGATAAATGCAACATCACTGGTTTGTGTCACCTGACTTTGGTCCCAGGTTTAGTCTTATTTGTCAACCTCTGAGTAATCTGCTCACAGATTCTGGCTAAGAAATCTGCATCTAGCTAGAGTCTATTCATCTAAAGTTTCCATTATTTTTAAAGAAATCAAATATTGTGCATACCATATCTGTCATTTCTTGAAAAAGAAAAGTGAAAACTGATCCAGATTCTTCTTCAATAGGGATCTTAATTACTGTAAGTATTTGAAAACATCACTTTTTCTGGTCGTTTTGAGCTCTGGAGTCCAGCGATCATATAATCTCCATAGTCAGCACTGTGCATATTCATTTAAAGTATGTGCTTTTATGCAAGTACTTCAGATATATGTTTTCAGTACTGTGAATACTGAAGAGGCAAAAGCAGTTTATTTTATGCCTATCCTTTTACTGTCTAGGATAACACTTTTTATTTATATAGTTTTTAGTTTTTAAATACTAGGTAAGGATGAATAATTATCTCCAAATTACAGATGAGGTTAAGAGACCTATACTCTAGGTCACACAGAAGAGAAGAGACAGAACCATAATTCCAGCTTAGAGTCTATGATTGCAAGCACAACATTCCTTGTAAAATACTATTGTATAATCCTCCCCCTCAATGAGACAGAAAATTTGAGGTTTAAAAAATTAATTAAAATTATTGACTTTGAATATTTGTTGATTGCAATCACCAAAGATTTTTCTACTACAAACGTTCACTTTTTAAAAAGTAAATTATAAGTTAAGATTCTCTTTTTTAAAAAATCCCAGAACACCCCCGGGCAGTGGTGGGTGCACATAGTCCAGTGGGAGGATTGCTTGAGCCCAGGAGTTCTGGGCTGTCATGCACTGTGACCATGAGGTGTCCACACTAAGTTCCACATCAATACGGTGACCTCCTGGGAATGAGGGACCATCAGGTTGTCTAAGGAGGAGTGAAGCAGCCCAGGTCAGAAATGGCGCAGGTCAAAACTTTCATGCTGATCAGTAGAGGAATTGTACCTGTAAATAGCCACACTGTGGCCTGGGCAACATAGCAAGACAGTCTCTTAAAAAAAAATCCAGAACAGAGAACATATTATCTTGCCAATTTAATTTTTTTTTCTTAGAGACAGGGTCTCACTCTGTTGTCCAGGCTGGAGTGCTGTGGCATGAATGTGGCTCACTGCAACCTCGAACTCCTGGCTTCAAGCAATCCTCCTGTCTCAGCTTCCCAAGTAGCTGAGAGTACAGGTGTGTGCCCCATGCCCAGATAATTAAAAAAAAAAAACATTTTGTAGAGATAGGGTTTTGCTATGTTGCCCAGGTGGGTCTTGAACTCTTGGCCTTAAGCAGTCATCCCACCTTGGTCTTCCAAGTCATTGGGATTGCAGGCATGAGCCACTGTGCCCAGCCTAATCTTTGTGCAAAGATGTTAGGGGGCAGAGTGCTGGCAATCTCCTGGGGATGACATGCAGAAAGTCAAACATCACTGTGATGGTTAATACTGAGTGTCAATTCGATTAGATTGAAGGATACAAAGTATTGATCCTGAGTGTGTCTGTGAGGGTGTTGCCAAAAGAAATTAACATTTGAGTCAGTGGTCGGGGGAAGGTAGATCCACCCTTAATCTGGTGGACACAATCTAATCAGCTGCCAGCGAATATAAAGCAGGCAGAAAAACATGAAAAGGAAAGAGGGGCCTAGCATCCTAACTTACATCTTTCTCCCATGCTGGATGCTTCCTGCCCTCAAACATCGGACTCCACATTCTTCAGTTCTGAGACTCAGACTTGCTCTTCTTGCTCCTCAGCTTGCAGACAGCCTTTTGTGGAACCTTGTGATCATGTGAGTTAATACTTAATAAACTCCCCTTTATCTCTATCTCTATCTCTATCTCTATCTCTATCTCTATCTCTATCTCTATCTGTCTCTGTCTCTGTCTCTGTCTCTGTCTCTGTCTCTGTCTGTCTCTGTCTCTGTGTCTGTGTCTGTGTCTGTGTCTGTGTCTGTGTCTCTGTCTCTGCTCTGCTCTGCCTCTGCTCTGCATCTGCATCTGCATCTGCATCTGCATCTGTATCTATCTGTATCTGTATCATCTGTATCTGTATCTGTATCTGTATCTGTATCTGTATCTGTATCTGTATCTGTATCCTATTAGTTCTGTCCCTCTAGAGAACCCTGACTAGTATTAGTCACCACCCTTGGCCACAGAGGCCATCTGGCCAGTTTGAGTGGTCCTGACAAAAGGCACCTCTTCCCCTGCAGGACGCAGCATTGGAGCCCTGCCTGAAGGTGAGGGAAAAGGTACCTCTCCATTTCATTCCATATTATGCCTCTCAAGTTCCAGCAGCCTTTCTTGTGGACACTCCTGCCACACTGGTCTTTTCTCTGGGAAGCTGTGCCTGACATCCTCAAGGACGTCCTGATTCCTGGATAAAAACCCAGCGAACAACTGCGGGAGGTGACTCTCCACCAATAGTATTTGCTAACATCACCTGCCAATTCTGCATCTCAGTGCTCAGAGATGATTCCTAAAACTGTGGAAGCCATGGTGATGGGCGTGTCTTGCTTATTTACTCAGTCACTCCCCTTCTACTGGTTGGTTCTAATAATATTTAGCAGCTACTCAACAGTCCAGATTCCAATTCAGAAAAGAAACTCACTACCTTACCATGGCAATCAACAATAAACATTTCCAATATTAGCATCATCCATGATCATCCATGAGTATTTGCTGACTGCTTACTACATGATAGTTTCTGCTAAGAAAAACACGCTAAAGCTTGATGCTAAGATCCGGAATCAAAGGTTTTGTTAGAATGGAAATACATTGCACAGTAACTGTGCCTCCGGGTGGCCTAAACTCCTCATCATAGATATAGCTAAGATTCTTGCAGTTCCCACCCTTTTTATAGAAGTAGGTGTTTCTAATAAGTGACTGTTACAGCTATTATATGCTGAAGTCATGCAGGAAAATTACCCTGGTCTGTATTTCCTCCTGAGCACATGTCATAAGACTGTTGAACTAGCCCCAAACATGCAGTATCTGCGGAGGTTAATAGAATATTTTCTCTATAAAATTGAGGTCATGGCTCTTGCCTCTCACAAGCTTTGTTTTCTTGTGCAAAACTGTCGTGACTTACAGATGTGTAGTACTAAAAATAATAATTATAGACAAGTAATGGTCATTATTTCACATAAAATTAATGATTTAATGCAAGTGAATATAGAAGAAACATTTTAGTAGGAGATTTGTGTTCCAGAGATGATGTAAACCTTCTGGCTTCTGTGGGCCATCTTGAGTAAGTCACCGGGCCTCTCTCAGCCACTTTTTTCATATTCAGATGTTTGCTGTCTATTCTCTCATAATTCTCAAATATGTATCTCAAACCAAGACATTTCTGAGAATGAGACTAAGTGTTTTTTTCAGGATGGGCTGAAAAATCCATTTTTCACGGTTCCAAAGGCTGGGAAGCCAGGATCAAGGTCCTGCAGATCCAGTGTCTGGTGAAGCCCTTCTTCCTGGTTTGGAAATGGCTGCCTTCTCCCTCTATCCTCACATGGCAGAGAGAGAAAGAGACTGTGAGAAACAGAGGAAGTACTCCAGGGAGTTCTGCAATGTATTCTAAAAGGATGCCAATCACATCATGGGGGCTCCATCTTTGTGAACTAATTGCCTCCCAAAGGCCCCACATCCTAATACTGTCACATGGGAAGTGAGGGTTTCAACATGTGAATTTGTGAGGGGACACAAATATTCAGTCCATGGCACTAACATACCCAACACCAGAATCTGAGTGGAGAGTTTCATTTGGGTGATATCCCTTCAGTTCATGTAAAGCCCTGAATTCCACCTCCTCTTTCTCAGCTGCTTTTCCTGTTTTCTCTGCCATGGTGATGCTGCTGCCTTCCACTCAAGTTATGAGGACAGGGTCCCACAGTTTACCATCTGCTTCTGTCACTCGTCTCGAGTTGGTCACAAATTCCTATTGATGATACCACACAAGGGTCTCCTGGGCTTGTCGTCTCCTTTCTTGAAAATATATGGTCTTAGTCCAGGTCTTCATTTATGCCTTCCTCCAACATTTCCTGTTTTACTTTCTTTCATGCTGTTCTCCATGGTGGTGATTAAATAAGCTTCCTAAAATACAGAAAAAATAATGTCATTATTTGTTTAAAAACTCCTTGTCTCTTCTCTGTTGCTCATTTTTAAAATAACACATTTTTGTTATTGTGGCAGGATATGCATAACATAAAATGTACTGTCTTAATCATTCTGAGTGCACAGTTCTGGGATACTGAGTCCATACACGTGGTTGTGCAACCATCACCACCACCCATCTCTAGAATGCTTTCCATCCTTCAAAACTGAAACTTCATACTCATTAAACAATTCCCCACTTCTCTCTCCCCTCAGTCCCTGGCAACCACCATTTAACTTTTTGTCTCTGTGAATTTGACTATTCTAGATATCTCATATAAGTGGAATCGCACATTGTCTTTTTGTGACTGGTTTATTTCACTTGGCTTAATGTCTTAAGGTTCATCCATGTTGTGGCACATTGCTGTGATTTGAATGGGTCACCTTGAAAATCCAGGTGTTACCAATGTGGTACTATTAAAAGGTGGGGGTTTTACACAGTGATTAGATCAAAAGAGCTCTTCCATTGTGAGTGGGATTAGGTGCCCTTATAAAAGGACTTGATGAAGGAGTTTGTCCCCCTTTTGCCCTTCTTCCTTTTCCCATGTGAGAACACAGTGCTCCTCCCTTCTGGAGGCTGCAGCAATAAGGCCTCCTCTTGGAAGTAGAGAGCCACCCTGAACCAGATGCTGAATCTGCTGGCATCCTGATCTTGGACTTATAGCCCCCAGGACTATAAGAAATAAATTTCTGTTCATTATAAATTACCCAGTTTTTGGTATTTTGTTATAGCAGCGCAAGCAGACTGAGACACATATATAAGGATTTCTTCCTTTTGATGGGTGAATAATATTCCATTGTATGTGTACAGTACATTTCAATTATTCTATCATCCATAGGTGGACCTGAGAGGTTGCTTCCATATTTTGACTATTGTAAATAATGCTGCTATGAACATGAGTGTACAGATATTTGGGTCCGTGCTTTCATTCCTCTTGGGTATATACCCAGAGGTAGAATTGCTGGATTGTATGGTAATTCTATATTTAATATTTTCAGGAACTGCCACGCTGTTTTCCGCAGCTGCAGCACCTTGAGTCTTGTCTCAAGATATTTTATTTTACCTTCCCACCAACAGTGCTCAAGGGTTTCAATTTCTCTACATTCTTGCTAACACTGGTTATTTTCTGTTATTTATTTAGTTTTTTATTTTTGATAATAGTCTAATGAGTGTGAGGTTGTATCTCATTGTGGTTTGATTTGCATTTTCCATTATAACTAGTGATGTTGAAGATCTTTTCAGGTAGTTACTGGTCATTTGTATATCTTCCTTGGAGAAATATCTATTCAAGTCCTTTGCCCATTTTTCAGATAAGATTTTTTTTTTAATTGAGCTTTAGGAATTCTCTATATATTCTAGATATTAATCTTTTATCAGATATGAAATTTTCAAATATTTTCTCCAATTCTGTGAATGGCCTTTTTACTTTGTTAATAGGGTCTTTTGATGCATAAAATTTTAAAATTTTTATGAAATCCAATGTCTAATTTTTCTTTATTTCCTGTGTCTTTGGTGTCATACCCAAGAAATCATTACCAAATCTAATGTCATGAAGACTTTATCCTATGTTTTCTTTTAAGAGTTTTATAGTTTTAGCCCTTATATGTAGGTATTTGATCCATTTTGAGTTGACTTTTACGTATGGTGCCCACATTAATTTTGCATTTGGGTATCCGGTTTTCCCAGGACCACTTGTTAAAAAGAGGTGAATCTTCTTTCCTCATTGAATAGTCTTGGCACTCTTGTTGAAAAGCATTTGACTATATACACAAGGGTTTATTTCTGGGCTCTCTGTTTTGTTCCATTTGTCTACATGTCTTAAGGGACACTTAATGTCTTAATTTGGATACTGTCTTAATACCAGTACAACACAGTTTTGATTCCTGTAGCTTTGTAGTAAGTTTTGAAATCAGCATACATGAGTCCTCCAGCTTTTTTTTTTCAAATCAAGATTTACTTGGCTGCTTGGGATCCCTTGGGATTCTATATAAATTTTAGGATGGGTTTTTCTATTTCTGCCAAAATTTGTGATTTTGTTAGTGACTGCATTAAATTTCTCAATCACTTTGGGTTATATTGACATCTTAACAATATTGAGTGTTCCAATCTATGAACATGAATCTTTCCATTTATTCATGTCTTTAATTTATTTCAGCAACGTTGTATAGTTTTTTTTTTTCTTTCAGACAGAGTCTTGCTCTGTCACACAGCTGGAGTGTAGTGGCACGATCTTGGTTCACTGCAACCTCTGCCTCCTGGGTTCAAGCAATTCTTCTGCCTCAGCCTACTGAGTAGCTGGGATTACAGCCATGTGTTGCCATGCCTGGCTAATTTTTTTGTATTTTTAGTAGAGACAGAGTTTCACCATATTGGCCAGGCTGATCTTGAACTCCTGACCTTGTGATCTGCCCACCTCAGCCTCCCAAGATGCTAGGGTTACAGGCGTGAGCCACTGCGCCCAGCCTACAGTTTTTATCATACACATCATTAACTTCTTTAGTTAAGTTAATATGGGTATTTTATTTTTGATGCTCTTGGAAATTGAATTGTTTTCTTAATTTTATTTTCAGATTGTTCATTGTTGTGTATAGAAATCCAACTGATATATTTGCATATTGATTTGTAATCCTATTTCATTGCTAAATTTGTTTATTAGTTCTAGCAGGTATTTTGTAGAAGCTTTAGGGTTTTCTATATATACGATCATGTCTTCTGTGAGCAGAGGTAATTTGACTTTTTCCTTTCCAAATTTGGATGTATTTTATTTCTTTTTTCTTGTCTGATTGCTTTGGCTAACTCTTCTAGTACTATGATGAACGTATGTCGTGAAAGTGGGCATTTTTGCCTTTTTCTCTAGCTTAGATGAAAAGATTTCAGTCATTCACTATTGAGTATGTTTGCTGTGGGTTTTTTATATGTTATGTCTATTATGTTAAAGTAGCTTTCCTTTTTTTTCTAGTTGTTGAGTGTTTTTATCAAGAAAGGATGTGGAATTTTGTCAAATGCTTTTTCTGCATCAGTTGTGGTAATCAGTTCCTCCTTCAAATTTGTTAATGGGGTATATTACATTGATTGATTTTCATATGTTGAACTATTCTTACAAATATCACTTGTCATGGGTTATAATCTCTTTAATATTCTGTTGAATTTGGTTTGTAGTATTTTGTTGAGAATCATTGCATCAATACTCATAAGAGATATTAGTCTGTAGTCTTTGTCTGCCTGTGTTTTCAGAGTCATGCTGGCCTCATAGAGTTAGGAAATGCTCTTTCCTCTCAATTGTTTGGAAAAGTTTGCAAGGGTTTGGTATTAGTTCTTTGTGAAATGTTTGGTAGAGCTCACCAGTGGAGCCATCAGGTCCGGGGCTTTATTTTGTTAGATGTTGATTCTTTATTTAATCTCTATACTAGTTATGGATATATTCAGGACTTCTATTTCTTCATAATTAAATCTTGGCCAGTTTTGTGTCACTAGTGATTTATCCATTTCATTTAGGTTACCCAACTGATTGGTGTACATGCATGTGTTCACAGTACTCTTATAACCTTTTTTTTTTTTTTTTTTTGCTGTACCATTGGTAAGGATATTCCCACTTTCATTTCTGATTTCAGTAATGTTAGCCTTCTCTCTTTTCTTAGTCCATTTAGATAAAGATTTTTCCATTGTTGTGAATGTTTTTCAAAACAACTATTGGTTTTGTTGATTTTCTCTGTTGTTCTTCGTTTTCTTTTGTTTTCTCTCTTTTTTTTTTTTTTTTTTGAGACAGAGTCTCGCTCTGTTGCCCAGGCTGGAGTGCAGTGGCGCAATCTCGGCTCACTGCAAGCTCCACCTCCGAGGTTCACGCCATTCTCCTGCCTCAGCCTCTCCGAGTAGTTGAGACTACAGGCACCCACCACCAAGCCTGGCTAATTTTTTTGTGTTTTTAGTAGAGACGGGGTTTCACCATGGTCTCGATCTCCTGACCTCGTGATCCGCCCACCTCGGCCTCCCAAAGTGCTGGGATTACAAGCGTGAGCCACCGCGCCTGGCCCTTGTTGTTCTTCATTTTCTATTTCATTTATCTCTGTTCCAATTTTTGTTTTTTCCCTCCTGCTGGCTTTGGCTTTAGTTTGTTCTTTTCAGTTAAATTGTTGATTTGAGATCTTTCTTCTTTTTTAATGTAATGGTTTATAGCTGTAAATCTCCCCCTTCACATTCCTTTCATTGCATCTCACAGTTTTAGTAGGTTGTGTTTTCACTATTATTGTCTTGTCTCAAGATATTTTATTTCCATTTTGATTTTTCTTTGATCCACTGGCTTTTTGAAAGTGTACTTTTAATTTCCACAAATTTATAAATTTTCTGGTTTTCTTCTGTTATTGATTTCTAACTTTATCCTGTTGTCATTGGAGAAGATACTTTGCATGATATCTATTTTTAAAAATACATTGATACTTAACCTGTGGCCTAACATATGGTCTATCCTGGAGAATGATCCACATGCAATTGAATGTACTTTCTGCTGTTGTTGAGTGGAATGTTCTACATATGTCTGTCAGATTTCATTGATTTATCCCTTTATTGCTTTTTTCCATACTTTCTAAATTGTATATTATAGTATTCAAGTCCTTTTGTAGTCAGCTTCATAACAAGGTTGTCTGAGACTTGTATCTCACTAGACCCAAGCTCATTTTATGTGATAGTCACATGGAATCAGTTGCCAGCCTGCACACAACATGCCTTTTCATCTGTTATTGTCTCTGCCCACGGTATCCTTACTTCATTCTCAATCTGTTATTGTCTCTACCCACGGTGTCCTTACTTCATTCTCTACTCAGAATTTCCAATGCTTCTTTCAAGACTCAAAACAAAAAAGGGAGAATGTGTGGACCTCTACAGGCTTCTTTCGATTCCCTTCCTTAGCTCCTTTAGCACTCTGTGTCACCTACCTTATGTGTGTATCACACTGGATTGTAAATGTTTGAAATGTCCATACCTTTTAGACATTAAAAAAATGTTTGAAATGTCCATACCTTTTAGACATTAAAAAAATTCTCAGTGCCAATACTAAATTGGCTACATAATTAGAAAAGATCCATTTCTGAACTGAATTACAGAATTTGGCAGTCATTTCATGGTTAGCTCCCTAAATGACCACCCTCAATTGGTGAAAACTTCCAAGGTAGAGATGGTACTCAATCAATAGAATTCTCATTGTTTCTTCTCTGTCCACAGCTCCCCACAGCCCTTATAGCACAAGGCAGACACTAAATCACTACATAAAAGTGGAAAGAATCAAAGGCTGAATCTCCATCCTGTTGTCTTCTCTGCTCAAAGCTTCTGTGGACATGCACATGTGTCTTCTGGTTTTCCTGCCCCCTTGATGAAGGACCAATGGTGTTTCCATTGCTCATTGTGTTCAAGGAGGGAGGGCTTAGTTCGGTGAGTTTCTGGGGTTTTATTTGATGAATTCATCTGCTCATTGCTTACTGATTAGAAATTTCTGTCACATTATAGGATAGCTGAGAGTTCAAGATTATTGGGACTATGGGCATATCATTTTTGTTCCATTTAAATTGCTATGAAATGGAACATTAAGCTTGGCATAGATCACATTTCAATATCATTCTTAGCTGTCTGAAACTTGCATAATTAAGCATCATAAAATTTGGTCAGCTATATAATCAGTCAGCTGCAAAAGGACACCATGAGCAAGGGAGCATCACTGGAACCATGTCATATATTGTATGCTGTGGACAAATACTACTTAACATAAGAAAGCACACAAATGTGCAGGACAATCTTACTTCATTGTGTCACAGGACAAAGCCAACTGCTCTTCCAAACGGGTCAAGGAAAGCAAGATGAAGGAGTGCCACAAGATTATACTTATTGGACGAGATTGGGCATGTTCAGGATGGTATGGGTATGGACAAGACTATATTTTTCATGAGTTAGTGTTGATAATGCATGTGCTGCCAATCTTTCTCTCTCTCCTTGGGGCTCAGATTCCAAAAGATATACATGACCGATTTTGATATTCATGCTAGCTACTTTCTGGTAAAGGATGGGAGCCAGCTGGAAGTTTTCATTGATTTGGAATTATCTGTAGTATCAAAAGACAGAATCCAGATGTGCCTGTCATTGTTTAATTGGTCTTTCCTCTTTTGTTCTCCTTATACCGTCCCCTGCCATGAGTCCTATCTCTATTTCTGTTACACGAGGGAGCATCCTAGCTTCCATGATGTCCTTTCCTTTCCCTCCTCTCAGTAGGTTTGCAGCTTAGTTAGGGTCAATCCCTGGTTCTGGTTTTCATGTGACATGGCAACTCTGAATAAGAAGCCCTAGTAAAACTTGGCTCTTGTGATAACTCACAACATTACATGTGTGTTATGTCCTGCAGCCTGGATACTTCTTGCGATCTACCCTACATAAACATGAAGCTTAGCAAGTAAAGCAACAGCAGCTTGTATTTCTCAGGATTTTGTGGATGTGCTGAGCTGAGCTGAGCAGATCTTCTGCTCCACTTGGTGTCAGCTGGGGTTGCTCTTGCGCCCACCTTCAGTTGAAGGCCTGGTTGGCTCTGGCACTTTCAGAACAGCCTCTCTCACATGCCTAGCCATTGGTGTTGCATAAGAGCTCACTCTTCCTCCAACAGTTTCTACTTGCTTCCTTAGACAGTAGTGACAGGGGCCCAAGAGAGTAAAAGCAAATGCTTTCAGTCCTGTTAAGGGCTAGACCTAAAACCCACACCTGTCCAACAACTCACAAGTTCAACCCCTATATAAATGAAAGGAAAATAAACATAATTCCTTGACAAAGGAGGAGCATTCACACACACAGGAGGGAGCAGTTGTTGGAGCCCATCTTTAAAGACCACTGACCACACTCCGGTTCAGTTCAGACTTCTCACAAACACCCTTACAGGGTCCTGTGGACCACTAATCCCAGGATGCGAGTTGGAAAGGGAAGAGTGTTAGGGCTGGCTGTGTATGAAGCCTTCAGATGCCTCACACCCAAAAACTCAGGATGAGGTTGAGCCCCTCTTCCTTGAGCTGCCACCCTGCCAGATGTTGCTTCCACTGCAACATGAACAACACTAATTGCAAAGAGTTTACTGGGATATTTTTTGAAAGAGGACCTAGTTTTCACTTTGATTAAACTTCTTATCCCAAACCACAGGTTTTTCCTTTATCAAGAAGACCTGAAGCAAAGAGAGGGTGGTGATCTGTCCAGGTGAGGACATTGCTCTTACCTTACACCTTACGTGGTATTGCTTGGCCCTTCTAGTCATCAGAAACGCTCTTTGCTTAGGTAAGTTGCCCAGTTTCTCTTGGCCTCTTTTCTCATGTATAAAATCAAGGAATTTGACTTATATCTTGCAAAACTATGAAACTCATTTTATTTTCCAGGTTTCACCTTAACACCATAGTCAATCGACTGGATGTTTTTGTCCAAAGTCTTCATCCAGCTAACTTTGACCTCAATAGAGAAACACAGGAGATAACTGGCTGAATAGTTTATTTTTCCCACAAATGCTTTAGCATTATATAGACATGGATGTAGTGTGCCCTCAGGCATCATAAGGAACTGACAATTTTTAGTTTTGAAAAATGAACTAAATCTGTCCCGATAATTTTGCCTGGTACTGCAACTCAATGAATAATTCAGCTAATTTGCACCATAGTCATTTGTACATTATGAGTCTACATGCTTTGAAAGTATTTCTGTACCTCTGCCATATTGCCTATTAAATGTGTTCTGAAAATAGATACCACGTGTGAATGTAAGTCCACGTTTAAAGAGTATGTGAGTCGACACCGTGGGACCTCGTGAACAATCTTTGCCACTTCTACAGATTATTTTTATATGGCGATGGCTAGGAAACAGACTCTCCTTTTTAAAGGTTTTGAGAACAAACTTCTCTCAAGTTGAATAGATATGTCTGGACAAGAATAAGTTTCTTGGTTCTACAGTACTGTTAAACTTTGTACTTATGTCTTTATAATCTATCAACTGTTTAAAATTTTTAGGGTTAGTTTAATAAACATCCTTGAAGTGTTCACACTAGTTAAGGAATTCTGTCAGCTGCTCCCTCCTGGGGGTGAGAGTGAGTGGGAGAAGGTGGTGGCAGAGAAAGGAGAGGCATTGCTGACTCCAGCCCGGAACTCAGGGTCCTGCTGATTACTTTCTATGTCCGTGTCCCAGGGCGTCTGACACACAGAAAGTGCATAAGATGCAGGAATGACTCACTGAGTGCCTGGGCTTTCTTATCAGAACCTGTAAAATTGGCACAAGTACAGAACTAGTTTCTCCTTGGACATGTTGCCTACTATGTAAACACATGTCAAATATTTTGTTCAAAATGTTTTTTTCTCTTCCATGTTGTCATTTTGTATTGAAAATTAACATCTGTGTCATATTGTAGGTGACATATTGTAGGTAACATTTTTGTTTTGCCATCTATATTTTCTACATTATATGTGATTATTTTGCAATAAAAATGTGATTGACATATTCACCCAAATTATCCTGACATCAACTAGCAAACATGCCTGCTGATATGTGGCCCGCTGATATGTGGCCCCAACCTGTGTCATGTTCTACAGCAAGGTTTTCATAGAGATTTTCTAAGTTGCTTTTTTTTAGGCTGCTATTTTTTCTGACTTTGATCTTTATTTATTGGTACAAATTGTCCCTGACATACCATGGCTGGACTTATAATTTTTCAACTTTACTAAGAGTTTATTGGAAGGTAGCGCCATCGTAAGTCAGGGAGCATATGTACCACAATTGGTTCAGCTTACTATTATTTGACTCTACAATGGCTTCATTGGAGTATTGAATGCATCTTTAACACACTTCATTTTCTTCTTATGGTGGGTTTATGGGATGTAACCTATTCAGAAGTTGAGGAGCATCCGTATATCTAAGGTGTTCTTACTCATGGGAATATGCTCGTCACTGTGCAGCCCCTTCACAGAGTTCCAACAAACTATCCACAATGCAATTTTAATACTGTTTTCAGAATTATATTTTGTACATCTGGACATAAGTCAATTTTCACAGAAAGAACATTTAGATTATCATAAATTGGGCCTTTTTGTATTTAATTTCATACAGAAAACATAATGCATTGCAATAAACTTGCATCTTAAAATGACAAAAGGCCATATTCTCAACCCCCTTTTCTCTTTTATTTAGGTCAGATTCCTATCACTGTGGCTCATGTAATAAAGTCTGTTGTTGCCACAGTCCTGTGTGACTCTTTCCAATAACCTACAGCCCATCAGTCTCTCTGAGAAGGCTGCCCTATAGCAAATTGTTAAATCATTTCAAAAACCGAGAAAACATGAAAAATAAATGCAAAAGGAGAAGATAGCTTAACTCAGGCTGGTGTTTGCATTATCATGGAAACTCACATTAAGTTGTTTGGAATTTTGAACAGGGAAGTTGGAGGATGGAAACACGTGCAATCTTCTTAGATGGTGAAACTAACCTGTGTCAGGAATTTATACCAGGTGAGGCATTGAACTGAGCTGGATTTCCATACAACAACCTGGGAAGTGAGCTTGCCAAGAGGATGAACACCTAGGTGATAGGCCTACATTTCACTCAGACTCAAAATAAGGATTTAGGCAAGTGTTGTGTTGTTACTATTTGTTTTCAGTTACTCCCACAAATGGACAAGTAACCACTCAGCTAGAGCTCCTAGGGTGGCTGAGAAGGACCAGGAAGGCACAAAAATCCCTGTGGGAATGGCCAAAGGAGTTTTCCCATGGGCTTTTATACTGAGAACTTTACTCCTTTATAGTCTGAACAGCAGACAGCTCAGTGGTCAAAGGAAACTGCCCCTTCTGTGGAAAGGACTCCATGCATGTGTCTTTGTGCCTCTGCCTCGTCCTTCATCTCTGTCTGTGGGTACCTTTCTTTCCATCACAATCATCCTCTGGATCACATACTACACAGGACTCACAAGGGTGCAGAGGGCCAGGGATGCTGGAAATGTCACCCAACAGCAAGGTGATAGAGTTCCGGACAGAATTTGGATGGTACTCTCTATGGCTCATGTCTCTCGCTTTTCTGCAGTCCTTGCTGAGGTTCTTAATCCAGTGTCTGGAGACCTCCGAGGTGTCAAATGCATGCACATTTAAATTTAAATTCTAGGTGTGAATAAAGGTAATTTCTAGATTTGCTTCCATCTTGATTTTCCATGCCATAGTTTTCTATTCAATTAGCATAAGTAACTCAGAGGTGACAGTCATGTAGAGAATGTACTGATGGGTGATTTTGATTTTTGTTATTTTCCTACAACGTTAAAGACCTGGAAGCTTTTAAATGATAGTAAAAAATGCACAAGCAAAAATTATTGTGATTTTTTCGGAGAAATGATGCCATTATTTCACATGAATGCTCTACTTAAAAATAGAGGTAGAGAATCAAGGGAAAAAAAAGACCCAGGAAGGTAACCTTTAATTTGAAATTGGATGCATTGTGATACTTGTACTGTAAAAATCTGATGGTGTATTAATGTCCTCACATATATTATCTGAAATTGTACCTTTCACTTATAATGGCTGTTCCAATAACATAATAGCCACTCACCTGTAATTATAAGTTTTCAAAGCCTGAAATGATTCCAATTGTTTTCTCTGTACTTTTCATGTACAATGGCTTTGTGCAGCTACAAGTTCCAAAAGGCTTATTTCAACTTTCTCTGTTTCCATCTATTGTATCATGTTGCAGTTTAAATTGGAGTTGGGTGCATACAGAACCTTGGGGAGAGTACCAAGGGTGTTTTCCAGATGAAACTTCAACCTTGAAGACATCAGTGACGTGTGTCAGCCACCCCAGCACTCACCTACACACATCGAAGTCCCATTTTTCTTTTTAATGGATTTAGCTCAAATCCTGTGCTTCTGTGTCTCATAATGAAATATCCCCAGGCCAGCCCTCATTTGACCCCATGAACAACCCCTCAGAACGGGGCAGCTTCTGTGGGTAGAGAAGGGAGCTCAATAACAACGTCTCCGCCAGGCTGGAAGGTTTCCCTGTTCCCAGAGCACATGTCAGAAAAAAGATGGGAAGGAGTCTTTATCAGTTTCATAACCCTTTTCCTCCTTCACCTGATTTCTGCATATGCCCCCAATTCTGCAACAGGGAAAAGTGGACATTCCAGAAGAATCCTGGAGAGAAAAATGGGAAGGGAGCTCTGTCCAGGTAGCAGAAGCTCTCCCCAGGAGATCTCTTGGGGCTCAAGCAGCTTCCTGAGTATCCCCAGTAAAGTCGTATGAGGTGATGTGGGCAGGTTGAGGGCTGGAAGGAGGGCAGACAGGACTTTTTTGTGTGATTAGGTGCGATGAAAAGGGTTAGCTTGTGGTACTAGCATGAGACAACAAGTATTGTTTCCCTGTCCTACTGACAGTGGGTAATATGCATATGGCTGTGCAGGCACACACACTGCACATACACGCACTCACACACATTCACGCATGCATGCACACAGGTGCTGAATATTCCATGTAGCTAAGTTCAGCTGGAGCTACAACCAAGGACTCATTCCCTTTTGACTGTCTCTCTTGACTACAGTGTCAGATATGGGGTTTGATTCTGCACTTAGCTGGAGGGATGGCTCTGGGTACTTCTTTACTGAGGCCCAGTTTCCTTCATGTAAAATGAGATGATGGTCCCTACTTTGTAGTGTAGGGACACAGTCTAACTGTGCACACTCAATATCAGCTCCTGCCTTTAGAAGAACCTGTAAATGTGCAGTTCTCCCTTTTTGTCCTGCTAGCCAGCATTTATGCAGAGGAGCTATTATTTTTCATGTTAATGCCTCTCTTGCAGAGTAGTGGCAAAGAATAAAAGAGGGAACGAATTAGAGCTCCCAGCACGCTGTCAGGCTCAACAAAAGTAGGTTTATTTATTTAAAATTATGATCATGACTCGATGAGCACACTGGGAGGGCCTACAAAGCATCGTAACTCAGATCATGCTGGCTGGTTACATCGGAGGCCGGGGGCGAGAGAGCGACTTGGTGCTATTATTCTATCACTCAAAGAAGTTGAAACTGCTATTCCTTTACCTCAACCTCCCCAAACCAGTCATGCTTTCTACTGCAGAGAGAATCCCAGATTCACTTTGGCTTTTTGTGAGTAACTTTGAAGATCTTCTTGCAAAAACATTTAAAACACAGAAATATTTTCCAAAACTGAAGTTGAATCATGCTGTCCCTTTGTTTTATTGCTTGATTTTTTTTCACAACACAGTATAGACTGACTTGTTCCCATGTCAGTGCTACATTCTAGCTCATTCTTTCAAATGGCTGCATGGTTTTCTATTGTATTTCTAATATAATGTATCAACTATTCCTACATTGATGGATGATGTGTTTCTAGCATTGCTAGGAAACTTGGAAGCTGTTGATGAGGTGCAATAATACTAATCAGGTGCCACAGAATAGGCAGCCAAACCTGGCTCCACCTAAGTTGCCTTGTTGACCACTCTTTGAGGGTCTCAGAGTCTGTTCCTCCTTCTGTGGAGAAAAGACTTAGCTCAATAAAGAGAATTAGTCCAAGGTTTGTAGGAGGATTAAAATACAATAATGTTTCATCAAGAGCTTTGAAAATTAAAGAGCAAAGTGTTGTTATATCATGACTGATCACAGCTAGTGTATTCAATAATGACTCCATTCTTTTTTCCAAACTTGTCACCTGAAAACGGGAGTGAGAGTGTTTAGAATAAACTGAGCCTTTCAAAGGCAGGCATGAAGTTGAAGCAAGCCTGGCTGGTGGGCATGTTGCTAAGTGCCCTTGGCAGCTCGAATTTCTCAGAGCACTCCTGCCTCTCCCATGGAATTCTGCAGCCCTGGGTCTGTGTCTGCCCAGGGCTGGCTTCAGTCAGTCCAATAGGCTTTCATTCCCCAAGTGAATCAATACCGAGAGAGTGATTTTCAAAGGGCTCAAGTCATTTGTAGTCTATTTGCATCCAGAATGTTATTTCAGCTTCTTTCCCACAGAGCAAATATCACCAGAGGGAAGACCATATCTTTTTCGTATCTACACAGAAAAAAAAGGGACAATTTAGCACCCTCAGTAAAAGATACAAAGATTTGAGGGTTTGGGGAGTTTTTATGTTTTCTTCCCCTGAAAATTTAAGAAAAGTAAAGCCAAAGGGCAGAGATGACTGGAATGGCAATTGCAGTTCTTTTCTGAATTTAGTACATGCTTGACATGGTAGACTTTCAGCAAGACTGAATACCTAGGAGGGTATACCTACTAGGTATTCAAGACTGAATACCTAGTCTTAGCTACTTCCTTGCTGTCTCAACAGACTTCACAAGAACAATCATTTTTGATTTCTCACTATCCTTATTATGAGTTTTAGGCAAAGAACATAAAATAAGCATGCACACACCTGGATGAAAAGTAAAATCAATTAAACACAAGATAATTTTGTCTATATGATGCCATGTGGGCCTGTGAATTTTTATATCACACATCTATTGACCAGCTTTTGCATTTTTATTAAGAGAGTAGAAAGCAAATATTGACAGACACATAATACAGAACTAGGCAATATTTGTATAATGCTTCTTTTATTTTGTACTGTAATTCTATAAGCATTTTACAAACCAACATTGTGAGCCTCAGTGTGATTAAGCAACTTGCCCCTCAGTGAAGAGATAGGAAGCGAACAGTGTGTTTTATAGCCATCCTCTCTGGGATTGGAGCAAGTTCTCCTTCCACCTAAGGCCACAGGAGGGCCATGTTGATATAGACACAAATACAGTTCAGCTTGCGTCCTTGCCATTTCCATTTTTATTCAGACTGGTAAGATCTGACAAGTGCTCCTTTGTATTATTTTAATTACTTGTTGGAAGATGCACGTCTAAATCTCTTTTGAATAAACGTAGCTGCATACACAACCAAGTCACCTTCCCAAGTCTTAAGAAAATATGTACAGTTCTGTGTATAACACCATTGCTTGTGAGTGTACTATTCATAGCAAGAGTCCTGTTGATAGGAAGTGTGCTTGATTTTTAAATAGCAATGAATCTAGCTGCCTAATAGTTTAGAATTTTAATAAGAATTGAAAAACCTGGGCATTTCTTGAGCACCAGGCATTTTCACATACACTCACTGAGATCCCATGCCCTGGTGTAGTAGTCCATTTTCATACTGCTATGAAGAAAAACCCAAGACTGGGTAATTTATAAAGAAAAAAATAGTTTTAGTGGACTCACAGTTTCATGTGGCTGGGGAGGCCTCACAACCATGGTGGAAGGTAGAAGAGGAGCAAAGGCATGTCTTACGTGATGGCATGGAAGAGAGCGTGTGGAGGGGAACTGCCCTTTATAGAACCATCATATCTCATGAGACTTACTCTCTATTGCAAGAACAGCACAGGAAAAACCTGCCCCCATGATTCAATTACCTCCCACTGGGCCCCACCCATGTGTGTGAATTATGGGAGCTACAATTCAAGATGAGATTTGGGTGGGGTCACAACCAAACCATATAATTCCACCCTGGCTCTTCCCACATCTCATGTCTTCACATTTTAAACCAATTATGTCTTTCCAACAGTCCCCCAAAGTCTTAACTGCTTTCAGCATTAACTCAAAAGTACACAGTCCAAGGTCTCATCTGAGACAAGGCAAGTTCTTCTGCCTATGAGCCTGTAGAAGACAAAAGCAAGTTAGTTAATTCCTAGATACAATGGGGGTATAAGCATTGGGTAAATACAGCCATTCCAAATGAGAGAAATTGGGCAAAACAAACAGACTACAGGCTCCATGCAAGTCTGAAATGCAGCAGGGCAGTCAAATCTTAAAGCTCCAAAATGATCTCGTTTGACTCCATGTCTCACATCTAGGTCATGCTGATGCAAGAGGTGGGTTCCCATGGTCTTGAGCAGCTCTGCCCCTGTGGCTTTGCAGGGTGCAGCCCCTCAGCCTGGCTGATTTCACAGGCTGGTGTTGAGTGTCTGAGGCTTTTCCAGGCACACAGTGTAAGCTGTTGGCGGATCTACCATTCTGGGATCTGGAGGACAGAGGCCCTTTTCTCACAGCTCCACTAGGCAGTACCCCAGTGGGGACTCTGTGTGGGGACTCCCATCCCACATATCCCTTCCACACTTCCCTAGAGGTTTCTCCATGAGGGCTCTGCCTGCTCTGCCTGGACACATAGACACTTCCACACATTCTCTGAAATCTAGGGGGAGGTTCCCAAATCTCAATTCTTGACTTCTGGGCATACACAGGCCCAATACCATGTGTAAGCTGCCAAGGCATGGGACTGACACCCTCTGAAGCAATGGCCCAAGCTGTACATTGGCCCCTTTTAGCCACCACTGGGATGCAGGGCACCAAGTCCTGAGACTGCACAAAGCAGCAAGGCCCTGGGCCAACCCACAAAACCATTTTTTCCCCCTAGGCCTCATGGCTTGTGATGGGAGGGCCTGCTGTGAAGACCTCTGAAATTCCATGGAGACATTTTCCCCTTATCTTGGAGATTAGCATTTGACTCCTTGTTACTTATGCAAATTTCTGCAGCTGTCTTAACTTTTTCTGCAGAAAATGGTTTTTTTTTTTTCTATCACATTGTCAGGCTGCAAATTTTCCAAACTTTTATGCTTTGCTTTCCTTTTAAACATAAGTTCTAATTCCAAACCATATATTTGTGAATGAATAAAACTGAATGCTTTTAAGAGCACCCAAATCACCTCTTGAATGCTTTGCTGCTTAGAAATTTCTTCCACCAGATACCCTGAATCATCTCTCATGTTCAAAGTTCCACAGATCTCTAGGGCAGGGGAAAATGCTGCCAGGCTCTTTGCTAAAACATAGCAAGAATCACTTTGCTCCCATTCCCAATAAGTTCCTCATCTCCATCTCAGACCACTTCGGCCTGGACTTCACTGTCCATATCATTATCGGCATTTTGGTCAAAACCATTCAACTTATCTCTAGGAAGCTCCAAGCTCTCCCACATCTTCCTGTCTTCTGAGCTCTCCCAACTGTTCCAATCTCTGCCTGTTACTCAGTTGCAAAGTCACTTCCACATTTTCAGGTATTTTAATAGCAGTACCCCACTCTACAAGTACCAATTTACTGTATTAGTGCATTTTCATACTGCTATGACGAAATACTTGAGACTGGGTAATTTATAAAGAAAAAAAGAGGTTTAGTGGACTCATAGTTTCACTTGGCTGGGGAGGCCTCACAATCATGGTGGAAGGTAAAGGAGGAACAAAGGCACGTCTTACATGGTGGCAGGCAAGAGACCATGTGTAGGGGCACTGTCCTTTATAAAATCATCAGATCTCATGAGACTTACTCACTACCACAAGAACAGCATGGGGAAATCCTGCCCCCATGATTCAATTGCCTCCTTTCAGTCCCTCCCATGATGTGGGGATTATGGGAGCTACAATTCAAGATGAGATTTGGGTGGGGACACAACCAAGTCATATCACCTGGTGCTATTTACACCAGCCTATTTTAATGATGCTGAAACTGAGGCTTATTGGGGTGAGATAATTTGCTCAGTGACACAGTTAGAATGAGGTCCATTGGAGGTAAGAATTTAGTCCTCTAAATTTAAAGCTCATACTGTAGTATGTTCCTTGTCTTTCTCTTGAGGATAGAGTGAATTTTGGGGTTTATCTCTTTAAACCATTTAATTATATTTAACAGTTTTGGTGAGATATAATTCACATACCATACAATTCATCCACTATGTACAATTCAGTGGTTTTCAGTATATGCACAGATATGTACAACAATCACACAGTCAATTTTAGAAGATTTTCATCACTTTATGATATGGGTTGGCTGTGTCCCCAGCCAAATCTCATCTTGAACCATAGTTCCAATAATCCCCATGTGTCATGGGAGGGACCTGGTGGGCAGTAATTGAATCACAGGTGCAGTTACCCCCATGATATTCTTGTGGTAGTGAGTTCTTACAAGATCTGATGGTATTATAAGGGGCTTTCCCCACTACCTTTGCTCGGCATTTCTCCTTGCTGCAGCAATGAAGAAGGACATGTTTGTTTCCCCTTCTGCCATGATTATAAGTTTCCTGAGGCCCTCTAGCCCTGCAGAACTGTGAATCAATTAAACCTCTTTCCTTTATAAATTACTCAGTCTTGGGCGTGCCTTTATTAGCAGTGTGAGAATGGACTAATACATTTTTAAAAAACTTCAGTTTTTACAAGTGAGAAAATTCAGTTCAAACGATTTGCTCAATGTTATACATAGGAAAATCTTTGTTTTCTATTATGTTCTAATTTTATAATGAATGACTAAATAAAAAAGAGCTAAAAAATCACAGCATGAATTGCTTGCTGGGCTAGAGACATTGATATTCATGTTCTGCTCTGGAAGGAAGCATAGGATATGGTGGCATCAGACTTGGGCTAAGCTGGAGGCTGGTGCTCTGTTTTCCTGTAGTTCTCACCAGTTAGCTCAGGGGCATCTTCTCTCTTCACCTTGGTTGCTTCATTTGTAAAAGGATTTTGTAATACTCTGACCCCAGCAGTGCCTCTGCCATCCCAGCACCTGTTCAGTTATGATGTGCTCATGATTACCTATTCAGGGTTGCTAAGTTCCAGCTTCCTTACATTCATAGTTTCCAGACCCCTGGCATCTGTGAGATGGTCACTGCTATTACTGAATTATAAATCAAAAGTCCCCATTCAGTGACATAACACTGACTTTCCCAAGGCTTCACAAACAAAAAGTGATGGAAACCGAGTATGAACAATCCCAGGATTGTGTCTACATTACATTAAAATAAATAGATTCTAGGTATCCAGATGAGAAAGAAAGAATCATTCAAATTTGGTGAGGCAACAGGGTAGGTATTAGTAAACTATTACTTGGTTTTTTGAGTCCCATTAGTAGGAATATAATATATTTTTTTAAACATTGGGAAAATAAGAGTACATATGCTGTTGCACAGGCTTGCACCTGAGTTAATTGTGAATACACAGAATGACTGTAATGTCCAAAAGGCTTTTTGTGTGTGATTGAAACATGTTGAACACTTAAGCTAGATGAAAGTGTCATTTGGCATTTACCTTTTATCTCTTTTAGCTCTCTTGTATGAAGCTTCTTATTTGATTGATGTTTGGCTGTCTGCCATGTGGCTGTGGATCTTGATAATGTCGCAACCATTTGGGTAGACTCTGTGTTCTTGGTTCTAATTAACTGAAACACACCAGCCTTGACTTCAAGTTCCATTACCCCTTGCACTTTGGTGCACAGGCTTGCCCCTGCCTAGCGGGAACTAATCCACCAGCCAGCATATGTGCTGGGCAGACAGGGCCTGAGACAGGCACCGGTTGTCTTCTCTTATGGATTGCTCCAGTTAGACCTCATTCTGGCTGCCTTTGCCCCTCGGAAGTGGGGCAGGGGTGATAATTAGAACTGTGCATCACAATATCTGTCACATCCTAGTGTCATGGCTCTGCTTGGCATAGTTGGGAGCAGCGAGGCCTTTCTTTCAAAACTCTACCACCTCTCAGATCACATATATTTCAGCCTTTGTACTCCTCCCTGCCTCTCCCCAGCAAAGGCTCCAGTCCTTTGACCAACACAATTTAAATTCTGATTTATCACTTATGAGCTAAGCTAATTTTGGTGAGCTACTTAACTTTCCTGAACCTTAGTTTCCTCATCTTGGAAAAGGAGGGTTGTTATGTAGGTTGAAAGAAATACAAAATCCATAATGACATTTCAAAAACACTGCCTATAACTTGGTGGGTAGTTCACAAATATGTTTTCTAATTCACATCCTTCCTTTCTTTTCCTTGTTCTAATATATCCTAAAATCCTACTGTCATGAACTGCTCTCTAATTTTGCTGTCAGATTTTGCCACTACTTGAAAATCTGGGTAATGATCATGATTGCAGTTAGTTTTCGTCTTTATCTCACAAAGTCTTGGGTATCAAGAGTTGCTGAATATGTCCTGTGCCGAACATGTATGTCCTCCTGTGCAGACAGAAGTGTCCAGGCTATGATGGTCATCAGCTATCTCTATTCAGGTGTTATCAGAAAGGAAGGATGACCATCATTGACAACAAGCTTTTACCCCAATCTAAGGGGAAATTGGGGAACATTTTCTGCTCCAGGAGTGCCTGTGGGAGAATAGGAGCTTCAAGAGCCACACCTGCTGAGGGGGTACACTATAACCTATGGGTGTGTCCATCTATGCACGTTCTGGTAACTGTAGAGTCTGTTCCCACCCTTTCCAAGAGCTTGTGCAGGAGGAGTCCACAGACAGGAGCTGTGAGAAGATCCTTGGAAGTGCTGCTGAACCCAGCTGCTGGGTCTGCGAGGCAGTGTAGGGCTGGGCACTGTCCTGTGATAGTAGCCACTGAGATATGCCACCAGGAGTTGCTGTGTGACCTTTAAGGATAGGCACTGGCTGTTTGGCATCCTGAGGAGAAAACGGACTGTGCTACATTTTTGATAATGTTCTTGCTGAACAGAGAGAGAACAACATTTTTTTTAGCGAGATATATTATGGAATTGGTAGCCCAGAAGCTTCTGGCAGGTTCTTGAATCAGTTATCAAGAAATAGATACCTGGTCCTTCAAACTGCTGGTACATTAAACACTATTTCCATGCCTTCTATGAGTAAGTAAAATATAAATAAATGTACACATACATGTATATATTATGTATGTAAAATAACATATAATATCCAGATAAAAAAGAAAATATTATTCCAACAAATATTTTTTGGAAAGATCTGTCTATTAGGGAAGATAAGAGAATACACAGCCAGTCTATTTTAGTGTGAGATGGTGGTCTATAAAGAATGCAAGCTGGGGAGGGGGAGAATAAATGGAGCAAAGGAGGAGAAAAGAAAAAGATATATTTAAGAAAGAGTCTGAACTTTTCTAAGAAAATGGGCCCTTGTTCGTAACAAAAAACCAGAGAGTGGCTGTGGGCTCCATACAGATTTTAGGAAAACAAGGCAGGGGACCCCTGATTTTTTTTTCTTACATCGATTTGTTGTGATTTAGAAAAATGAGTATTGAGAAAATCCCATGCTTAGAAAAGGTAATATCCAATGCTGGCAATTATACAATGAAATGGACATTCATACAGTGCCAGTGGCAGTATAAACTGGCACTGGGATAGACCTTTTGGAAAGCAATTTGGCAGCATAGGTCAAAAGCCACTAAGTGCACATTGTAACTCAGGAATTATATTTGGATTTTTTTTGTCCTAAAGAAATTGTCCAAAAACATGGCAAAGCTGGCATTTCTGTGTGAACAGAAATGATATTGAAAGATATTTTTCATAATTTTTAAGAGAAATAAACTGAATATTCATCTATACTGGAATAATTAAGTAAATACCATGTTTACTCATTGGGATTTTAAACAGCAACTTAAAAGAATATGTAGAAGTGTTGAAAATTTTTATGAGTTTATGTTAAATGAATAACTAAATTACATACTAGAAAATAAATTTATGCCTATTATAAAAATGGAATTCCAAATTAACCCCCAAATTTTAAATTCATTCTATATGATACATTTCCCAAAGTCTTTAATGCAGTGCTTCTGAAAACTGTATTAGCTGCAGAGTAGCTTGCGTTCATGTTTTTAGCTGATAGAAACCTAATTCTTGGTAAGCTAATATGCCTCCCAATCTTGGACTGGTTATGGGAGTTAGAAAACGTAAGAGTACTTGTGTTTTGAAATTTACCAAATGACCCAGCAAGTCTAGTCTTAAGTATCTTCCAAAGCAGGAGAAAACACCACCACATATCCACACAAAAACTTGCATGTGAATGTTTATAGCACGATTATTCATAGTAACCGAAAAGTGGAAATAACTCAAATGTTCATCAACTGGTGAATGGATAAACAAAATATGGCATGTCCATCCATACAATGGAATGTTATTCAGCAGTTAAAAGGAATGGAGTATGATGCATGCTACAATGCAGGTGAACTTCAAAAATATGCCAAGTGCAGACAACCAGAGGCAAAAGTCCAATCCTGTATTATGCACTTTATATGAAATGCACCTGTAGGACAAAAATATAGGGATGTAGAGTAGATTAGTGTTTGTCTGGGTTGGATATGAAGAAAAAAATTAAATGCCAAAGAGGCAAAGGGATTTTATTAGAATTTTGAGAATGTTCTAAAGCTGGATAGTGATGGAGGTTGCGCCATGCAGTAAATTGACAAAAATCATGAAATTGCACACTTAAAATAAGTATTTTATGGTATTCAAATTACACCTCAATAAAATTGTTGCATAAATCTGCTTTACTTATCTGATATAGTCAACGTTAAAATTAGAATAAATTTTGAGATTTTCCTAGAGCACTGAGGAACATGGTTTAGAATATTGTGTGCTGGAATAAGTGCTCTTTGCAGAAATGTGAAGGTTCTTTGGTTTTCTGTCTCCCACTGCTCATTTGACTGATTTTTCACAAGTATCCACGTAAAACTCTGCTTCCTAGCCCATGGTAAAACTCAGGCAGCTGAAAATGGGGTGGCTGGTTATTCTGAGGGTACCCTGCAGAGCTGTGATGCAATCTCAGCTGCACCAAATATGCTCTATTTTAAGTTACAAAGCCCTTCAAATTACAGAAAAGCATCCAAAATGATACAATAGATTTGTTAAAACTCACTACTCAGATCTAGGAAATGTTAACATTTTTTCAGTCTTCGTGTTATATTTTTGAGAAATAAAGATATGCAATTTGGCAAAGGCACTCTCCGACCACGTATCTCTACCTCCTCCCACTGCACAGGTGATCGCATGCTGCAAGTTGGTGTTCACTTTTTCTGGGTTTGTTTTTATAATTTATCTCATGTGTGCTTCTTTATAACTTGGCATTTTCACTGTTATAACTTGGCGTTTTCACTGCTGGAGTGACAGATTACCCAACTGCAGGAAGTTCCATCTGTAAACATGTGTCAGGCCTCCACAAGCCACAGTCTCCAGGCTTTCTAGTCAGGGCTGCAGGCTGGCTGCAGCTCAAGTATCATTTCTTCCCACAGCAAATGGAGAATCTAAAAAGTAAGTGAACTTCCTTCTCACAAGCATCTCACTTTTCATCATGAGGAAAAACATTAGAAGTCTCCAAAAGATTTAACAAGCCTAATCCTTTGCCAGGTTTGGGTTACATTTTCACACTCAGCCTAGGTTGGACATGAAGATGGCCCTGAGATTCTTACTTCTGGTGGACATACCCTGTACAATTGCTTGCCTTGAGTGTGGGTGCAACCTGGGAAGATGATGTATCACTCCTCTGCATAGGCTATAAATCAGTCACTGTTGAGTTACTCAAAAGGGAGACCATTCTGGGTGGGCCTTCCCTAATCAGAGGAGCTTTTAAATTAAGATGAAGCATGAGAGAGATGAGCTTTTAAAGCCAACAGTCATGTCCTGAACTGCCTATTGGAGCCTTGAGGCAGAGAACAGTGGTGGCCCCTAGGAGCTGAGAGAAGTCTCCATCTAACAACTAATGAGAAAATAAGGACCACAGTCCTATAAGCACAAGGAAATGAATTCTGCCAACAACCAGGGAGCTTGGAAGAGACCCCTGAGTATCAGGTGAAACCCTGGCCCTGGTCAACACTTGAATTCCAGCCTGGCAAGATCCTGAGCAGAGGACCTAGCCTGGCAAGTTCCTGAGCAGAGGACCTAGCTAAGCTATGCACAGACTCCTAATCTGCAGAAGCTGTGAGATAATAAAGGTCTGTTGTTTTAAGCTGCTAAGTCCGCGGCAATTTGTCATGCAGCAGTAGAATACAAGTACATCCCTAAATGAATCATTGGGAATAGTAATTACATCAATCTTCATTTATCACTTGAGGATTTCAGAGGGGTCTGTCTTCCTTGGATTTATTTCTATCATGTAATTTTACACATTCTGTTTTTTTATGCTTCTCCTCTGCTTTTCATTCCTGCTTTTAATTATACTGATTAAATTTTCTCTATTCACCCAAACACACTTTTTTCTTCTACTGGTATTTATTTTCATTCTTGTAAATGAGACACAATAAATAATTTTAATATAATAAAATTTAAATTGAAGCAGTATGACTATAATTTTTATTTTCCTCTCATCTTTCATGACACTATTGTGTAGCATTTTAATTCTAATTTGTTTTCAATCAATACTATCTAAATAGTAACTGTAATAATTATTGTCCTTATAATAAAAAAATTAGATTTATTTACATGTTTACCAATAATTTATTTGCTCACCATGGCTCCTTGTATCACCCTCCTTGTTCTTGTATCACCCTCCTGTGTCACCTCCTAGGTACTTTCTTTTGTTTTTGTTTGTTTGTTTGTTTTGGTAGAGACAGGGGCTTGCTCTGTTGTCCAGGGTAGAGTACAGTGGTGCAATCCTAGCTCACTGCAACCTTGAACTCCTGGGCTCAAGCCATACTCCCACCTCAATCTCCTGAGTAGCTGGGACTACAGGTGTGTGCCACCACAACCAACTAATTTGTGAATTTTTTGTATAGATGGGATCTTGCTATGTTGCCCAAGCTGGTCTTGAACTCCTGGGCTCAAGTAATCCTCCTGTCTTGGCCTCCTAAAGAGTTGGGATTACAGGCCTGAGCCACCATGCCAGGCTGCATTACCTCTTGAATGACAGTTTCAATAGATCTAATGAGAATTTAGTCATGTGGGTGTGGATGACTGTGGTGTTGTGTTGGAATGGGAACGGAATCAGCAAAAAGAACTATAAAGCCATACTCTTTTGAAGTCATTCTGCGCCTGATTCCCATGCCATGGATTACACCAGTTTTGAGTAATATCTCTTCCAATTCTACTAATCTGGATATCCCAGGACTCAAAGAGAATACCAATACATGCTATAAATGTATCTCAGTGCGTTGTACCAATGCAATTTTATTAATAGTACCTGTATTTAATTTTTATGTATGTTTAAAGACTGACTGCAATTTTAAATACAGAGAAAGTTATATGCAAGGGGAATGTATTCCTGGCGTGGCTTCATCTTAGTTTTATGTTAAAACAAGATGAGAAAAAAAAAAAAAAAAAAAAAAAAAAGTAGTATACCAAAATGCTTAGGGTATTTGTAGTAATATAATAGAATCTGATTTCTTTTCTTCCAATCATCCATTCTCCAAAAAAATTTAAATTCCAGCTATGGTATGTTCATAATGCAAAAATTGGTACTAACAAACTAAGATGCAAAGCATTATTTATAGTGCAGAGACCAGGGTCAGAGATTATGGCCCTTACTGCTGGCTGCAGTGCAGATATTTCCAGCAGCTTTCTCCTTGTGTTCGGAATGCTGTGGGGATTTTATTGGCTTGAGCTCCACAAATATGATTCCAGTATGATTATAAAGTAATCAAAATTCAGTGAACAACTCATAGTAGGCATTGTGTACAATCATAAAATGTCAAGGCTCAGGAAAACAGTGCCAGGTGCTGACTTTTAAAAGGATCACTGTCACTTTTTAATAAAAACATTTGTTTAGCACCGCAAACATGCAAGACATTGATATACTTGCTTTGGATTGCTGGAATTAAAATGAGGATTGTCTTAGCTGTCATCCTAAGACCTGCAATTCTCACCTGCTCACAAGGTGAGAGAATTGTCAGTGTTGCTGCTGAGTCCATCCCTACACAAAATAATGACAAAACTCGCCAGTCTCCCTTGCAGCTAAGTGTGACCATTTGACTACATTCAGTTCTACGTAATTGGACTCGAAGAAATGTGTGCAGCTTCTGGGGTATGTGCTTAAATGATGGAGCTGCTCTCTTTCTTCCTCCCTTCCTCCATCCTAGACCTTGACCATGGATGTGACGGCAAGTCATCTCACACAGAAGAACAAGGGGCCGGCAAGCTTTTCCTGCAAAGTACCAGAATGTTAGTACTTTGGGCTTTGTGGGCTGAACCGTCTCTGTTACAACCACTCAACTTTTTTTGCTGTAGTAGAAAAGTGTCCATGAACAAGACTTCAGCAAATGAGCATGGCTGGGTTATAATAAAACTCTGTCTGCAAAGACAGGCTTTGGGCCTCATTATGCCCACAGGCTTAGTTTGCATATCTCCACTCTAAGGAGGATGCAACAAATATATTGGTGATAATTTGGTCTTTGGAGAACAGCAGGGTCTTCCCATTGAAGTCCACAAAATATAAAAGGACATAAAATTCAGTGCAGGAGGCTGGTATATAGTGATCATTGCATCTGAGAGGCCAAGTTGGGGGAATATAGAGAGCAGCAGAAGCAGGAAACCACCTGGCCTAGATTGAAGGATATAGTGGGAGGCACGACCACCAGGGACCAAGGCCGGGTTTCTCCACAGAAAGCCACAGCCACAGCTCTAGAGCTTCCCCTTTGGAATTCTGACCTGAGATGAGAAATAGCCCTTCAGCTTGCTTAAGCTGCTGCTGCTTGCATCTTTATGACATGAAATTCACTAACATCACAATGCCACAGACTTGTGCCTTCACTGCATGAGTGGGGAACTGTGTATACAAAGGCAGTCTGGTTTGGAAGCTCACGTATCTGATCCCCTGGCCCAGGATTTCAATCAAGGTTGGAGCTCCTATTGCCTTTTAGAAATAGGAAAAATAATTCCAAGTTTAGGTGCAAATTGCAGAAATAAAGTTCTCCTCAATGTCCCAGTTCCTTTCTCCTTCGTTTAAACTTGACGTTAGGATATTGCAGAAGGCACGTTATGGTGGAGCATGTGGCACCTCTGCTTTTCTCTCTTTTGAATTGGGCCATTCATGTAGGCGACATGGGAGACTGGGTGGGCTGTGGGCTGGTGCTAAGCCCTGAGGTAGCCCTGGGCAGTTCAGTGAACACCACAATGTCAACTCTACATGGTGATTTCTGATAAAATGACATGGGTGGTGTGATCCCTGCCTTCAGTGTGCTTGAAACGGAAACAAGTCGAATGGTGCCGTTGAGGAAGTAACTGCCTTATCTTTCCATGACCCGCAATTGCCATGCTCCTGAGATAGTGCCCCCTGTACTTTTACTGCTCTTTCCCTCCACACTGCACTTGCCATTCTTTGATGCTCTTTTTTCCTTCATTGCAACCATGCATTGAATTAGCTCAAAATTTTTTTGAAATGGTAGAAGTATGGATGCATACAGAGACAGAGAGAGATGCAGAGAGGTGGGAGAGAGAGAGGGGAACTGTGCCTGTAGAAGTCTTACACAACAGTCATATTTAGCCTATACCGTAGTCACTTTAGAATATATATGTGAAGAAATGATTACCATGCAAAGATAGATAAAACAGAAAAAGAGAGAGAGGGCGAGAAACAATAAAAGCTTAATGTTTTTCTTGGTTATGCAGTGCTAGAGGAACTGAAATGTATTCCTGGTGGGGCTTCGTCTTAGTTTTACGTTAAAACAAGATAAGCAGAGCCAGGAATGGTATTGCTTTCTCAGTGCCTATGAGGTTTATCAGTGAGACTAGCACTGTTTTTGTTGTTAGTTTCACCTTGCAGTATAAATGCATTGGAACATCTTCTCTAGTAAATTTCAAAAGTGTCTAAACAGCTGGTCCTTTAGAAATATATTTTTGCTGACATATATTTATCTTAATGCAAAATTTATAAAAGAGAAAGGTAAACGCTCAAATGTGTTCCAAATGAAGGCATTCTCATTATAGACATTTTGCCTATTTTTTTGAAAACGTTATCAGGCAGAAAACTGAAGTTTGAACCATGGCATGATAAACTTCTCTCAGTGTCTGGAAATCTGCTTGAAGTGAAGGCTACTCCAGGTGACAGTGAGTTCTTGATAGATTCCATGGTATTACCTGATGGTAAGTATTACCTGAGGAGAGTAGCGGTAACAGTATAGGCTTTACTCACCTTTCCTTCCTCTGTTCTCATCTCATTAAAATCTCCCATCATACAGCTTTTCCCAAAGTGAGAATTTCACCAGATGCAAGCTTTGTAAGCTCTTCTAGGAGAACAACTAAAAATGGGCTGTGTGTTCAGCTGTTGTGAGTCCAACTGGGAGCTCCCTTTGGAGAGGCATAACGTATTCCTGTCTAGTATAGCCCATACGGTGTGCTTCTTGCCACCATTTGCCTGCCTGGAGGTGACAGATTCATTTCCATCAATTACAAATATATTTTCTTAAGTGGTGATCATTTTGGGTATTGCCAAAATCCTTATGAACACTGGCAAGTCAGCCTTTTTTATTGATATTCTCTTTTGAATGTTTAAACACAGACATTCATCCTTTTTTTTTTTAATGCACACCTTCCCCTGTCTTCAAGAGTTTAAACTTCATAGCCTCATTTGTTGTGCCAGGCACAGCAGAAGAGCTTTTAGTTGAAGTTGTCAAGTGTTCAGTAATTTGATTGAGGAGATTCAAAAATTTTGAACAACAGTCTGGTTTAGTTGAATGCATCTTCTCTAAGTCATGGTAATTCTCTCCTTGCAAGTTTAACACTCTGTGAGTGAAGCCATTTCATCAATATTACCCTCTCCACTTGGAGGAGAATCTGATTGAAATGATTTAGAGACAAGAGAAGTATCCTTGAATTTCCTAATATTTCCATGCTGTGCTCTTTGCTGTCATTAATTTGCTGATTTAACCCTATACTTCTGGCTGCTTGACTTCATGCCTAGCAGACAATCCTGCCACCCCAGACCCCAAGGTGCAGGCTTTGGCTCAAGTGTTTGGTATGATGGACTGTGTTATTGTCCTCCAGGGTGTGATTTCTATGATGAGGTTTGCTGTTCTATATTTTGCTTTCTCTTTTCTAAGTTAGGTGCGAGGAGTGAAAAGAGGACCAGAATAAAATCTTGTCTGTTCACAGTTGAAAACGTACCTAATGCCAGCTGGTCCAAAATCAATCCAAATTTCTAATGCTGTATAACCCAGAACAAAGCCTCTGAATTTAAATATCTATTTTTCTATCACTATCAGTATACATTATTATAATACAAACAAAAAATTTTATATAAATCTTTTAATTTTAATTTACAATGCAATTCACATATTTTTTCTGAATTACTATTTTATTAAACTATTACAATTAGAATTTTTTATTTTCAGGGAGTAGAAAACACAAGCTTCACAAAAATGGGATTTGTTTCCTGAATAAAAAATTGTTGCAAGCTCACCAAAGTAAATTTTAATAGCATTTCGGAAAGGTAAAATGAGAAAAATAACATCCCCAGAAATCCTATGATTAAGAGACAAGAAAAATTTAGTTTTATGGTATAAATGTGTACACGCACATTTCATAAAATTAGAAGCATACTGTTTTTAAATGTATTCTACATGTGCTTAAATATGAGCAAGATTTTTCCCATGGGATTACGGTCATCCCTTGGTATCCATGGGGAACTGGTTCCAGGATGCCCTCACATATCAAAATCTGAGGATGTTCAAGTCCCTGATATAAAATGGTGTAGTATTTTCACATAACCTATGCACGGCCTCCTGTGTACTTTAAATCACTTCTAGATTGCTTATAATATCTAATACAATCTAAATGCTATATAAATGGTTGCTATGCTACATTGGTTTTTATTTGTATTATTTTTATTGTAGTACTATTTATTTATTAAATATTTTTGATCTGCCATTGGTTTAATCCGTAGATGCAAAACTTGCAGCTATGGAGAGCTGGCTGTGTATAATTTTTAATAATAGAACCCTATTATTTGGGATATTTTTAAGGAACATACCTATCATATTATAAGAGAAAATAATGCATATATGACTGTTTCTATTATCCTTTGGTGTTTTTACATCTTTTAATTCCTTTTGTTTCTTTCCTATCTGCTTATGTATGTTTTCTTTAATTATTTTTAATTTTTTTCTTGACATTTAGAAATCATAAACTTACATTTAAATTATTTTATGTATTAGTCTGTTCTTATGCTGCTAAGAAAGACATACCTGAGACTGGGTAATTTACAAAGAAAAAAAGGGGTTTAATGGACTCACATGGCTGGGGAGGCCTCACAGTCATGGCCCAAGACAAAGAAAAAGCCAAGAGATGTCTTACACGATGGCAGGCAAGGGAGCATTTGCAAGGAGACCCCCCTTTATAAAACCATCAGATCTCCTAAGACTTATTCACTGTTATGGGAACAGTATGAGAAAGACCTGCCCCCATGATTCAGTTACCTCCCAACGGGCCCCTCCCACAACATGTGGGGATTATTACAATTCAAGGTGAGATTTGGATGAGGACACAGAGCCAAACCATATCAGCTAATTTAGGGATTATTTTTATAACAAACTTACTAGTATTAGCTAACATCCATAGAGAGATGTGATTTAGCTGATAGCTTAAAAATTATCAGCATTGAAAATAAAATATGTCTATAAGCCAGAATATAAGATAAATGCACCTCCTCACATCTCTCATGGGTACTTTTGGTACAAGCTGGGATTATCTTATTTATTAATGTTTAACTGTGTATCTTCTCTCTCAAAAAAATCAAATCACTTTTGACTCTTTTGTTTGGAAGCATACTCAAATCAATTATTTAGTCCTTATTTGTTTAGCTTGTTGCCGTGGTCACAGTTACCCATTTTATATTGTAACACTATGATTTTTGAGTTTAAAAAAATTCATTCAAATTTTCATAAGCTCAAGTATTCCTAGGGATATTTTCATGAAGGGCATATTGAGGGCTTAATTAACAGATCTTTAGATGTCTTGGAACATGTTTTATTGCCTGCACATATGAGTTAAGACTTGCCAGTTTCCTTCAAACTCTCAGATATTGTATCATAGGATTCAGTTATATCCATGTTTTAAGTAATAATCATGTCAATGAAAATAATAATAAGGCTAACTGTGTGGAACTGAAAACTGTCTACCGAATAGCCATATCCATTTGTGCCCACAGGCTTCTTTCCAGCATCGGGCACCTACCCTTCAAAATCGTCAGGGATCATCTTTGAGAGTCACCTTCCCCAGTAATACATCTATTGTCACGCCACCAGAACCTTCCAGTGCTTTACTGGCCCGGTCCTCTCCCCATGCCACGGACGTCATTCCAGCAATGAAGCCTTAGCCTTCTGGTGTCAGCATCAGGTTTTTTTCTCTCTCTCTTTCATTTGTATAAATTTATAAGCACAAATGCAATTTTGTCACATACATAGATTTCATAGTCATCAACTCAAGACTTTAGGGTATCCATTGCCTGAATAATGTACATTGTACACATTAAGTAATCTCTCATCATCCACTCATCCTCCCACCCCATCATCTTTTTCAGTCTCCATTGTCTATCATTTCACACTCTACATGCATATATAGATATTATTTAGCTCCCACTTACATGTGAGAACATGTGATATTTATCTTTCTGTGTTTGAGTTGCTTTGGACCCCAAGTTCCGTTCATGTTGCTGAAAACACATGATTTCCTTTTTTATGGCTGAATAGTATTCCATTGTGTATACATAGCACATTTTCTTTATCCAGTCATCTGTTGATGGACACTTGGGTTGATTCCATATCTTTGCTATTGTGAATAGTGCTGCAATAAACATATAAGTGCAGGTATCTTTTTTAATATATTGATATTTTCTCTTTCTAATGAATGGTCGCTCTTACCTCCCCACTTCTTGCCTTATTTCCCTATTCTCCTTTAGCATCAGTTCTTCAAAACTGCTCACTGTCTCAGAATTCTTTCCTCCACTTCTCTTTCAAACTTCATATAGCAGGCATTCACTTCCACCACTGCCAACGTCACCAAAAACTTCCATGCTGTTAAACACAATGGTCACGTCTAAGTCCTCATCTTAGTTGCACCCAAGTCATCATTGAACACAGCTAATGGCTCCTGCCACCTTGAAATCTTTCATCAAATAGTTTCTAGGATACCACACTGATTTTTCCCTAGCTCACTCATCTCTTCTTTTTCATATATATTTTCTTTATACTTTGTTGTACCCTCATCTCTCCAAACTCTTGATGCTAGAATGTCTCAACTCCCCATCCATGAAGATCCATATCACACCAGACTCATAGATCAGCTGTTGACATTTTCCCTCAAATGTCTAATTGGATATCTTGTCTATACAATGGCCAGAAGGAATATCTTGATTCTTCTGCCCCAAACCTGTGGCCCCATCTCCACATTCTTCCTCTTCTTAGCTGGTAGCAGCTCTGACTTTGTTTGATAGACAAATAGGTTATGGAGCCATTTTGCTTTTCTTTCTTGCACACCCCATATCCTATCTGTCAGCAAATTCTCCACTTTCAAAGCGTGTCCAGAATCTATCTCTCAACCTCCACCTCTATCACTCTGCTGCAATCCAGTGTAATGTCTTCATTGGGATGCTGTCATAATCTCTTAACTGGCCTTCCTGCTTCCGGCCTTGCACTCTATCCCTATCCCAATCCATTTCCCGCATGGCAGCCATTTAATTTCCTGTTAAAATTACTTCAGGAAACATCATTCCTGTGTCTTCTAAATGACACTGCAGCACCTGGTCTCCTCTGGTATCCTCATCACTGGGCCTCTTGTGGTCTCCCTCGCTCATTCTCCGGCAGCCACTCTTGCCTCTGTGCTATTTCTGGAACAGGGCAAGCACCTGCTCGTTCCAGAGCTCTTCCCCTCCGATTCCTCTCCCTGGGATGGTCTTCCCCTAGATATCAGCAGAGTCTTTTCCTCCCCAAACCCTTTCAGTTCTTTATTCAACATTGCCTTCCAAGAAAGGCCTTCATTAAATTTGTTTCAAAATTCACAACTTCTGCTTCCTGCAATTCCCTATTCTTTTTCTCTGCTTTATTTTGCTTCCCAGCACGTATTGCTTTCTAGTTTTACTCCAAGTTTTGCTAATTTTCTCTGCCCTCTCCCTCCTCTCATCCATCATAATGTAAATTCTATAAGGGCAGAACATATGTTTCTTGGATTAATTCTTATATTGCCAGAAACTGAGATCAGTAGCTGGCACACTCTAGGCACTTTATAAAATTGTCAAATGAATTGAAGGGATCACATCACAGTGTGCTGTACACATGTTGTTCTAGCAGCGTGACAAATATAAAGCGACAAGAAGAACATCTTTCAAAATTGTCACTGCACTGCTGAATGTACGGACAAACCCACTTTGGGATTCCAGCAGAAATGGAAATTCCACTGACTGAGTGAAGGTGAAGGCATGTGAAACCTCCGACTCTTCCCTTACTCGCCTCCCCCACCCCTCACCTTCTAGTGGGCCTGAGTCACCTTCCCTCCTTGGCCTCTGGCTGGGGGCTGCCTGCGCTGATTCAGTATGCTCAAATTGGTCTGTGGACATCCACCTCTTACATATAATCATGTTTCAGAATGTCTACTTCCTTACTTTCCTGAAATCTTAAAGAGAACACCATTTTATGTATTAGTATATGCTTTGAAGAATTCCTTTCCTATTTATAATGAGTACTACTTTTTTTTTTTTCTGTAGACCCAGGGTATATCGGTCACCCTTCATCCACCTTCTAATCTTTCCAGAAAGAGGAGTGCTCCATTCAGCTCTAGGCACATGTCTAAATGGAGAGCCAGATTCTCATTATTTTCCTGGTTGTTGGTAGAATCTTTTCCTTTTTTTTTTTTTTTTTTGATGGAGTCACGCTTTGTTGCCCAGGCTGGAGTGCAGTGGCACGATCTCAGCTCACTGCAAGCTCCGTCTCCCGGGGTTCTCGCCACTCTCCTGCCTCAGCCTCCTGAGTGGCTGGGACTACAGGAGCCCGCCACCACGCCCAGCTAATTTTTTGTATTTTAGTAGAGGTGGGATTTCACCATGTTAGCCAGGATGGTCTTGATCTCCTGACCTTGTGATCCACCTGCCTCGGCCTCCCAAAGTGTTGGGATTACAGGCGTGAGCCACCACGCCAGGCCCAGAATCTTTCCTTTACATTTAAAATCAAAATCTGGTGGTGTTTGAGGCTTCTGGTCCAGTTCCTGATTTCACTCATTCATTTATTTTGTGTTCATCTGACAGAGGAGATAGTTCCTCTTGTGCTCTGCAAGAAAGTGAGAAATTCATTGTTTAAGTGTCTGAAAGTATTCATTTTTTTCCATATAGAAAAGAGTGAATGAACAACTACAGTCTTCAGATTGCAAAAACATATCAAACCTATCTATCTTTTTGACTATCTTCAAAATCTTGAATATAAAATACCATGACATAGTTACTTTTATCCCTGGAGTTGTTCTGTGAATTGGATTTTTGTATGAAGAACTGATGCATAAAAACACGGATTTATAGAGACAAAAGGATATAGAATCTGAAGAAGAGAAAAGCAACTTTCTTCTTTTTTTTTTGGAACTTAAGATGTTTTATTTTCTCGTTATTTTCCTCTTATAGCCTCCTCAGCTGTGAGCAAAAACGCTACTCCTCCGTATGGGTTATGCATATGCTGTCATTTGGCCCCTCTCTCTGAATTTTAGGACTCTATAAGTCATTACATCCTTTTGTTCCCATTCTGTGATGACATTCACACCCCTGCAGCAACTTGCAAGGGATCAGATCTTCTTTATTAAAACCAAGTGGAAAACCTCCAAGGTATCTTAGAGAAAAGCAGCAGCAGAAGGAAAAGACTTGGTCAGGTCAGGAGGAATGGCCCAGGAGAGGAAGAGGTTGCTTTCATCACCCTAGCCTTCTGAGGCGTCTCCACCCTAGCTTCCTAGTCTCCTCTTTAAAATTCTGGTGCAAAGCAGACAAAATCTCTTTCTTTTTCCAGGTTCTCTCTAGCACATATTTGATGCAAAGAGAACAAGAAAGACACTGAAAAGTATATGAAATAATTTACATTACAAATATAAATTTTGATTTTACCCTAAACGCACATACAAGGTTCCTGGGCTCTGTGCCATTGGGTGTATTCTCTTTAGATAATTATGCTTAAATCTCCAAAGCTTCATATGGCACCTTGCTTCTCAACTCCTACTCTGCTTTTTAAATAATTATGGGTACATAATAGTTGTATACATTTATAGGGTACATGTGACATTTTGATACAAGCATACAATGTGTGATGATCAAATCTGGGTAACTGGGATATCCATCACCTCAATTGTTTATCATTTTTGTTTGGTGCATTCCAAATTCACTGTTCTAGTTATTAATATTTTGAAATATACAATAAATTATCATTAACTATAGATGTCCTATCGTGCAGTCTCTTCTATTTCATTGGAGAAAATAAAATTGAAATCAGTGTGTTCAATCAAGGGTGAACCAATAATTCATCCCTGTATCAGAAATTGTACTGTATTTAAATACATTTATGATTTTCCTCCCAAAATCAATTGTTTTTACCATACCAAATACATATTAGGTTTTCTTTTACATCGAACTTTTCAATAAGGAAATAGTAGTTAAACTATCTTTTTCTATCATTAGCAAACCACATGCAACATTTCTTCAGCAGGTGAAAAACTACGTTGGGTTTTTATCTCTTATGGGACACTTTTAGAAACTCATCCCAATTTGAAACAAAACACCAGGGCAGTGTGCTGAGCATTCTGAGGTACACCCCAAAGCACAGTTGCCATGATCATGATCATGTCTGTTCATATTAACCCTCCCTGGAATATTTCTGTGAAGCCACAGCAAAAAAACACACTTGAGACAGAAGCACATTTTAAAAGCAAAATTCAAAAGCTGGGGCAGTCCCTGGGGCTTGATTCTATGGCAGATGACATTAAAATGGTACTTTGTGTGCATAGGGCAAGGGATAGGTGGCCTCACCAATCACATAGCCCCACAGGGCTCAGCTTTGGCATGGCTGCTGTTATTCCACCAATATGCAAAAGTAAGACCCCAGACCTGCAGATGTGGTTTCAGATATCTCACCAATAATTCCAAGCACGGACTATTAGAAAGTGATTAACAACTCTATGTGCTTTCATCTCAAGACTGTTATTTTCTCTTCCTCACGGGGACAAAGCCCAGGCAGCTGTACCCTGTTATTTATGAAGCTGTGGTAAAGTAGCTGGAGATTTTTCCAGCTTGATCGGCTCCATTTCAGTGAAATAATAAATGCATGGGGGACATTTTAGAAAAGAGAGGAAGAAAAATAATACTACAATCCAAAGCCTATGGCATTAAGCAAATCGTCACTTCCCAAATGTTTAATTCATAAAGAGCAACAGGTGGCAAAAAATAAAAGTTTATTCACACACACACATATCTGTGCACAAAGACCCACATTCATGGTTGAAGGCAGTTATTTTGTCTTGGGGTACATACGCATATACATATCTGACTCTGTCTCTTTCTATATATACATATACAGTTATTCATCACTTAGTGAAGAGGATACCTCTGAAAATGTGTCCTTAGGTGATTTCATCATTGCGTGAACATCATAGAGTGCATTTACATGAACTTAGGTAGTACAGCCTACCACACACCTAGGCTCCATGGCATGGTCTATTGCTCCTAGGCTACAAAGCTTCACATCAGGTAACTGCATTGAACACTGTAGGCAATTGTAATACTGTGGCAAGTATTTGTGTATCTAAACATATCTAAACATAGAAAAAATACAGTAAACCTATGGTGTGATAATCTTATGGGACCACTGTCTGTATGCAGTTCTTCCTTTGCCAAAGCATTGTTATCTGGCACATGCCTATATAATGTGTGTGTGCTTTGTCTCATTTTATATATTTTCAATTTGTATAGGCTAATATAGAAAAGGTGGATTTAGAGAGTTGGTACCATGAATACACGGGCAGTGTTACGCCCTTCTTTTTAATACATGTTTCATTTAAGGGGCCAAAAAAGAAAGAAAAAACAATGTGTCCAGAGAGGGTGGTATCAGGGATGAGGGAGATGCTGTAGGCATAGTGGCATCTTATTTAGTTGAAAGTGTAGTTCTATGCATGAAAACCCAAAATATTTGAAATATTTTCATATGAGAAAGGAGACTTGCTGCGTTCAAAATAAGATTTTTGTTTGTTAAAACTTTAATTTGATATTATTTGGCAAAAGTTTTTTTTTGTTTGTTTTTGTTTTTGTTTTTGAGATGGAGTATCACTCCGTAGCCCAAGCTGAAGTGCAGTGGCACAATCTTGGCTCAGTGCAACCTTCACCTCTGGGGCTCAAGCGATTCTCCTGCCTCATTCTCCCAAGTAGCTGGGACTAGAGGGGTGCGCCACCACACCTGGTTAGTTATTTTGTATTTTTAGTAAAAATGGGATTTCGCCATGTTGCCCTGTGTGGTCTCGAACCCCTGAGCTCAGGCGATCCACCTGCCTCGGCCTCCCAAAGTGCTGGGATTACAGGCATGAGCCACCACACCCAACCTGGCAAAACTTTTTGAGGAGGCTAACACCCACATCCTCTAGTCTCTCTCTTTCTCTCCAGGTGCATGGATACATGTGTGCATGTCTGGGTGTATGCATGTGTTTGTATTTATTACCACCAGTGTTCAGAAATCCTTTAGCCCTGTTCTCCTTGTTTTTCCATTCATATTTTCATGTCTAGGAAGGAAAACATGGGAAACAGAGGCCTGGGAGTGGGGAGGAGTCATGAGACCATGAAGATCCCGTTAGAAAAATGCTCTCATGATCCTTGCAGCATTTTGACTATGCACCAGGCCCCTGGAATTTCTGACTCTAGTTGAAGAGGCATAGTTTTAGGGTCAGAGGCTTTGATTTGATTACCATAGAACAAGGGATAAGGAAATTGGGAGTTCAACAAAGTTCTGCTTGCCTCTCTATTTTATTAATCTAGGTTTTGTTAATCGTAGAATGATGGAAGAGATAGAGATTTTTTTCCTTTCTTCTCTATAACCTTCTCTGTTTTCACTATTTTCATCAACATTTAATTTTGAAAAAAATCAAGCATATAAATATACCACAAGAATAGTAAATGGTCATCTGTGTCCACCTTAGTTCAACAATTGAGGGCATTCTGTAATAATTGCTCTGTGTGCATGTCTCTATCAACCTATCTCTGTCTATCTGCATGGAGCTAATACCCTCTAAACCAAGGAACCAATTAAGCTGCACACATGACATCCCATTTTTTTATTAGGTTTATTACTAATTTATTCTAGACTAGACACCCTACTGTTTAATTTCAAGAGTTTGAATTTGGGGGCATGTAGCATTTGTAGATGCTGAGCTCATCTGAGTGCTTCCTTGGTGGGGCCACTGTCTGCTTCTCTGTCCCCTGATTTTCTGTAACTGCTAAGTGTGGCTCAAAGGCTTGACGAGAATCAGACTTAAAATTTAAGTGATACTTCACAGGGAATGCCATGTACTTCATTATGTCCATATTTTAAGAACTGAGTTAAACCCCAGATTTTTAAGACTAGAAAACATGTGGTGACTCACTGTAATCATACTGTTAGTTGTGACTTTTAGTAAATATCAGAGCAGCAAGATCAACTTAAGCGCTTCCTCCTTAAAGTGAACCCCTACATAAAGCAGTCTGCGGAGCCTCGATTCCCTTACTCCACGGGAGCTGTGGAAGCTTTTGCTTCTTCCCTTGCCGATTCTGTCTTCACTTCCCTAGCTTGATCATCCAGAGCAAGGGAGTCACAAGGCCTTTTCAGCACAGTTGTATCTTCCCAAGTTTACAGATATTAGGGGTAGGACAGCCTGCAAAACAGTGATTTCTAAAAACATTGTTTCCTCTTTAATTCCTTTTTTATTTTTTAAAATGATATTTATTGTGCATATTTGAGGTTTACCATGTGATGTTATTTTTATACATATAGATAGGAAAATGGTTATTATAGTGAAGCAGATGGACATATCTATCATCTCACATGGTTACTTTTTTGGTAACAAGAAAGGCTAAAATCCACTTATTTAACAAAAATTCCCAATACAGCATAATTTTATTAACTCTAGTCCTTAAATGGTACATTAGATCTCTAAACTTGATCTGGTTTGAACTGCTAGATTCATACTAACTCCTCTGGCTAAACCAAAGGCTCTTTAACTCCAGCAAGAATCCCCTGGAGGGCTCCTTAAAACGCAAATGCTGAGCCCCACCCCTGAGATCTCAATTCAGTAAGTATGGGGAGGGACCTGAGAATGTCTATGTCTAACGAGTTTCTAGGTAAGGATGTTGTTAGCCCAGGGACCACACGTTGAAATCACTGAGCTAAAGGATACATTCTCACAACGGAATTCCCCGTGAGTCATCCTTTAGGCCAATTTTATGTGTTAACAATTTGAATAAATCAGAAGTGGAGGAAGCTCAGGATTTGGTTCTAAGACCTCTACTTACATTTATGAGTTTCCACTCCACATTTAACTTCCTACTTTAATCTACTTTCTTATTTGTTAAATGAAAATGCTAATACCAGATTATCTCATAGGCTGGAATATATAATAGATCAACTGAGGTAATGTATGGGAAACCATTTTTCAAACTGTAATCAGCTAAATTCCTTAAAACACTACTGAGGTACCAGCTTCTAGATGCTACAGCTCTGTGAAACATCCTAGGAGCAAACCCAGAAACAATTAAGTGTGAAAAGAGAGAAAAATCAGATTTTATTTACTTCCCAGTGGTAGTGATAGAAAATATTAATGACTATTAAGAGATGGTAAGGCACAAGAGGAGAAAACATTTAGGCTGGCTACAACATTTGATCTACATTTTTCTCAATATCGAAATGATTCACTGGATGTAAATTCGTGACCTTTGAACAGTCCAAGAATTCTCACAGCTTACACCTTTATGTGACTATTCGTTTTAAAATGCTGACAAGCAGAATGTTGGCCCATGGAGGCTGGGCTTCAGAGTTGGGCAGACCCACCTTCACCTTCCGTTCCCACCATCCATGTAGTGCACAAGCCAGGTACTGTGTTCGTCCATTTTGTGTTGCTACAAAGTTATATCTGAAACTGGATAATTTGTAAAGAAAAGAGGTTAATTTGACTCATGGTTCTTCAGGGTACAAAAGAGGAGTGATGTCAGCATCTGCTCAGCTTCTGGGGAGGCCTCAGGAAGCTTTAACTGGGATGGAGGAAGGTGAACGGGGAGCAGGCATGTCATGTGGCAATAGAGAGTGAGAAGAAGAGGGCGGGAAGGGAGAGAGGGAGAGAGTGAGAGAGCAGGAAAGTGAGCTACAGAGACAGAGGAGAAGGTGCCAGACTCTTTAAATAACCAGATCTCACATGAACTAACAGATGGAGAACTCATTCATTACTGCCAGGGGGCTGTTCATGAAGGATCCACCCCTATGACCCAAAACTTCACACTCAGCCCCACCTCCAGCATTGGGGATGACATTTCAACATGAGATTTGGAGGGGACAAACATCCAAACTTTGGTACCAACCTTTGCAAGCCTTCCTTTTCATCATTCAAAATTTCATAATCCTCTCTAGAGGCTAGGTGACTTTTTGTGTGTGTGAAAGTGCACATCAGATGACCTAGTGTAGGATGAATATTCGAGAGCACTTAATGGAAATGTTTTTATTCTATGATGTTAGAAGAATAGATGATAGTACTTTTTGTGGCACAGATAAAATTCATTACATGAAATATATCAAGCGAGCCAAGAAAAATCTAGGTACTGATTATATTTATAGATCTTGAAGCAACTGTGGTGTTCCATAAACATTTAGAATTATTTATATTGCCCCCCTCTAAGTTCAATTTTTATGCTATTATGATTTATGCTGCTCATGTTTTCTCATTAAGGGGTTTTCTGACTTCACTCTGAACAACTCTTCCCAGACTGACTAAGCCATAAAATACAGAACTCATTTTCTTTAATTTATCGTTTATGGTCTGGATAATCCTCTGTGTAGCTCATCGTATTGACTGCCGTTCCAGCAGAGCAGCCACTCAGAGGGTCTTGGCAGAGCCTGAGAATCTAGGAAATTTGGAGTGCTGGGCTGCCTTGAACACTGACTGCCCTTACATTTATCCAGACCTAGGCACACGTTTGAGGCACATCAACCAAAATTTGTTACTTGCCTTCATTTGCCCAACCTTGCCACTGAGTAGAAGCCAAAATTTGAGTTCCCTCAGGCTTGGGTTATTCTCTTAACTTGCTCCTTTTGTTCAAGGATTGGTAAAATTTCACATTTAAGGGCATGCATTTTTTCCTACATGTTGTCATGACCAGGCTTATTGGTGGCTACTTCTCCCCTTTGTTTTCTATGGTCTGTCAAGCACATTGCATCCTGAAAAAAAGCCACAGCTGATGGCAGAGGTAAAAACTATGAAAAGTGAATGGCATGAAAAAGACTTAAGAAAAAGGAAGGACTCCAGGAAGTGCAGAAACAGCTAATGAAAAATCAGAGACCTCTGTCAAGACCATTAGATATAAATGTCCAAAATATCAATAACTTAAAGCTAGTTTTAAATAAAAAATAATCCAATTCGGTAGCTTTTCTCTTCTAATAGCCTTGATTATGATTCAATATAACATTTCAAAATTATAGTTTGGAGTTTCAAAGCCTTAAAAAAAGTCAGCATTTGTTGAGGGCAATAAATGAATTAATTGTTTAGTTTAGTCTTGGCTTTGACATATTATGAAATAATTCATCGAACAAGTCCCCCCTGAAAAAGTTACTTAGAGAACAATCAGTGGACTCGAAAGTAGAGTTTCATTTCGTGCACAGATCACGGCACCTGTAATATGTCTCACTTTCTATCATTTGAGAAAATGGGAAACAAAAAGAAGCAGTAAGCTCATTTAAAGCAAAGGAAGAAAGAGTAGGTGATTCAGGCATTTTACCCTGAAATTTATCAATCCGTGGGCAGCCTGATGGGGAGTCCTGAGGGAGGAACCATTTACACAGAGAGATTTATCGAGCCAGCCACCGCGGCATGTGTAGGAGCTAATGAAGACGCTAAGAGGAAAGAATTAGCTTCGGGACCAGAGAGTGGAGCTCATTTCTGGTAAGAAACCAAGTTCCATTAAATGCAGAAAATAAAAAATAACAGAGACTATGGATGATATTTTAACTTCAAAAATTGGAGCTGTTGATATTTGGGATGTATATCAATTGACAGTACAAGATGGAGTTGAACTGTAACTAGTCAAAAATTTAAAAGTGGAATGTGTAGAATGTTTCAGCAGGTTACTGACAGTGAATTCCATGCATATCTGAGATGGGAGGTACAGAAATGTCGATTGCAGGAGGCAGAAGTATTGCCCACACCTCTGGCATCCCAGCATCCTATGCGTCCTACTTCTGTTTTCCAAGCCAAAGGCTCTGTAGAACATTCAAAAAAAAGAATTGCAAAACCCTAGTTTACAGTTGTTACCTTCCAGTTCTGCAGAACTGTGACCAGTTTGTATGTGTGAGCTTGTGTTTCTACATTTGTTTTTTAATTTTTTTTAAATTATGGATATGTAATAATTGTACATATTTAGGTGCATATGATATTTTGATAAAAGCATTCAATGGATAACAATCAAATAAGGGTAATTGGGGTATCCATCACTTTGAGCATTCATCATTTCTTTGTGTTAGGAACATGCCACTATTTTAGTTATTTTGAAAGACACAAGAAATTATTGTTAACCATAGTCTCCCTACTCTGTTACTGAATACTAGATCTTATTCTTTCTATTTCACTGCATTTTTGAACAGAAAAATTGTTCTCAGTGACTACTTTGCTGAATGATAATAATCTTGACCTTTCAAACCATGCTTTATTCAGCTAATTTTTCTTTATTTTTCACTCAGTAGTTTGGGCAATTGTGTTACAGTAACCTTTTTTGGTGCTACTGTTTTATAATTAAGATAATTTCTCTGTGGTGAGGTTTCTAATGAAATCATTCAGGAAGCAGTTATCAAGTGCTCGCTGTGTTCCGAGTGCCGCTTCCTCCCAATTAGCTGCGCTGAAGACGAGGATTGTGGGAAATGAGGGAGCATCTGGGGCCAGAGATGCTGACTCCCAGGCCCACCTCCAGGCCGTGCTGGCAGGTGAGCAGCTCCACTTGAGAGGGCCAAGGGGAAAAGGTTTTCACAGCAGAGATAGGTTTCAATCAATGTCAGCATTGGCAACGTAATATAAGCTCTAGGGGGACTTCTGCTGTTGAATTATTTCTTAGGGATAAATACCCAAGAGTTGGATTAATGGTTCAAAAATTAATAACTTTCTCTTAGCTCTTGAAATATATTACCATTGTGTTTTCCAAAATTGTTCCAATTTGCAACGTTATTGAGAAGGAATTAGTGCAGTTCTGTTGTCTCATTTTGGATTAAATCCTAACATGTATTTAGATTTATGTTAATTTAATAGGTATAAAATTGAATTTCTTTGTTGCTTAAATTTCCATGCCTTCATTACAAATGTTCTTGGACATTTTCCATGTGTTTCTTTATTGTTTCTATTTCCTAATTTGTGATGGTTCCACTCATAATAATTACTCATTTATCTATTGGAGTTTCGATAATTTTCTTGCAATTTTAGAAGCATTATTATTATGAAAATGATACTTGCTAATTGTAAAACAGCAAATACTTAGAGAGAAGCATAAATAAAAGGTGAGATGCTTCCATTCTACAGAGGCCTGATGCTGTTTATGAGGGAACAAGAATACAGACACGCTCGTTTCCTGAGGATAGCAGGGAATAAGGGAGAATGACTTAAAAGTCCCACTTCCTAGTTAACCACCATGAAGTGGTAACAATTTGTGTTAACAATTTTGCAAATAATTGTCCATTTTGTTTTTGTGTCCTTTTTATGGAGTTTGTTTTTTCTATGCAACAGTCACTTTTTTGGTTATAAAATCTATCAAAAACACTTAAAAGTGACTTGGATTGGAACATAAAATTGTTTAAGTTCTGTGGGATCATTGCAAACTCAAGCTCCATTGATGTCTGACAGAGTCTTATTTGACTAAAGAAATGTGACTAGAAGAGGTGTTGCAATATTCACGTAGAAGCTTTGAGAAATTGTGCGGTTCTACCATGTTCTCTTTTCTTTTTCCATGGCATTGGAAATGTCTTCACAGGGCCTACTCCTTCACCAGGACTGTCAGATAAAGACTAGCAGAACAGCACCCAGCCACTCTGCGATGTACATGTAGCAGGAGGAAGAAATACATGTTTTGCTTCTAGAAGTCATTGAGATTTTAGGGATCGTTTACTAGCACCATGTAACTTAGTCGAAGCTGCCTGATAAAGTCACATTCCTTCTAAATGGCATTTCATAATTCCCAAGTTTCTTATTCATTGCTATGCATTTGTGTTGCTGTTGTAAACAACATGCCTTGTTTTATTCTGTTTTCTTCTGGACCATTGTTTATACAATGCAATGATTTGTACTTATTTTTTTATGTTTCAAAACCAAACATCTGCACTATGAACAATATTTGTCTGTTCCTCATTTCTTCCATAATGTCCATTACTAGGTGGCCACTGTTCCTTACATGCCTAATAGGTCCCAAAGTTAAGTCTAACAGACCCCTTGTTTGTGCACCAACAGTATACTGTGCATCTCAGCCTGGATTTTTATAAGTTCATCAGTGAACCATAAAAAATGAATTCTTGGTGTTACTCTCCATTACTATTATCTGCCCAGGTTTTCTATCCTAGGTAACAGCAGTGGCAGCACGGATTCACCTAAGCCTTGAATGCAGGGGCTCTCCTTTGTCCTCTCATCTGCTTGCCATTGTGCCTCACCTCCTCCACTTTCTACCTCAGTAAAACAGGCCACCATCTCTACATCTACGTGGTAGCTGCCTTGTTTCAGTCTCTTAACTTTAATCGCTTACATAGCTACTTTCTTCTCAGCTATCTCTAACCTTTTTTTTTTGTTTACATCATTACCAAAGTGATTTATCTACAGCTCATTTTTAATTACTTTGATTTATTTTCTACGGTTTGCCACTGTTTCCAGGATAAAGTCATTGAATTGTATTTTGTGCTAATTGACAAGAGCATTTCAGTTTTGTGATTGCATTCCCTATTATTTGAGGTTCAATAGACTTAAGAGTGAAAAACAGGCAAGGCATGGCATATTTGCCTAGCAGGGTGCTATCTCCTTGGGAGTCAGCACAAGCAGCTGGGCTATGCAGTATCATGAGAAATAAATTGTGATTTCTCTTGGCTGCCCGTGACAATGCAACACTCGGCTAAAACAGTTGGTATTGACCTAGTGCCATATGCCTTTCATGGGTTATGATACACAGTTCTTAGTCACAAGAAATTATGAACCCTGAAACACTCACTCTTGCCTAAAATTCCCACTGAAAGGCTCTTGTTTCTCTTGGGAGTCACTAACAACAGCTTGCCATGATCAGCATGCACACAGGATTGGAAGGCTGCCTTCCTCCTCCTGGAAGAGCAAAAATATAATTGTAGACTTCAGGGATTGACCACATTATGATTTGTAAGACCTCCCATGATACAATTAATATTTACTTATCCTGCCTTATTCCCAGTCATTCTGCCTTTTCATTTGGCAATATTAAATTGTCTAGAATTAACTGGTTTTTGCTCATATCTCCTCGCCTTGTGCCATTACATGAACTTTCCTTTTTACTTAGGATGTCATTCCTTCTCATTTCTGTCTGGTAATGCCTCATCATACATCAGTTTAGTGCAAAGACCAGGTATCACACACCACATTACCCACTCCCATTCCCCTGAAGCATGATAATCTCTACACACCTTCTGTATTTATTATACATTCACGGTGTATTTTGCATAGTTATCCATGTATTTATCTCCTTGATCAGGTTATGGACTCTTTTAAGAAAAGCTATTTGGTTTTATTCATCTTGTCCAAATAGGCACTCAATAAATGCTTGCTGTTTAAAAGAAGAATGAGGGCAAAAATAGGGAACCTTTTGGCCTCTATATTGAAAAACTCAAAAACCATTTCTGTATTGTTAAAATGCTCTAAAAATATCTACCAGGTCCACATGGTAGTTCTAATAATCAAAGGGAAGTTACCTAATGAAAACAGCTGACTAGTTATAAAGGAAGTACCATTTATTATTTGCCAATCTTTCGACTTTTATTATGAAAATGTTAAGCACATAGAAAAATAGAGAGTATAATAATGTACACACTCATATGCAGATTTCAGAATTGATAGTTTCTTCCATAAGTGCTGTATTTTTGCTGAAATATTTTAAAATAAGTTCTATTACATCTCTTTAGTTGTTGAATTGGTTAGGTCTCATCGATTGATGGTATTCTTGAATTCTTCAATGTTCATGCTTATTTTCTGTCTAGTTGTTCTATCAATTGTTGACATAGGAGTTGCTGTTTTCCATTACAGTTATGGATTTGTCCATTTCAGTTCTCAGTTTTGTTTTATGCATTTTGCATGTCTTTTGTTCTTTGAATACACATTTAATATTGCTATGACTTCTTGGTGTATCAGCCCTTTTTTCACTATATGTATCCCTCACTGTGTCGGCTAAACTTTTTTTTCTGAAATCTACTTTATTTGATATTATATAATGAATCCTACTTTCCTTTGATTAATGTTTATCTGATAGATTCTTGTCCATGCTTTTGCTTAAAACCTGTCCAGATTGTTGACATTTGAAGTCAGTTTTTTAAGGACAACACAAATGTTAAAACTTTTGTAATGCCAGGCATGGTGGCTCACACCTGGAATCCCAGCACTTTGGGAGGCTGAGTTGAGAGGATCGCTTGAGCCTAGGAGTTGGAGACCAGCCTGAGCAACATAGGGACACTCCATCTCTACAAGAAAAAAAAATAGTTGGGCATGGTGGTATATGCCTGTGGTTCCAGTTACTCGTGAGGCTTGAGGTGAGAGGATCTACTTGAGTCCAGAGATCGAGGCTGCAGGAGCTGTGACTGCACCACTGCACTCCAGCCTGGGTGACAGAGTAATAACCTCATCTCAAACAGACAAACACTTTTATAACATCTTATATAAGAAATAGTTTACCTAACACTGTATAATACAGAGAGCTTCCTGAGGCTGTCTTCATTTTCTTTTGATTTTTTTAAAAGTATAGCTTCTATCTGTTGTTCAGACTATAATTTCTATTGTTCTATTTTTATTTTGCTAATTCTTTCTTCTGTCCCCTCCATTCTGCTGTTGAGCTCATTGAGTATTTTCTTTTGTTTATTGTATTATTTAGTTATAAAATCTCCATTTCACTCTACTTTACATCTTCTATCTCTTTATTGGGATTTTGAATTTTAAAAGTTTATTTAAGCATGTTTATAATTGTTTGTCAAAGCATATTTATGATAGCTGCTGTAAAACCTTTGTCAGATGCTTCTAACATCTTGTCATCTTGGTGTTGGCAATGACTAATTCTTTTTTTCATTTAGCTTTATTTCTTATGTTTCTTGGTCTGATGAGTAATTTCTAACTGAAATTAGACATTATCATATTACGTTATGAGCATCTGAATCTCATTTAAATGTTCTGTTTTAGATGGCTTTGTTTGGCACTGCCTCACTACTGCCATGTGGATAGAGGTGTTCAGGTTCCCCCTTTAGTTCCCCCTAACACCGGAGGGAGAATTCCCTTTATTCTGAATGCGAATTCTTGCTCCCCATGTGATCTTCACTCACAATATCTTGAGGGTGGTCTTGTTACTATTGGATGATGGGGAAAGTTTAGACTCCTCATGAGTCCTCCTCTGGCACCACCCTCATGGAGAAGGGCATAGAAATTCAGGTTCCCCATGTGATACCCACTAACATTCTCAGGATAGAGGCAGCTCCCTAATTGATCTTCTCTGACGTGACCTTGCAATGGACGTTGGAGTAGTTCATTATAGTCTCGCTAGGGTGGCAGTCTGAACTCCACACTCAGCCTTGCAGCATGGATGAAGATAGTGCCATCGTTTTTCTCCATGGTTTCCTTGCTTATTATGCAAAAGTTTTCCATCTTGCTCTCTTTCCCCTTTCCTACACCTTTGGCTAGAAAGAGCAGAGCTTTTATTGGCGCTGTCTTTCTTCATGTCCCTTGGAATTTCTGGTTTACTGACTTCTTCAGCTCCAAGTCCGGGATATATGAGATGAAAAGAAAACCTAGAGAACTTACTGCCATGCAGTTGCTTGGATCCCAACATCTCTGGACAACCTGCCTTCTTCTCTACACCTCTAAACACAGAATTTTCCTGTGTTTATTTTATATATAATGTCCAGGAATTTTACCTGTACTTCAAGTTAGTTGAGACTATATTTAGTTGTGTAGGAGGAATATAAAACACTATGACTGCTCCATTTTTCTGGAAACAGGAGCCTCTTCTCTCCTTTCTTTTCTTTTTAATTTACAGAAGAATCTTGCTATGCTGAAAAGCAAGGAAACTTTCAAAACCAAACAGGATGAGGACAAAGGGAAACAGGAGCTAGGCTGCAGGAGACTCTGTGGGGCAAAGCAGGGACAATTAGGATATCAAGGAAAAGAAGGCGACTGTGATCGATGGAGACACAATAAAAAGATTCTATCTGTGAGTGAGTGTGTGCATTCCTTCATTCTATAATTATATTCACAAAATAGAAAGCCACACACACACAAAATCAAGATTGTATTTGACATGATTGGAGGCGACTACACTGACTCTTTTCTTTGAAAATATTAAAGGAAAGAAATTAGTACTAAACTGCTTTTCCAATACAACTATATTTCAAGGTAACCAAAAAGGTTAATTTCTTGGCCAAAAGCTCTTGATATAAATATAAAAGGAATTATTGAATATAGTAATGCCCACTGTACAAATCCTAATGTAATAATTGATTCAAGCAGTCATCATCGGGGGTGATAGGATCATTCTGTGAAAGTTTGTCAGAAAATGGAATGTTCACATTGTGCAAAATTATCATTTCACATATCATTTTTCTCATCCTGAGTGATGCAACACAACTTCAATGGAGAGATCTGCCTGTTAGTGGCTTAACCAGAGATTAATCTCAGCATCAGTACTAGTGAGCTTATGTCACTGTGTGTGCACTCTGATGTGATGTAAATGAAGTATTTAGCACCACCTGTGAAAGACTCATTCTAAAATCTATAACCTGATCTAGTCAAGCCTTTAGATGTAATTTTCAGTTGACAATATATGTAAAAGACAGGAGAACAAGTTAAATGACATCAGGATGAAATCAGAAAAATCCCGAGGGGTTGTCATTGTGTAGCACAGATAGGTGGTCTTTTCAGCAAGTCCGTATATTGGGTAGGAGGATAGTGCTATTTATGAGAGCTTCAGTATAGCTTGGTCAAAGTGCCTTTCAGTGGCTTTTAAATACGCATTTTGACCATAGCAATATATTCTCAAGGATACAAGAACCAGTGATACAAGACATTCAATATTTCCTGATAATCATCTTTATGTAGAATTGATCTCCATAAAGAAGAAACGTGAGATCATGAAATGGTTATGGCCTCCCTTTAGAGTCTAAAAAACATACTTTGGAAAATCAAGCAATTAATTTTCAAAGGGATGCTTTAGGACTCGTTTCTTTTCTTATCCTGGGTGAGATGGTCTTGATACGCAAATGATCAGAAGACACAAATTCTGAAGGGTTCCAGCGCCGCCATTCGCTATTTCAGAGGTAACTGAGTCAGCATGCCAGAGAGCACAGGTGCTGGGTGCAAACTCCCCAGATCTAACCCCAGCTCCCAGGTGTTAACTGTGCCCTTTGGCAATTTACTAAATCTCTTCATGCTCCAGTTCTTCATGCATAAAATGGAGATAATAATAGTACAAATATCATAGGGTATATTGAGAATTAGTAATATATGTAAAGCAGTTAGAAAAAGACTGCCACATATGATGACAATTTTCATTAATATTGCTGTCAGCAACAATCCTACAGTTGAGTTAGGCCAGACAAAATTTATCCAAAATGTGCCCTGTACTTACGTTCAAGCCTTTCTTCTTCCCAAAGAGGCCTGAGACTATGCTATTGACGTTCAGCACATCCTTAGGGCTCAGCTCAAATGCTGGTTTCTTTTTGAAGTCGTCTGTACTACCTTCATCTGGAAAGTGATCCTACTTTAGCTCATGCATAAGGATTTGTTACTACCTCTTTTATGATATTCATGCAGTTTTATTTGGTATTGTAGTTATCATCTCACTTAGCGTGCCTTATGTGATGGGAGCAATTTGATTGATTTAATTTTTAATTCATTGAACTCTTTCAACAACACTGCTGCTTCTTTTTCTTACTCATCCTTTTTATATTTGGGGGAAGCTGTGGCACAAAGAGGTTCTCTAATATGCCCAAAGTCATTGCTTGGAAGAGGTGGAGCTGGGATTTGAACCCAGTCTATTGTGGCTGTTGAGCAGAGAACTGCACTATACAGGAATCCTGAAGGCAGAGCTATCTCCACCCGAGACCTCCTCTCCTTTCAGCCACACAAATGAGCATGCTCTAAGGTAGGACAATGAGGAAGCTGCTGACATGTTTCAAAGCCTGTGTCCCCTTCTCTATGTTGGGGAAACTATTTGACCCAATCACTTCCCATAGGTGCCACACAAAAAAGAGGTGGTCGGAGCCATCAGCTTTATGGCAGTTCCTGGCCCTCATGCAACATATTTACCTTTCTCTCCTCAGTTCAATGTGTGCTGTGTTGGAGAACTTCTTACCTAGGAAGTCCTATTTGAACATAATTGTGCAGCAGCAAATGTGAACTTGAAGTAAAATCTTGTATCATGTGAGCCCTGAAAGGCAAAGCTAGACTTATTTATTCCAAATTCTCAAGCCAAAGTGATTAGAGAAGCATACACCTTGCAGGTTAGATCCCAGGGGACTCTACTGAAAAAAGCAGCTGAACTTTATTGATGCATAAATCTTGGCTATTACTTTCTTCTGTTTCTAAGTGATGGATTCAGCATTTGGCATTATGTTTGCCTTGTTTGCTGAATAACTTCATCAATTGCTTTTCATTTGTTAAAAAGTTCAACAATCAAAACAGATGACAGGTAGGTAAAATGAATTCCTCTCATAGATTTTTGAAAGTCTAATTAGATGGATACTTTCAGATGTTATTAGAATTCAAGGATATTGACCTTTTTAACTGAGAAACGAAATCAATTGTATTGGAAATATTTTTCGGGTCTTTGATAAATTATGGGCTATCCTCGCTTGACAACTACACACAATAGAAAATGGGGAAAAATTTAATTCACTAGCAAACTGTAATTCACCTGATTCCCTCTGAGCAATTTTATACAAAGCCACATTGAAAATCATATTGGGCTTGGCTCCTTATTTTGGTTAATGAAATCCCACTCACGTGGATTGTTTCATAGGTGAAGAGCGTTCTCCTGGGACCACAAGATTTCAGTCAATCTGTTTGGTGATTGACTGGCCTATGCCCAACAACCCTGGTACGGAGTATGTCTGATAACTCAGACTTCTCTCCACCGGCTTCCCTCCCGGTGCATGAATTTTTGGTTAAGTGAATTATTTGTTCACAAACTTGTACTGAAGGTACTGATACTATAACGCATTATCAGCAATACTATGCGTACCTATGTGGACTTTGCTGCTTTGTCATGGTTCAACACAGCACTCCACGTCATGGCCACATGTTCTGTGCCCGCAGGTCAGGACCCTGGTGAGCATCACTCCCTTCTTGCTCACTGATCTCCCGCCCCACTGGCCTGCTCGGCCACCCTTGCTGTTTTCTCTCTCTGGAGCCCTTTGGTGCTTCTTTCTTCTGTAACCGTTTTATACAACTAGCTCCCGTAGATCCCACATACAAGCAGAGGTGTTCATCACAGCTGTGGGCAGCACTGCAGCTGTTCCTGCCTCTCCCTGATTCCTAACCTCCCATCCTACATGCGATTCTCTCTGGAGTTCGACCTGTGTTCCATCACCAGATCGTCTCCCCAAGAAAGTCCTGTTTGAACGTGTCTCTGCCACGTAACTGCTTCACCCCTTGACCTTGCCCTCTTTTTCTTATGCCCCTTCTACCATCTGACAGTATAGTTAGTTGTTCATTAGTCTTGTATGTGACCCGTTGCCATTCTTAAAGGCAACCACCTTCCTGCTCCTGTTCACTGTTGAATCCCCAGTCCCTGTGATGGTGCCTGGCACATGATATGGGCCTCTTACTACCTATGCGGCCTTGGGCATGCCATTTAACCTGCTGGACTCATCTGTTTAATGGGGAGACTATTAGTACCATCTCATTGCAATGTTGTGAATGTTAAATTTATTATTATAAGAAAAGAGTTTGGAAAATTACCAAGCTCTTAAGAAATTGAGCTCACAATAAATATTAGCTATTACAATTATTTCCATAATGTCTTTTAATTTTCAAAGTAATTCCCATTTATTATATTGTTAAATTATTGTAACAATTTTCAGAGGCAGAAAGGCATTTAAAAGATGAACACACTGAGGAAAGGGGGATGCTATGTATTGAGCTAGGACAGCACAGGCTGGCCCCACAGCTCTCCTAGTCCCTACTCTCCCAGTCCCTAATCTGGCCTTTCACAGGTCTCTTCATTCTTCATCTTTCAAATTAACAACAACAACCCCTTCTTTTCCAAAATGATACCTCTGACACAGATCACCTACTCCTCTTGGGTCGTTATATATACATATATATATGTATATACACATATATATATGTATATATACATATATATATGTATATACACATATATATACACACACATACATATATATGTACGGTGTATATATACATATATTAATAATACATAATACATATTATATATATAAATATATATACATATATAATGACCCAAGAAGAATGGGTGATCTGAGTCAGAGGTATCATTATATTATGAGGAAGCTGCTGACGTGCTTCAAAGCCTGTGTACCCTTCTCTATGTTGGGGAAACTATTTGACCCAATCGCTTCCTATAGGTGCCACACAAAAAAGAGGTGTTCAGAGCCATCAGCTTTATGACAGTTCCCAGCCCCCATCCAACATATTTACCTTTCTCTCCTCAGTTCAACCTGTGCTGTGTTGGAGAACTTCTTACCTAGGAAGTCCTATTTGAACATAATTGTGCAGCAGCAAATGTGAACTTGAAGTAAAATCTTGTATCACGTGAGCCCTGAAATCCAAAGCTAGACTTAATTATTCCAAGTTCTCAAGCCAAAGTCAGATGAGAAGCACTTGTCTCTGCCATAGAACTGCTTCATCTCTTCACCTTGTCTTATTTTTCTTGCCTGGTATGAAAATATATCATTTTGATACCACTGACTCAGATCACCTATTCCTCTTGGGTTGTTACATATATATTTTGGCTACCTTCAGGCTTCAGGCTTCTGAGTTACTAAAGCTTTCTGGATTTTGATATCCACATTTAAAATATGTTTAATATATATTATCCCTACTAACTTTGATAAGGTTGAGGATGATAATGATGATGATGGTAAGTATGATGACAGTACTCTTTAGGTAGCATTTTATTATGTACCCATTACTATTCTCAGTGCCTTGTAACTTTGCTATTCCCAAAAACAAGCCTTATAAGAAAGGTGCACTTTTCTGTGTGTGTGTGTGTGACGGAGTCTTGCTCTGTCTCCAAGCTGGAGTGCAGTGGCATGATCTCGGCTCACTGCAATTTCCACCTCCCGGGTTCAAGCGATTCTCCTGCCTCAGCCTCCCCAGTAGCTGGGACTACAGGTGCACGCCACGATGCCCAGCTAGTTTTTGCATTTTTAGTGGGGAGGTGGCTTCACCTTGTTGGTCAGGATGGTCTCGATCTCTTGACCTCGTGATCCTCCCATCTCGACCTCCCAAAGTGCTGGGATTACAGGCGTGAGCCACCATGGACGGCTGAAAGGTACACTTTTAATTCTCATTTTACAGCTGAGAAAACTGAGACGCGGAGCATTAGGATTCTCAGCCAGTCCAACTCCAGAGGACATACCCCTGGCCGTTACTGTTTCTGCCTCTTGGAGAGAGCTACTGTGGTTCTTGCTGAGTCAGCCAACACCCAGACTATTCCCTGACCCTCTCTCCCTTGAAAAGAAACTGCTTCTGGGCTCATTATGGAGAGGCTCCTGTTTCAGTTCTTGCTATTCTGATAACCTCATCTGTGCTGAGAAATCAGTAGATGAAATATGCTCATGTATGATTATCCCAGAAAGTGATTTTCCATTGATCTGAAAGGCTGCCGGGGAGAGTTTTTTGGCCTGGAGAGTTTCTGGCTCTATCAAAAAAGAACATTTATTCTGCCTGTGTCTTCAAGCCTCCTTTCACTTAAAAGAACAAGCCAAGATGAATCAAACACAGCACATGACTTCAGATTTGACTTATTCCATGAAAGACTTGATTCCAGCATCCCAAAGAGACTAATATGTTTCACGATTATGAGCTCTGGATCACAGCGAAACAGTCCAATCTTCCTACCAATTCCAGAACAAAGTAGAATAAAACAAAGTCTTCTGAATATATGATACAAAACATGTAATCCCAAATAATGATTACTCCACAGACACGCTGCCTTCTGTGAAAATGTGAAGTTTGACCTTTTTTTTTGTTTCAAATTTCAAATGCATGAACTCTTTGAACTTACAGAAAGGACATTTGCAATGTGCAAGAAGTTTCAGCTGAATGAATAACCTTGAATTGCAAGCTTAAATGTATTGATTTATACCACACTTTAGTTTTCAAATGTATTTGGGCTTTTGGTTTCCTTTGAGACACTCTGGAGACTCCTCAATCTGTTCTCTTCTAATGACCGTGGTCCTGCTTTTCCTCTGGTGAATATTTTAGTCCATCTGGATGCCAGCCTAAAGAAATGGACCCCTGCAGTGCTTTGCATCAGTGTGTCTGAGGTTTGATTGCATCTTCCCTGGAGGGCTGCAGAGTTTTAGGGCACTCACAGAGGACGAATCTCATATCACGAGAGGAAGGTTGCTGGAGCAGGTAGAGGGAAATAATGATGGGTTTCTATGGCATGCATGTGTAATGTGCAAGGAGAAGTCAAAGCACTTCCTGCACCACATTAGGCTAGAAGCATATGATTTAAAAAATAAAATCAGCCCATTCATTCGATGAGGGGGATTTGGAGGGAATACAAGATGAAGCTTTCCTGTTTCTTGCTCCCTTAGGGTGCTCTTCTTGGTACAGATATCACCTGATTCTAACATGAAAATGGAACAGCAAGAGGAACTGGTGAAGGGCCTGGAGTTGCTTAAAATTAAGGCAGCTCATGGGCGTTTCTATTAAATCATCTCTGAGGTCCACCTGGATTCTGTTTCACTCTGTTGCCCATCTTTGGGTCAGTAGGTGGAGCACACAATTCATTGCAGTCTCCCCTGCTCTCAAGTCTGCCTTCACAGGGAGAGATTTTCAGATCATGCATTTTCATGCTCATGTATGTCTTGGCATATGAAACCAAGTTGCTTTCCTTCCTACAGAAGTGTGACTTTTGAAATAAAATGTATCTCCCTTGCTCTTCCCCAATCCCATTGCTGTTTCTACTATAAAACTCTTCTCATGGTGCCTTGGTGCTTCCTAGGGGATAGTGTTATCTTCACTGCATAGCAGTATATAAACACGTAGGTCTTCGGTAACAACTATATTTCTTGTCTTTGTCTAGAATACTGGACATCTCTCACATGTTATTTATATTTCTTCGAAGATGAAGTCTATTTCATTCAGCTTCGCTGCTTTGTTGCAGCTTTTTTCTTTTTTCCTATGATCTCCAGGTTCATTTTTCAAGCCACTTGATCAAATTAGGTGGTCTCTATGTGATCAAACTTTGCTATATTTTTGTGAGATGCCTGCTCATGAGAAGTCATTTATTCCTTTGTTTTAAGCATCAGCTGGAAAAAACAAACCTTTCAGCAACACCATCTTTATAACCTTGCTTACTTCTCATTTTCTCTTTTCTCATCCAGGCTGTGGATTCCTCCTGTAAACCAAGAAAAATGGAAATGTGGCCTTTGTTTGACAAAGGCCTTTCTTCTGCTTCCCAGGTATCATCAGGTCCCCTTGTGACTCAGGCGAGTCAGGCTACAGAGGGCAGCTGCGCTCTGCTGGAGGCTCAGCTGTGGAGCAGGAAGAGGCCCATGAACTCTGCTCTCCTCTTGCTTAGCGCACTGGCCTGACCTGCACTCAGCAGCCATGGCCTTCCATTACAGCTTCCTCGGGGCCCAGATATTGTTCTCATAGCTTCAGGTGTGAGACAGAGTTTATCCACTTCACACTGCATGTCACAAAAGTGTTCAACAACGCATCTATGGTAGCCTCACAGACCAGTGCTGTCCGTAAGCTTAGTAAAGGTATTTCTGGCTCAGGGGCAAGATATAATTTTGCGTAAGTTTTGCATATTCACTTGTATAACTGTGAACATCAACTTTCAGAAGAAAGTATAAGAATATGGTAATTGAATGAATGTCTCTTATTGGTATTGAACTCAACATAGAATAGGTTATACCTGAACTATACAAGTTATAGCTAACAAAAGAATTAGCGAATATTTGCTCACCTGTAAAATGGGCACTGTAATAGTATTTGCCTCATGTACTTCTCGTGAGAAGTAAATGAAGTGGTTCACGTAAGACTTTTAGACTTGTGCCAGAACTGTAAATATTATTATTATTATTTAAAGTTTTAATTATTGTATGTATTTTTAAAATTTGTTTCTTGACAGGTAATAATTGTATATATTTTGGGGTACAATGTGATGTTTTGAACTGTGTACAGTCTACAATGGTAGAAAGAGTAAATCAAGCTAATTAACGTACCAATCGCCTTACCAACTTATGATTTGTTTTTGTGGGAAGAATGTTAAACAACTATGCTTTTAGCAATTTAAAAATATACACTACATTTTTTTTCTTTTTTTTGAGAAGGAGTCTTGCTCTGTCGCCCAGGCTGGAGTGCAATGGCACGATTTTGGCTCACTGCAACCTCTGCCTCCCGGATTCAAGCAATCCTCCTGCCTCAGCATCCTGAGTAGCTGGGATTACAGGCACCTCCCACAATGCCCGGCTAAGTTTTGTGTTTTTAGTAGAGACAGGGTTTCGCCATGTTGGCCAGGCTGGTCTTGAACTCCTGGCCTCAGGTAATCCACCCACCTCAGCCTCCCAAAGTGCCGGGATTACAGGAGTGAGCCACCGCACCCAGCCTATACACTACATTTTTTTTTCAGCTTTTAAGTTCCAGGGCACATGTGCAGGATGTGCAGGTTTGTTACATAGGTAAACGTATGCCATGGTGGTTTGCTGCACAGATTAACCCATCATCTAGGTATTAAACTCAGCATCCAAAACTATTCTTCCTGATGTTCTCTCTTCCCCCATGCCCCCCAACAGGCCCCAGTGTGTGAATTATTTTTTAATAAAAGAGAAGTAAAGAGTTTAGAAAATTATCTATTTTCTAATTCAGGCAGCACGCCTTGCTTTTGAGGATGGAGACATTTAGGTAAATACTGAGTAGTTTATTCAAATCAGTAATATAGTAGATATTGATACTCTATATTCAGTAGATTGATCAATTATGAATAAATATTATTAATAAATCTGTTGGTAAAATCCGTATTTTCCTGGAAGTCATGAGCTTAGGGATAAATTGAGTAACCCTATTTTAAATAGAGTAGTCCTGTCAATATAAATATCACAACTCCATCTACTCAAAAAATATTTTTTCCTGAGGATAGCCCATGTAAGATTTTGGGATGCAATCCCCAGAGCTCGTGGTGGGCTAACTGATCCCAGCTGTTGGTAATAGTCAGGTAGGATCAGTAGGATATTTGAGAGATAAGTCATTATGAGTTAGCTGGATCACCAGCCAGGAGATGGTGCAAAATGGCAGGAACTCCAAGCAGGAAGCTGAGATACGGGGTGAGGCTCCAGTTCTGAGGACAGCCATCAAGCACCTGACAAGGCATCAGTGTGCTGTGACCAACAGCTAAGCTTGAGACCTGGAAGGAGTTGAAACCCTGGAACATCCAGGGATGGAGCTCAGCACACTCCTCTGGAATCCACCTCCATTGGTCTGCCTGGCTCAGAGGCTGCCTGGAGCTGCAGCCTGGGGAACATGCGGGCTTGGACCTCGTCTCCTGGGACAGTGCAGGCTGGGTCTTATACATGGCATAGAAACTCCTGGAATCAGCTGGATCTCCAGTCTGGCAGAATGACTTGATTCTACCATCACAGCAATGGAGGCTTGCTCACAGAGACTTGGCTGAGAACCTGTGCCACAACTAATGTGTGTTGTGTGTGGCATTTGTGTTATGTATGTGTGTGTGGTGTGTGGCACGTGTGTGTTTTGTATCGTGTGTGTTTTGTGTAGTATGTCTGCATGTAGTTTGTGTGTTTGTTGTATATGTGTTGTGTGTGTGTTGTATATTTTATGAATGTGTGATGTGTGTGTTCTGTAGTGGCTGTGTGTGTTGTGTGTAGTATATTATATGTGCTGTGCATGTGTTGTGTGGTGTTTGGTGTGTATTAGATGTGTGCGTTGTGTGTGTTATGTGTGTTGTGTGGTATGCCCGTATGTGTTTTGTGTGTTGGGTATGTGTAATGTAGTTGTGTGTGTTCTCTGTGTTATGTATGTGTTGTGTGTTGTATGTGCTGTATGCGTGGTGTGTAGTATCTGTGTGTTGTATCTATAGTGTGTGTTGTATGTTGTATGTGTGCATTGTGTGTGTGGTTGTAGTGTGTCTATAGTGTGTGTGTTGCAGGTGTGTGTTGCATGTGTGTGTTGTATATCTGTACTGTGTGTTGGGCTGTGTGTGTTGTGTAAGTGTTTCACACATCTATGAATCCAGAAGCAGGAGATGTGGGGTGAAGCTTGGAGGAACACAGTCCTCAATAACAATGGGCAGCATTGACTGAGGACTGAGACGCCAGGCACTAGGGTAGAACTATTACGTAGATTACCTTTCAGGAATGGTGATGATAGATGATAGCTTTGCTTGTCCCCATTTACCAGCTGAGGATAGAAACTCAGGGCAGTGAAGATACAAGGTCAGGACCATGAATAAGTAGCAGAGCCAGCACTTCTAGCTAGGTTTGTTTGACTCTGAAGACAGCATCCTTTCAGTTCAATCATCCTTCCATACTGAGTGCCTCTCTCTGCTGTTTAGTATCTAGGGTGACCAAACATCCTAGGGAAAGAAGGGTGTTGACCCCAGCGCCAGCCCCTGCCCCTCCTAGGCTGGTGCTGAGGTCACTGTAATTCAGGCCCAGCCCACCCACGTACCTTGATGGCCTCCTGCTTAGGTCCATGGAGGGGAAACATGAGCGCAACCAAGAAAGAGCCACATTTATTGCCGACAAATATCCTATTCTTAAAATAGAGATGATTACGTTATCAAATAATACAAAGTTATTGATTTCTATATTTCACAAATACTTATTGAGTACTCGTTATCTGTCTCACTATTGGAAGTTTAACAAATAATCATTATTACATTTAATCCTCAAACTAAATGTGTAAAAAAGCTTACTATTATTTGATTGTTTTTCAAAATGCATCTCAGGGAGGTTATGTAACTATCCTCCAATATTCTATGGGAGAATGAGTCTTAAAACCCACAGCTTTAAATTTTTTTTTTCCCACTACCCTACTTTGCTTCAAGAATAGGAATAATGGCACTAAATAGAAGTAAAAAAAAATATTATCTGGAAAAATGATAAGATTTGGTCAGAGTTCTATTTCTGTTACATCCATAAGTAACACCTTTAGATGAAAAAATGACTATAATAGGTAAGTTTTGGCCATACTTCTATAAACCAGGCACATCTTCATGGTATTAACACATGAATAAATGCTAGGAATTGGAGGGGCCTCTTTGCTTAGGACGGATAGCATCTTTAAGTCCTAGATGAATATAAATATGCTTTGTGTTCAGTATTTAGAAGACAGAGACACAATAGCATTTCTCATATTAAAAAGAAACAGATAATTAGAAGTACTTACTTGGACTGTAGTGATTTCTTTCTTCTTTTGTCCTGGCCCTGCACAGCTGTGCCTATTATTGCCAAGTCTTCCATCTGTTATAATCTATCACAGGAGTTACTGGGGGTAGAATAATACATGCAGCCTTCTCTTGCATTCTGAAATAGGTGTAGGCATGTTACAGGGTCCAGGCAGTGGATGCTTAAAGGAACTCTGTGATGTCTCTACCACAAGGTGTCTATATTCTGAGTTTTTATTTTTAATAGGTCACAATTGTATTCAGTTATGGATTGTAGAATTCCCAATCTAACTAGTCTAGTTGATAGATGAATTCCCAGAAACAATGTCGGTAGAATACCCTCCCTTCCTCCTAAACCGAACATAAAGCTAGTGCTGGGTTTACTGAGGCACTGAAAATTGAGGGGAAGCTGCCTTCACCAAGTTATATTAATGAGGCTGGCAGGGACAGACCATGAACACCAGGGATTCCTTCAGCAGGAACAGAAGCCCTGGCTGAGGGTGGGTGTCCAAAGCTAAGTGCAGTCATCCTTCAATAACCCCAGGGGATTGGTTCCAGGGCCCCAGTGGATACCAAAATCCACGGATGCTCAAGTCCCTTACAGTCAGCCCTCCACTGCATCTGCGGGTTCTGCATCTGAGCATGGATTCAACCAACTGCAGATCCACAAAAATTCTATCCTTGATTAGTGAAATCCTCAAATTTGGAACACACAGATAGGGAAGGCCAACAGTAATGCCCATGGTGGAAGGAAGGGAATTCCTTACTTAATCAAGGCAGGGATCCACGTACCGGAAATGGAACACAAGTTGGTTGAATTGATCCTATTAATACAAGTAATACTGTGGCATCAGGACAGCAGAGGTGGAAGTGGGCTCCACTGTATAAAGTGGGCAGTGGAAGCCTAAGGTGGGATGATGGTGAGAGGGGCATGCTGGGAACCAGTGATGGATGCTGAGGCCAACACCCGTGTGACATCCATGCTGGGGGACAGAGACAAAAAAGTAGAGACTGAGGGTGGGAAGAGCCATGATCTGATGGACAGATGGGATCCGGGTGACAGCTGTTCCTGAAGGCAAAAGGAAAGGTGCACTTAAGGAGAAGGGGGATGATTGTCAATAGCAATTACTTCAGCCAAGTCAAGGCAGATGAAAAGCTGAGAAAAGTGCTATGACTAGGTATCACTGGCTATCTGCTTAAAAATCTGAACTCCATTATACTTTTTTCTAGCATCTCCCCCATTTCCCCCGCTACTGTGCAGGCTGTCTTTCCACGGCCATGTTGTGTTTCTGAAGCTCAGTGCAGGTCACTCAAAGGCAGTGCCCTGCCAAGCCTCTCAGTGAATCAGGAAGCACCACAACTCCGGCTCCTGGTTTCCCACACTCGCTGCCACTAAACATTGCAGGATACGATGGCAACGTTGTTGGTGAAATTTTAGGGCAAGTTAATTGACAATTTTTTGCATAATAATTTATCCGCCTCAACTCATTTTCAACTCCCCTAACCTAGTTGGTGTTAAAGAAAATTCCCAGCTCAGTAATTCATTGTGTTACAATGTTACCTTGCAGGTCTTATCCTAGATTATTTTGGAAATGAACCATGCTAGAAAGCTTGAAAATGTGGAAGAACAAAAGGATAAACACCGAAGGGAGATTCCAGAGAAGGGTGAAGGTGATGAGGCAGAAAACTCATGTGTGGGGATAAGTCTAGACAAGGTGAGAGCTGCGACCTTTGCTGAGATGACGAGAAGGGTTTGGGGGTGGGTATAATAATAATAACAAAAAAGTGTGTGTGTGTGTGTGTGTGTGTGTGTGTATGTGTTGGGGAGAAGTGAGAATAATTAATGTCTGATGCAGAATTTTGTAAATTACACATAAAAAAAGGCACCTCTTCTGGGTGGACTGACTGTCAAAGGATGCTCTCTCCCATCAAGCAAATTATACAAACTGAGGAGCCCTCTACCTCAGCACAGACTGGATTTCAATTCCCACACTGTTCATGGGTCAGTAGCCTTTATGCAGTGCACATGCTGCACATCTGTATTTAGCAACCTTTCCTGAGAGTTCTATTTTATTTTTAATATTAAAAATGTGGATCTGATACCGAGAGTAAGGAAATTGATAAAAGGAGATTAAAGGAAATTCATGTATGTTTAAAATATTCATTAAGTCAAATAAGAACGGAATCTTACTAGAGAGAAGCAAATGAAATTAGGGCCACTTCTGAATTTGGGGAAAAAAGGATATTCTTTGGCAATATTTGTGTCTGTCTCCATATGAGTAGGCATCTGAGAGGTGGGGCAAAACAATGGATGACTTAATGATTAAGGGTGACATCATATTGCAAGAAAGACCAATGGAAAGGGATTAAAATTATTGCAAGTAGATAGAGAGTAGAATGATGGTGACCAGAGGCTGGGAAGCATAGTGGGGTGAGGAGCGGGGATAGTTAATGGATACAAAAATATAGTTAAATAGAATGAATAAGAGCTTGTATTTGATAGCATAAGAGGGTGATTACAGTCAATAATAATGTACATTGTTAAATAACTAAAAGAGTATAATAGGAATGTTTGCAACGCAAAGAAATGATAAATGCTTGAAGTGATGGACACCCCATTTACTCTGATGTGATTATTATGCATCATATGCCTGTATCAAAATATCTCATGTATCCCCTAAATATATATACCTACTGTGTGCCTGTAAAAATTAAAAGCAAAAACAAAAACAAAAAAATGTAAATGTGAGAGTATGATGAAAATCAGCAAAATGAAAAGTATCACAAGTGGTTTGTTCACCTGATGGACTATGAACTTGAAGATGGATATTGAAAAGTGAGGCCAGTGAATGATGGCTAGACTGCAAACATGGTGGGGTCAAGGGATTGAAAGAATTGTCAAACTCAAGGAGTGGGTGCCATGGAAGCAAGGAAGTGAGCACGCTGAAAGTGCAGTTTGTGATCTGAGCGCATCACTGGGCACTGGGCTTTCAGGTGTAGATCAGCTGTGGGTGATGGCAAATTGTGGACCACGGCCACTGGGTGGCTAATGGGTCTGCGCCTGAGAGTCATTGGAATTGAGAATTTCAAAGATCATGGTTAAATTGGTTGGATGGCTGCTTTGCATAGACCTTGAAGTCTTCCAGGATAACGGGAGGAGGTGAATTAAAGAGGTGTGAACTTGGATCTGCAAACCTGGATTAATGAGAGTTGTGTGTGGCGTGGGGTGGTCAGGGATCTGCATCCATACGTCTTTATATCAGGAATTTCAGCAAAGGAGAAAAGGGATTTCGAGCGAGTAGAGGTGAACTAGGAAAATCCACACCTCTCCAGTTGTCTTATTAGCCATCTGAGGGAGAATGAGCTGCCTCTGCTTACAGTAGCCACTCTCCTCAGGGGAAAAATTGCTTTCAGTTAAGTGGAAAGGGAGAAGCTACCTTTGAAGAGACCGTGGATTTTGTGACGGCCCCTATGACCTAAAACCCTTGGGACATATTTATCTTCTGAAGGAATCCCCACCCCTGCCTCCCCAACAGTATAGTTATTTTTATTTTTAATGTTGCTGGCTTTCTTTCCTTTGACACTGGACATGCTTCCAAATTTCCAGGAAACTGCGCTTCCCTGGAGATTTCAGATTCTATCTAGGTATAAAGTTGTTTCAAAGACAGCTGTGGCTACAGTAATAAGTGTCAGCCATGAGTCTGACGGTGTTGCACAGCCGAGTGTGACATTTACACAGGGTTCAAAAGAAACATAGCCACAGCTGCCTCAGTGCCTCTGCCTACCCAGGCTGGGCTGCTGGGCCAGGAAAGATGGGCTGGAGTTCTTCCCTTCAGCTGTAGTATTAAAATAGTTGAGAAAAATAATATCTACATTACATACTTTTTGGGTAGTTTTAAATTAATAAAAATAATCAGGATCCCTTAAAAAAGTCTAAAATGGACAAACAAGGTTGGAGATTTGCATACATAGAGCAACACAGCTGTGAAATTTCCTGCTTCAAAAAGGAGGAAACGTGGCTCACAGCTATAATATCAGCATTTTGGGAGGCTGAAATAGGCAGATCACTTGAGCCCAGGAGTTCAAGACCAGCCTGGGCAATGTAGTGAGACCCTGTCTCTACAAAACAAAGAACAAAAAACTTAGCAGGGCATGGTAGCACAGTCCTGTAGTTCCACCTACATGGGAGGCTGAGGTGGGAAGATCACTTGAGCAGAGGAGGTGGAGGCTGCAGTGAGCCCTGGTTGTGCCACTGCACTCCAGCTTAGGCAACAGAGCAAAACCCTGTCTCAAAAAAAAAAAAAAAAAAAAAAAGGAGAAAATGAAATGCAGAAATACAATTCACAGAAATAACAAATGAGACCCAATAGGTAGAATTCTATAGTATTCCTGATGGAAAATACTTGTGTATGTAAATGTAAGGAAAGGTCTGGAAAATATTATTGTTCTAAAAAAAGGGAAGGAATTATGGTTAAACTGCTATCACTTTTCTGATAAAATATTTAGAATGGCAAAAGTCTTGAAAGATACACTCATTTTGTTGTATTTTTTAAATTTAGCTTCAGAATATGTCTACTTTAATTCAGATGAAACCAAATATTTCTATGCAGTTTGAAAGACAGTAAAGAACAAACAAAATATTGGAATAACAAGAATAAAACCAGTCCACAATTTCTTGTAGATAGCACAAAACAATAGATTTCCTTCAACTCGTCACAGCTTGTACAAGCTGAGTTCATTAATATCTGCAACAAGAACTATTTTTTAAAACCCTGAAATACTATATATCTAGCAGTATTTTCTAACCATAAAATGGTATCCATAAGAATATTCAGGAGGATTTTAAAAGACTGACAATGGCAGCATTTATAACAGGAGGAGTATAAAGCAGTACTGCTGGCATTTAGAGGTGGCATGAAACAAAATTCTAGCTTGTGGCTAATGTTTTGGGAATGGTAAGAAAGGGAGTTTTCCTGAGAACATAGCCTCTGAGTTGGTCCCTAACCTAACCCTCTTATGAGCATTATTATTCCTAGAACTTAGGGATCATATCTAAATCTTTGCATATCCTACAGAAGTATTTTTCAATTTTTCAAACAAGTGATAGTGTATGACATAGTACTCACGTGTGTCCGTGCATACCTCCGTTGTACACACACATAGGGTTTGTGTGTATTATGTGTGCATATGTCCGTAAGATGCACAGTGATACTTTCTTTTTTTCCTAATCTCTTCTCTTCTATTCTTCATTCACTTTTAAAATGCTGAACTTGACCCTACTACACTGATTTCATAATCTACTAATATGTTGCCCTCATCGATGAAATAATGGCCTGCTTATGATCATCTTGTAATGAACATGTGAAGATTTGGTTTCTGATGTCCCTCTTCTTGCTTCACTTTTTCAAATAATAATTTTTTTTTTAAATACGTGGTCTTGCCCTGTCACTCAGGCTGGAGTGCAGTGGCACAATCATAGCTCACTGCAGACTCATACTCCTGGGCTTAAGCAATTCTCTCAGCTAGGCTGGCCTTGCATGCCTTCACTTGTTTGAGTGGTGTTTTCTCACCATGATTCAGAATGTTTCTCTACCTTTATCTGCAGAGTGAGGCCCCATTACCACTGTCTATTAGTGAGGAAGGGTTCATTGGTTGTGTGTGGACCAAGTGCTCTCACTGTCTCCCAAGTCCTTGGTTCTGGAGTGTGCATGGGAAAATGAGGCTCTGAATACTTTTTATTTCATCGGAACATACTTAGGCCTAGACCTCGGTATTCACAGCTCAAGGAGGTAAAATTATTCTCAAATCATTCTCCTCTATGTCACAGCTGATGGCCTTGCCTCATTTTGCAGAGAAACTAAATGGATGGGAACATTATGTTCCTGCCTCAAATCTACCAACTCCACTGCACTGGCCTCCACGCTCAGCACCTTCCATCCCTCTAGGATGGCCAAGGTGGCCCTTCTCCAAAGGCCTACTCTTGCACCATGCTTGAGTTACTTCCCCTGTTGTTGAATATTTTGCACCTGCTATCATTCTCTCTTCGTCTACAAAAACACATCTCACTCTGTGCATAGGCTCCTCATCAGCTATCTCCTGTTGCTTTGCTTTTCTAACAGCAAGACTTCTTGAAAAAGTGCCACATATTTCCTCCATCCACTTTCTGAACCTCTGTCTCACCACAGTGCACTGCTCTGGGGCGTCAGTTCCTGTGGCTCCAGGACATCTGCTCTCGACATGGTTATGAATGATGTCACATTGCACAGCCCGATGCCACTTGTTCAGTCCTTCTGTTCAAACTCAGTGGCATTTGCACAACTGACCACATCACCTTTCTTAAAAAACTCTAGGCTCCATATCCTGAGGGCCCTCCCATCTCGCAGCTGCTGCTTCTTAGTTCCCTGTGCTTGCCTGGCCCTTTCCAGCTTTCTCATTCCCTGTTGTCCTTTTAGGTTCCATTGGTTTTCAAATCAGCGTATTGTCAGTCTCCACCCTCCGAGTTGCATGCTCCATCATAATAAGGATATATATGTATATTTTTGCCCCTAATAAACTCCAGTATCTAGAACAGTTTAGGATCCAAAAGAGTTGTTCAATTCTTTGTTGAACAAAGGTAGTATTCTTTTACACATTTATTTTTAAAGGTTTCATAGGTAAATATTATCAGTGCTATTGTGCAATAGGTATTCTTTTATGTTTTCTTTTATAAAAGCATAACCCCAAGCCTTTAAATCCATCAAAGTTGCTATGCATTAATTTAATTTGTTGCTTTAAATTGTAGCATGATGTTTTGTGTCATGTAAACATTACAATTTTCTTTTTGTCTGTTTTCTTATGGATGAACACTTTGGTTGCCTCCAACTTGAGATATTGCAAATATTGAAACCAAAAGTTGTGTCGTGAATGCTACATTGGATTTCTGTGAATTTCTCTGCATTTATCAGTTTGATCAGTGCAGATTGATATCTTGTTTTTCTTTGAAATTGTCTAAGTACCAATAAATTTGAGCATATCTTTCTGAACTGGTTAGCTTTATGGGTTTTCCTTTTATTATTTGTCTTTTTCCTGTCTTTGCTGAATTAAACTTGTTTGGGTTTCCCATATTTGCTTATGTTATTAGGAATTTCTTATATTTCTAAATAGTAATCTTTACTAAAGTTTTACATTTCAATTATCTTCTCACAAGCTATCCTCTACCATAGCTTCATATTTGCTTATTCTGGTTGAATAGATATTTCAAATTTTGATAAAATACGTTCCAGTAATTTCCTTGATCCTAGTGGTTTGTGTTTAATTTCGTTTAAAACAGAATTTCCTGCCTTTAGGTCCTAAAGATGGTGTTCTATATTTTCATCTCTTAGCTTATGTTATCTTTCACTTTTAAGTCTGTAACACTGAACCCCCTTAGAGTTAGTTTAAGTTATAGATCCAGCTTTATTTTCATGTAAGCTCAGCAGTCTGCCCCAAACAAGCTACTAAATATTTTTCCTTTTATTGTTAGTGTATTGGTACCACTTTTATTATGTATCAGGTTATATATGTTTCATGAGGTTTTATTTCTGACTTCACCATTCTATTAGAAAAGAGTCTATATTTTAGTTGGAACAACCGTATCACACAGTTTTTTATTATTAATATTAACATTATTATTATTCCATTATATCATAAATTCTTACAAGACAAATTTCTCTTTTATTTTCTCAAGACTAATTTAGCTATTCATGAACCTTTATTATCTCATGTAAATTTTTAAGTAATGTTATTGAGCACTTGGAAAAAATCCAGCTGAGTTTTAATTGTGATTAAATTATACATTTATAGGTTAATTGGAGTTAAATACAATATTTTTTTTTTACTCTAATCAGGTTTTAAGAATTTTCTTTAAAAAGTCGTGTATTTTCCATATGAGCTTCATTTCTCAATATATAGTTTTTAATTGTTATTGCTGATATAGAGAAATGGTCTTTATTATTTTAAATTCTGTGCTAGGAAACTTGTATTCTTCTTACTTTTAATAGTATATTAAATTCCTGTTGTGTTTTCTACAGTAGATCATAAAATCTATAAACAATGAACATTTTATTTTTTTCAATTCTGTACATGCATTGTTTCTTTTGCTGGGCTTTATATATTACACTTAAGGTCTGGTCCCTAGCAGGCATTCTTGTCCTCTCTCTGTATTTAAAGGGAGTAGTCAAGACTTCTGGTTACTGCTCCAGATATAAGAAACTCAGAGATCATTGCTTCTGTCCATGCAACAAGAAAAAAGCTGAGCAAACTAAAAATCAACAACTCTTCTTAGATTCATTAGAGGGCAGTCATAAGCAAACTGTCACTCCCCAAATTAAGAAGATAGGCAGCACCAGGCAACTTACCAGAGCCAAAGCCCAGGAGCAGAGATGCCCACGGGGACAAGCACTGAAGATAGAAATGCAACTCATAACGAAGGAACTGTGGGAGGCTCAGGGAGAGCAAATTTGAAAGTTAAAACTGAGGAAGACCCTGTCTTAGAAGGGTCCCCACACTTTCATCAGTTTTGCTCTTCCAGCCCTGCCAGGTTCTCACAGTGAGGGCGGGAGAAAAATCCCCTGATGCTTTTGGCAGCGCGAGATAAGAGGAGCTATTGGGAAGTATGCCCACAGCATTCTGATTTTCTTAACAAGGCCCGTGTCCAACTGTATCAAAATTGCTCTAAATGTCAATAGTCTAAATATACTGGTTAAAAGACAGAGATTGTTAGAATGAATTTTTTTTAAAGTTCCAACTATATGTTTTCTGTGAAAATCCCACTTTAAATAAAAAAACTTGGATGGATTAAAAGTGTAGAATTGGAGAAAGGTATACCATGTTAATACTAGTTAAAAGAGACCTGGAGAAACTATCCTAACTTTAGACAGAGCAGACTTCAGAGCAAGTAAAACTGCCAGGTATATAAAGGGCATTAGGTAATGACTGAGGAGTTGATTCTATCATAACATATATGGATTTAACAGAACATCAAAAGACGTGAGCAAGAGCATTGGTAGAAGTGCAAGGAGAAATAGATGAATCCACTTTCATAGTTGGAGATTTCAACATCCTTTCATTACTAATAGATCCAGTGGTTCAGTGATGATATAGTGAATTGAACAACACCATCAGTCACTGGACTTAATTAACATCTATAAAATACTTCATATAATAAGAACAGAATACACGTTGTTCTCAAGCTCACATGGAATATTCACCAAATTAGATCACATTATGGGGCAGAAAATATACCTTAACAAATTGAAAAGATAGAAATCATGCAAGGTTTGCTCTTAGATCACAATAACAAAAAGATAGCTGGAAAATCCCAAAATATTTGGAGATTAAAGAAAACACTTCTGAATAGCATGTGGATTAAAGAAGAAATTTCAAGAAAAATTTAAAAAATATTTTTAACTAAATAAAAATTAAAATACAATTCATCACAATTTGTGAAATGCAGTGAAAGCAGTGCTTAAATGGAAATTTATAGTATTCAATGTATATATTATAAAAGAGAAAGATTTTATTTTTTACAAAATAGAAATGGGGTCCTGTTATGTTGTCCAGGGTGGTCTCAAACTCCTGGGCTCAAGGGATCCTCCTGCTTCTTAGTGCTGGGATTATAGGCATGAGCCACCATGCCTGGCCTTAAAAACAATAATGTAGGTCCAACTGAGGTAAACTAGTAAAAGAAGAAAAGATTAAATTAAAACTAAGTAGAAACAAAGAAACAATAAAGCTTAAGGCAGAAATCACTGAACTTGGAGACAGGAAATCAATACAGAATATGAATGAAGCAAATAAATATTTTTTGAAATAATTTATAAAATTGGCAAACCTGTAAGAAGGAAAAAAAGAAAAAAGGAAGAAACACCATTATAGCAAGCTTGCAGGAAACAAGGTTAATGTACAAAAGTCAATTACTTTCTTATATGCCGATAATGAACAATTGGAGTTTGATATTGAAAACACAATACCATTTACATTTGAATGAAAAAATGAAACGCATATACAAATCTTTAAAAATATGTACTAAATCTAATTAAGTGAAGACTGTAAAACTCTGAGGAAAAAAATCAAACATAAATAAATTGAGAGATACTCCATATACATGGATAAAAAGACTCAATATTTTAAAATAGCAATTTTTCCCAATTTGAGATATAGATTCAATACAATCCCAATCAAAATTCTAGCAAGTTATTTTGTGGACATCAACAAACAGATTCTAAAGTGTATTTTGAGGCCAGTTCGGGTGGCTCATGCCTGTAATCCCAGCGCTTTGGGAGGCCAAGGTGGGTGGATCACTTGAGGTCAGGAGTTTGAGACCATCCTGGCCAACCTGGTGACTCTGTTTCTACCAAAAATACAAAAATTAGCCAGGTTTGGTGGCACATGCCTGTAATCTCAGCTACTGGGGAGGCTGAGGCAGGAGATGCTTGAACCCAGGAGGCGGAGTTTGCAGTGAGCAAAGGTTGCGCCACTGCACTCCAGCCTGGGCAACAGAGTGAGACGCCATCTCAAAAAAAAAAAAAAAAAAAGTGTATTTTGAAAGTAAGAAAACTTAGAATGGAAACAATATTGACAAAGAAGCACAAGGTCAGAAGATTGATACTACTGACTTCAAGGCTTGCTATGATGCTATAAGAATTAAGACAATGGGATATTGGCTAAGGAATAGACATATAGACCGTTGGAACCAAATAGAGAGTCCAGGCATAGATCCACAAAAATATAGTCAATGAAACTTGGACAAAAGTGCAGAGGGAATTCAACAGAGAATGGATAGTCTCTTTGACAAATGGTGCTGGAACAAGTGGGCATCCGTATGCAAAAAATAAAATGAATTCAGACAAGGACTGTATACTTTTTTAAAAAGCAAACTCAAAATGGATCATAGACTTAGTTATAAAATTCCAGCATAAATCTTCTAGAAGATAAATCATATAGAAGAAAATCTAGGAGACTTTGGGTTTGGTGATTATTTTTTAGATACAGTGACCAAAAGCATGATCCAAGAAAGAAAAATAAAATGATAAATTAGACTTTATTAAAATTAAAAAAACATCTGCTCTGAGATAGACACTGCTATGAGAAAGAAAAGATAATCCACAGACTGGGAGAAAATATTTGCAAAACACATGTAAAATAAAGGACTGTTATCCAAAATACACAAAGACACAGAGCTCAACAATAAGAAATTATTAAATATTGTAAAGGCATTGAATATTGTACTGACATTAAATTGTATTATTGTAAAGGCATTAATGCCTTTATAAATGCCTTTACTATTGTAAAGGCATTAAATATTGTAAAGGCCAATTAAACAATCCAATTAAAATGAGCAAATATCTGAACAGATATCTCATCAAAAATGTACAGATGGCAAATAAATATATGAGAAGATATTCAACATTATTATAATACAATTATAAATGAAAACAACAACGAGATACCACTATACACTTACTAGAATGGCTGAAATCTAAAACATTGAAACCTCATGCCAATGAAACATTTAGTAATAGGAACTCTCATTCATTGCCAGCAGGAATGCACAGTGATACAACCAGTTTGGAAGAGAGTTTGGCAGTTTCTTGCAAGACTAAACATAGTCTTACAATATGATCCAGTAATCATGCTCCCTGGTATTTACTCAAATGAATAAAAATGTACATGCCCATAAAACTCTGCAAACAAATGGTTATAGCAGCTTTATTCAGAATTTCCACAATTTAGATGCAACTAATTCTTTCCATAGGTGAATGAATAAAGTGTGGTTCATCTATACAATGAAATATTACTCAACAATAGAAAGATGGCTGGGCATGGTGGCTCGTGCCTGTAATCCGAACACTTTGGGAGGCCAAGGCAGGAGGATTACTTGAGCCTAGGGATTTGAAACCAGCCTGGGGAACATGGCATGACTCCATCTGAACAAAAAAGTACAAAAATTAGCCGGGCATGGGTGGCATGTGACTACGGTCCTGGCTACTTGGGAGGCTGAGGTGGGAAAACCACCTGAGTCCAGGAGGTTAAGGCAGTAATGAGCCATGATCATACCAGTGTACTCTAGGCTGAGCAACAATCTCAAAGAAACATACAAAAAAAAAAAAAAGAAAGAAAGAAAAATAAAAGAAATATTTTCTTAGTCAGCTTCAGCTTCCATAACAAAATTCCATAGATTGGGTGATTTAGACAACAGAATATATTTCTCACAGTCCTGGAGACTGAAGTCAAAGATCAAGGTGCCAGCAGGGCCAGTATCTGGTGAGGACTCTCTGCTTGAGTTGCAGAAGTCTGCCTCCTGGCTGGTTCCTTACACTGGCCTCTTTTTGGTATGTGTGCATGAGGTGATCAGGAGTTGTCTTTCTTCTTCATTTTTTCTTCTTATAAGGGCAGTAACTCCATCATGAGGGTCCCACCCTCATGATCTCATCTAAATCTCACCAAAGGTCTCATCTCCAAATCCCATCACACTCAGACTTAAGGCTTCAACATATGAATTACGGAGGAGACATAAACATTCAGTTTATAACAGGTTCCTAGCCACATAAAGACATGAAGGAAACTTAATTACATATTGATAAGTGAAAGAAGCTAATGTGCAAAGACTACATACTCTATGATTCAACTATATCACATCCTGGAAAAGCTAAAACTATGGAGGCATAAGATGACCATTACTAGCCAGGGATTTGTGGGGGAAGGATGAAATAGTGGAACACAAGGGATTTTTTGAGCTGTGAAATTATTTTGTTGGATAGTTTAATGGTGAATGTATATAATTATACATCAGCCAAAACCCAAAGAGTGACCCAATTATGAACGATGTACTTTAGTTAGTTAATAATAATGTGTCAATATTAGCTCATCAATTGTAACAAATGTACAACACTCATGTAAGATCTCAATAATCAGAAGGGCCAAGAGGGTATATAGGAACGCTCTATATTCTCTGCTCAAATTTTTGTAAACCTAAACTGCCCTAAAAAATGAATATTAATTTTTAAAAAGACAAGAAAAAAGTGAGTGACCTCAATTTTTAAGTTAAGTGGCTTGAGAAACATAGTAATCAAATGAAATGCATGTCTCTCAGTCTAGATTCTAATTTGAACAAATCAATGTAAAAATTAAGAGGAAATAATATTTTAAAGTAAAAGAAAAGGAGTACGGTTTAGCTTTTATATATATATAATTTTGAAATTACACATGTAACTGTGTAATGCAGATACATTGATGGTTAATACCCAAAATATCTATAAATGTTATCGTATTTCTATTGCATTGTAAATGTATTTTTCATGTAAGGTATTTTGAATATTAATCATCAATGCATTTATGAGAAACATGATTACTGTATTTTACAATAATGTGTTAGGTACAATTAGGAACATCCTAACTAAAAGTTTTGCACCTATGTTTATACAAAATAGTGTGCATCTGTTGTCAAAATAATATTTATTTATTTATTTAAATTTTTCTCTTTATGCTTTAGACTTTGTTATCCTTTTATTCTTGTCTGACAAAATGATTGGGTGACTTTGCCTTTTTTTATTTTCTTATTTTTTTTAAGAAGTCTTATAGTATAAGTCAGCAGCCCCCAACCTTTGTGGCACCAAAGACTGGTTTCGTGGAAGATAATTTTTCCATGGGTCAGGGTGGCGAGTGGCGGGGGATGATTTTGGGATGATTCAAATGCATTACATTTACTGTTCACTTTATTATTATTACATTGTAATATATAATGAAATAATTATATAACTCACCATAATTTAGAATCAGTGGGAGCACTGAGTTTGTTTCCCTGCAAGTAATTGGTCCCATCTGGGGGTAATGGGAGACAGGGACAGATCATCAGGCATTAGATTCCCATAAGGAGCCCACAAGCTAGATCCTTTGCATGTGCAGTTCACAATAGAATTGGATCCTCTCCTATGAGAATCTAATGCCATGGCTGATCTGACAGGAGGCAGAGATCAAGCAGTAATATGAGTGATGAGGAGCAGTTGTAAATACAGATGAAGCTTCACTTCCTTGCCTGCTGCTCACCTCCTGCCATGCAGCCGGGTTCCTAACATGCCACAGACAGGTATCAGTCCATGACCCAGAGGTTGGACCTGGTATAGATTCTCAGTTCCTTGAAACGTTGACACTATTTACTTGTAACAGTATCTTCACCTGGGACTTTTTTGAAGAGGTAACTTGAATTATCATTTTAAATGTATTTAAATATATCTATTCAAGTTGTCTATTTATTCTTGTTCCAAGTTATTGATTTATTTTTCATCCAGGTTTTAAAATTATTATTATACAGTTGTTTATACATACTTTTATAATGTTAACGACTATTATATATGTCTTCACCTCTCATTTTCTTTATTCTAAATTTTGTTTATTTGTATCTTCTTTTTTATCTTCGTGAAATCAATGTATCTTTTTTTACATGCCAAATGTATTACATAAAGCAAGGAAATGAAATTTTATTTAATTAATTAATCTATTTTTAGGTTCAGGTGTACATGTGCAGGGTTTATTACATATGCAAATTTGTGTCATGGGGGTTTGTTGTACAAATTATTTCATCACTCAGTTATTAAGCCTAGTACTTATTAGTTATTTTTCCTGATCCTCTCCCTCTTCCCACTCTCCACCCTCCAACAGGCCCCAGTGTGTGTTGTTCCCTTCTATGTGTCCATGTGTTCTCATCATTTAGCTTCCATTTATAAGTGAGAATATGCAGTAGTTGGTTTCTGTTCCTGAATTAGTTTGCTAAGGATAATGGCCTCCAGCTTCCTATATGTTCCTGCAAAGGACATGATCTTGTTCCTTTTTATGAATGCACACTATTCCATGGTGGCTACATTTTCTTTACCCAGTCTACCACTGATGGGCATTTAGGTTGATTTCTTATTTTTGCTATTGTGAATAGTGCTGCAATGAACATATGCATCTATGTATCTTTATAATAAAATGGAAATCAATATATCTTATTAATACAGGAGGTAGAAAGAAATTATTTAGACAAGTAGTGAGGACAATAGAGTCCTTGGCAGAGCTATCCTTTTAGTAAAAAGCAGCCCCCCAAATCATTTCTTTTCTAACAAAGAGCAGCCTGAGAAATTGATCTGCAAACATAGATAGGCAAGCTGGATGCTTGCACAAGGGAATGCTGGCAGCTGCACCAAGAGAAAAGGGCTACCTGGGCGCCAGCCATGTCCAACATGAAGGCTCCATCTTCCCTTTTTGGTTACACGTGTACAGAAACAAAGAAATGGGCAACATGGCACAGCTCAGGCAGAGAACTTGCCTGCATAATAAAGATTAAGGTGGGGGTTACCAGAAATTTGCAACCTGTGTGAATGGCACATCTGGTCTAACCATTTTTTTGTGCCTTATGTGAATGAGACACTGCCTCCTCACCAGCTCATCTATAAAACCCCTTGCATTTCACTGCAGTCTGGCAACCCATTTTTCCAGGACTCCTCTCTGCAGCAGAGAGCTCCTCTCTTTCTTTTGCTTATTAAACTTCCACTCTCAACCTCACTCTTTGTGTGTCTGCATCCTTGTTCTCCATGGGTGTGGGACAACGAACCTCAGGTGTTACTTCAGACAACAATGCTGTTTCATTATTGATTTCTTGAAGAATCAGATTTTGGATTTGTTAAATTTCCCTATCACATTTTTTTCATTATTTATATATATCTCTAACATTTATTATTTTCTTCTTCATGTTTACTTAAGTTTGAGATGCAGTTAAAACTTGGACATAAAAAACTTATATTGCTGTGCAGTTTTTATTGCTGCCCAGTTTCAAGTATCTCTTAATTTCTCTTTCTTTGTATTTACTCTTCCAATCACTCCTTGGTATCAGGAATGATGCCGAGAAATAGATCTTCAAAAACAGGATTCTGACATTGGGTTTATCACTGTTTGCTCTTTAATAATTACCTCCTTTCCAGTGGCAAATAAAACATTGTAATAATCTGGCATCCAAATTATTTTTATTAATTACCTGCTGCTCTTTGGTGTAGAAAACTTATAAGTGAGAGAATTTTGATATGACATGGCAAATAATACATTTGAGCAGAGTAATAACAGCTACAAGACCAAGGGTTGGGATGACGACTCAGAGATCTCACTCACAACAATAACAAGCTCAGAGCTAAAGTAACAGAGAACCTGAGAATTTCCATGAATATTCTAAAAATATCTTCTGTTTTACAGCTATGGAGAAAATTTGGCTAAAAATAAGATGCAATATACAATTGTGCAAAGGTAACTGAAACATAGAATTGAATACGGAGCGTCCATCAACTCTTCTCTGGAAAAGTAAAGACATTGAGTGCAAGGCAGTGAGAAATGAGACTTTAGATAGGGATTTTGGGGTAAGACATGATAAATGTGAGAACCTTGAACCTTCAGAAATCCCGTCTTCCCTCACCAACGGAACTAGCTCCTGCTTCTAAGGAAATTACATTTCTCTTGCTCAAAGACTTCGTAAATACTTGCATTTTTACCTGCTTTTTTTGCAAGGAGATGACTTTTCTCAAGAACAGTTTACCACTCACGATTGCCTTCTGATGCATAACTAGAGTAAGATGACTGCATACCCAAGAGGAATTAGTGCAAAATCAGACTCATAAGAATCTAAGTTGTATTGGTACACACACACACACACACACACACAACATAAATTCTTATGAGTCAGATTTTGCACTAATATACATTCTATATACATTTATGGATGCATATATGCACATAAGAAATCTAAGAACGTGGGTAGAAATGGTGCTTGCCAATGGAGAATGCAATAACCTACCTGAGACTGTGTGGTCTTTTTAAATCTTGCTAATATGGTAGAAAGAAGTAAGAAAGATGGAATTTCTGCCGCTTGCTCCCTGACCAAGAATAGCGAACTGAAAACAGTGACGCTTTTTTTGTATAATCACAGAGTCTGTGCCAATATAAATCACTAAAAATTATGTTGCAGGTTTTATTTCTTCTACTCCCTTTTATCTCTCATATTTTATTTGAGCATTAAGTCAATATGTCTTTGAAAATGTCTGTGTGTTACCTTAAACTTTATCAGCTAGAGGCTTCAACTGCAGCTCTTTTTCCAGATGCAGTTTCTTTATTGGAATAATTCTGTGTGCCCCGGCACATGGTATGTAGTGATGGGTTTAGAAAATGCTTTTTCTCTACATTATTTTTAAAGTACTATCAATTACAGTTTACCTGGAAGGAACAGCAGTACACTTCCACTGGGCTATGTTGTTTCTGGTTTTCTATCACGATCTAGTTTGCAGACACTATCCTCAGACTTCATCAGTCTACTCTATTGACAACACTGTTCTGTTGTATCTGGTAAAGGGAGGAGAACTTCCCTTGTATGCATAAATAAGACACATATTTGTCAGAAGGTGATAAGCTAGAAATTTTTTAAAAAAATATTTGCCTATAGTAAAATTGGCATTTTGTTTTGGCGTACAGGTCTATGTGTTTTAACAGAAGAATAATTTGTAGAACTGCACCAGAATCAGAGTACAGAAAAGTTCCATAATCCAAAATATTCCGTCAGGAATTTTATATTCACATGCTTCTTCAACCCTTAATGCCTAGAAACCACAGTTGTGTTCGTTTATAGTTTTGCCTTTTCCAGAATAGCCAATAAGTAGAATCCAAAAATACATAACCTTGTAAGACCTCTTTAATTCAACAGAATGCCTTTGAGATTCATTTGTTTTGGTTGGTTGTTTGTTTTTTATTGAGACAGAGTGTGGCTCTGTTGCCCAAGCTGGAATGCGGTGGCATAATCTCTGCTCACTGCCAAACTCTGCCTCCCGGGTTCAAGAGATTCTCATGCCTCAGCCTTCCGAGTAGCTGGGACTACAGGCATGCACCACTATGCCCAGCTAATTTTTGTATTTTTAGTAGAGATGGGGTTTCACCATGTTGGCCAGGGTGTTCTTGAACTCCTGACCTCAGGTGATCCGCCTGCCCCGGCCTCCCAAAGCACTGGGATTACAGGCATGAGCCACCATGCCCGGCCTCATTCAAGTTTTTGTTGGCCGAATTTTATTGATGACAACTATTCTATTATATAGATATAGCCCAGGTTTTTTTTTTTAACCCATTCACATGTTGAAGGATGTCAGAGTTCTGAGTTCTGAGTTGTTTCCAGTTTTTAGCTTTTATAAAGTTACCATAAACATTCATGTGGAGGTTTTTCTGTAAATATAAACTTTTGATTCTCTAAGGTAAATATCCAGGAATGTGATTGCTGGGTCATATTTTAAATGTATATTTAATTTTACAAGAAGTTGAAGAACTGTTTTTCCAGAATGGTTGTATCATTTTTAACCCATCAGCAATGTTGTTCTGCATCCTCACAGACACTTGAAATTGTTGATATTTTTTATATTTTAGTTGGTGTAGTGGTATCTCTTTGATTTTAATTGGCATTTAAAGGATGCTCCGCATCCTTGACTATCCTCTTTGGTGAAGTGTCTTTTGTCTATTTTTAAATTGGATTGTTTTCCTTTCTGCTGAGTATTGAAGGTCTTTCGTATATTTGCAATGCAAGTCTTTTTCAGATATGTTATTTGCAGATATTTTCTCACAGTTTGTAGTTTGATGTGTCACTCTCCTAACCAGGCCTTCACAGAAAAAAAGTTTAAAATTTTGATGAAATGTAGTTTAACACTGTTTTCTGGATAGTGCTTTTGGTGTCATATATAACACTTTGCATAATCTTGTGCCATGAAAGTTTTCCCCTGGGTTTTCTTCTACAAATTCTGTATCTTTGAATTCTACCTTTAGGTCCATACTTAATTTTGAGTGAAATTTTGTATAGGATGCTAAAGTGTATATTGAGGTGTATATTTAAGTACATACCCCTATTCAATTGTTCAGCACAATTTGTTTAAAAAGACTATATTTTCTCCATTCAATTGAGCATGCACCTTTGTCAAAAATCATTGTTCGTATTCGTGTGGTCTACTTCTGAGCGGTTCTGTTATAGTAATCTAATTTTTGATCTTTCTGCCAATACTGCATTATAGTGTGATCATTGTAGCTTTATGGTAAGTCTTAAAATCAGGTAGTTTGATTCCTCCATCTTCATTCTAATTTTTTTCTTATCTATCAATTACTAATTTATTTATTTAAACTTATTTTGGTTATTGTGTTTTTAGTTCTAATCTTTCCATTTGGTTCTTCTTTTTATCTTCTATTTATTTGCTTAAACATTCTACACAGTCGGCCCTCCATATTTGTGGGTTCCTTATCCATAGATTCAACCAACTATGGCTCAAAAACATTTTTAAACATTACATCTGTACTGAACAGGTACATATTTTTTTCTTGTCATTATTTCCTAAACAATACAGTATAACAGTGACTTACATAGCATTTACATTATATTAAGTATTTTAAGTAATTTAAAGATGATTGAATGTATAGAGGAAGATACACATAGTTATATGCAAATACTATACCAGATTATGTAAGGGATTTGAATATCTGCAGATTTTGTTATTTGAGGGAGGTCCTCGCACCAATTTCTTAGGGATACCAAGGGATGGCTGTGTTTCCATTTGTTTCAAGAGTTTTCATGATTGCATGCTAGGTAATTCCAATATCTGTGCTCTCTTAATATTGGTATCTGCTGTCTTATCACATGTGAGTTAATATTTTCCTAATCCTTTGTATGCCAAATAATTTTGGTTTATAATCTGGACATTTTTAGATTTCTAGAAACTGCATAATACATATTTGAATCCTATCAATTTGGTTTGATTTTCTCCTTTTATATTGCAAAAATATTAGAAAATCTATTGCAGTTCAATTTTTAAAATTAGTCCTTCTTGAATAAAAGGTTCTGTGTATAGTCATAAAGAGAGGATAATTGTCTCGAGTCTTTCATTGACAACTTAGTTTCTTTTTAATGTGTTTTATTATATGGTTAACACATGAACAACATGGATTTTAACTATGTGGATTTATTGATATGCAGATTTTCTTCTGCCTCTGCCATGCTGGAGACAGCAAGATCAACCCTTCCTTCTACTCCCCTTCCTCAGCCTACTCAATGTGAAGACAAGGAAGATGAAGACCTTTATGATGATCCATTCCCACTTAATGAATAGTAAATATATTTTCTCTTCCTTATGATTTTCTTAACAGCATTGTCTTTTCTCTAGCTTAATTTATTGTAAAAATACCATATGTAATACATATAACATAAAATATGTGTTAATTGACTGTGTTATCAGTAATGCTTCAGGTCAACAGTAGTAGTTAAATTTTGGGAGACTCAAAAGTTATACAAAAATTTCCAATTGCTTGAGGGGCCAGTGGTCTTAACTTCTGTCTTGTTTAAGGGTCAATTGTATATTAGCTGAAAATATAATCAAATTGCATTTATATCATCTGTTTCCATCTTCTAGTTTGATGAAATTAGGAATGCAGCTAAAAGCATAGGTTTTTCAAGCAGAGAACTTATATCTGTGGGATCCATTCTTTGCATGTGCTACAGGTATGGTAGAAACTCAATTTCTGTTTCCAGTTCTACATTTAGATAGATTTTTATGTGTTGCTTCCAGTGTGGCTGAACAAAGTCACCTTTGCATGTGAGCTGCCTGATGTGTTAGTGAGAAGCCCTGTTGTGTGGTGTCTTTCTCTGTGCAGCTGTTGCAGGAGATGTAGAGCTTCCCATTGTAGCTGGTTTCTGATGATGTTCATCCCGGACAGCATAAAGAGTTTGGAATTTTTTGTACTCTAGGAATACTAAGTCTTGATTTTGCCATGAGCACTTGGTGATGTGAGTGAGATTTTACCATTAGCAAGAATAGGCAAGGAGGAATTAGTTGGCCGTGCCATGATGCAATTTCATTCAAAGGACAACATGTGTATACACACACACACACACACACACACACACACACACACACACTCTATGCTTTTATCAGTAATTACATCTTTGACATTATCTATTGGTTAGAAAGCAAGTATTCGAAGATAGATGACCTTTACCACAGCATGTTTGATTCCTTGTGTCCTGGAAACACCAAATCTTCATAATTGAATCCACATAGCAATACCTTCAGCTTGAGGAGCATTCTAGGATGAAAACTGTTTGGATACAGTATGAAAATCTAAGCCAGTCATTGAGATGGCTTCGCATCCAAGTGACTGCCAGTCCGCTTCTGACTGTGCTTTTTTCTTAATGATCTGACTTCTCTCTCATTCCCATGTTTGTGCATCATTTTGAAGCTCAGTCTGTTTATGTGGGCATTTTCTTTCCCACTGATGCCTAATACGTAGATAGATAACCTGGCTAGGAGGATGGGGCATTGCCTGTCCTTACCAGTCCACCAAACCGGTATCAGCCTATCCTCATCAACCCTACAGCCCTGTGGGAAATCCTGGGCTGTTATGTTTTCTGGGCCTCGCTGCAGGAAACCAGCCCTTCCCCTGGCTGCTTTCTGGAACATCTCCTGCTGCCGGTGCCCTTTCTTCCCTCAATGACTGGCAGACTTCTGTCATTGTGTTCCCTCCGTTTCCCTCCAGGGACAAGCCCACTGCAGCAGGCTCATCCATTTCCAGGTTTTAAACCACAGGCTTCTCTTATGAACCACCTCTGTTAACCCTTTGTGGCTGGCTGTGTCGGTCACGGGTTCAAACTCAGCCTTTGTTCAGTAGAATTACACTTTTCTAATTCTTGACTAATTATGTCGTTTTTACTGGCTTGCTCACGCGGACTTAATAACCTATGGCTGTGTTGTGCTTAAGAAGCAGGCTGCCTATTACTACTTCCATTACTTGCCTTGAAAATGAGAGCTCTGAGCACATCATTTTATAATGAGGGTAGATTTTCTTCTCAGATGCATTATCTTTCCTTCTTCACAGTGAAGATTGTCTGTCAGATTTCTGCTCACTCACTGAGCCCTGTGAATTTTCTTTTTCCTGAAATTTATCTTTGTCAGCCTGGCATTTCACTACCTCTGCAATCTGTAAAATAGAGTATTTCGTGGAATATTCCATTCCTATACCATTTATAAAATGGTTAAACTAGGCCTACCAGCAGTGTGTGAAGGACCAAACTGTTTACTTTTATTTGTCTTATTCTTCCAAGAAACATTTATTAACAATGTAAAAAATGGATATGCTATTCTAGCATAGTGTGTAGTGAGGAGACAATGGTGCGGGTTGTAGTTGCAAAGATGAAAAATAGACAGTTCCCGTTTTCTAAAAAGCCAGAAATGCAACAGAACATATTTTTCTGTAATTCTGGGACCATGGGTGACTAACAATGTATTTCAGAGGATGCCATAATTATACATCATTTGTTTGATTGTGTATGAGTGAATACAGCATCACTGAGGCTCTCCAGTACCTGCAGTGCTACATCTCCGGGAACGTGATGCAGAGGAAATCACTGCACAGAAGGCGTCAAGGATGGTGATGCTGTTCTACTATGAGGAACAGACACAAGGTATACAATCAGTGAAGGCGTGGAATGGAAGAAGAATCAAACCATTGGTTCAACTGGAGCTATATGGTTCAGCACGGTAGCCGCTATCCCCGGGTGGCTCTGGAATACCTGAAATGTGCTTAGTCCCAACTGAGATGTGCTGTAGGTATAAAATACATGCGGATATCAAAGACAGTACCAAAAAAGACTCAAACATATGTCATTAATTTTGTTTTGTTTAAATTCTTTAAATTTTCTATAACTTTAGGGTTATAAGTGGTTTTGGTTACATGGATGAATTGTATAGTGATGAAGTCTGGGCTTTTAGTGCACATTGTACCCAATAGGTGATTTTTTTATCCCTCACACCCTTTCCAAGGTCTCCTCTTCTGAGTCTCCAATGTCCATTATACCATTCTGTACGCATTTGTGTACACATTGCTTAGCTCCCACTTATAAGTGAGAATACGTTGATCACATGTTGTACGGATGCTACTTTGGGTATATTAATTTAAATAAAATATTATTAAAATTTAGTTTACCTGTTTCATTTTACTTTTTAATTTAGCTACTAGAAAATTAAAATTTATATATGTGGCTCACATTATATTTCTATTGAACAGTGTTGGACCGGAGCACGAGGTAATTTCAAGAGAAGAGAAGTAAGTTAGAATGAGAGCATCAAGGGCATTAAATACCTGACTAAGTAATTCATATAATATTTGCCAGCTGGTGGGAATTCATTGATTTTTGAGTAGAGAAATAAAATAGAATACCAAGGGAAGATTAATCTAGTGGCAGGGGCATATTTCAATTGCCAGTTCCTTATTCATGATAAAACATTGCTCCAGACCTTAATGATAATTCATTTTATAGCTTTTCAGTTGAAATTTTGCCAAAGGAAAAAGATGATTTGTGTCACCATGCTTATTTACTCATTTTCAGATAGATCCTAGGTAGATTAATGCACCCCATTTCTCTTTATAGAAACCTTGTTACCTTTCTCCAAATCATTATGTTGGTATAATTGCATAGTGAGCTCTCTTTGATAAATCTTACCCAATTGCAGAGAAGCAAAGTGATTCTCATTCTTCTCCTACTCAGAGCTGTCCCAGCAGCTTTTCTCACCCTGTATAGTGGGCATGCGAGGAATGTTTGCAGGAAAGCATGTTGAGGTCTCATTCTGTACAAACACAGCAGTACATGGTGTTTTTAGTATTTCCAAAACTATTGCTTCTGTTTCTGCTAACTTTGAATTCAAACATATGGGTGCATTTGGGGATGTGGTGCCATATTTGTAAAAACTGTTTTATTCAAATTTTAATATCTAAAAATTAGAAAATGTGAATATTTGTGGGTTTCATCTGATTGTACCCAGTTTTCAGTTTAAATATATGACTTAGGTGATTTAGTCACTCTTCGCTCTCTTTTTCTTTGCTGTCATATTTGCTTTTGTTGTTTTGTGCTTAGTATGAGACCATAGAATTCTGTGCCTACCTGATCCATTTCACATGAGTAAAACCTAATTGTCATTCCAACACCCTTTCTTCTTTCAGATAACTAGAACAACCTTGACAAGTTCCAAACAATATGAATGTGATTTTATCAAAATTATGTTAAAGTTATAGCATTTTAAAGGAAGGTTTAAAATCATTACCATACAGAAAAATCCCATTTAGGAAGCTGATATGCCTAATCTACTTTTATTTCCTTCAATAATATTCTATAATTTTGCTCGCATAAGATATGCTATATCTAATTGAATTATATTTGCAAGTATTTTATATTTTTTGAAGCCTCTTGAAAAGGATTTTTTACCCTATTTGCAAAAAACCTATTGCTGTAATGAAGAATAGTAACTTTAGGATTTATTTTGTGCACTGCCTCATTACTGAACTCTTATTTCTTTTCATTTTTTTTTTCTCTTAAGATGGAGTCTCACTCTGTAGCCAAGCTGCAGCGCAGTGGTGCGATCTCAGCTCACTGCAACCCCTGCCTCCCAGGTTCAAGCGATTCTCCTGCCTCAGCCTCCCAAGTAGCTGGGACTACAGGTGCACGCCACCATGCCCAGCTAATTTTTGTATTTTTGGTAGAGATGGGGATTCACCATGTTGGCCAGGATGGTCTCGATCTCTTGACCTCATGATCCACCCACCTCGGCCTCCCAAAGTGCTGGGGTTACAGGCATGAGCCACCATGGCTGGCCTGAACTTCTGTTAATTTCTAAGGGCTGTTTCGTTTGTTTTTGTGGCATGCAGTCATAAATTTCTAAGTAATAATGATTGTCTATCCTTTTCAATAATTATGACTCTTATTTATATTGACTTATAGATAAACAGGTACCCAAAACAACATTAAATGACAATACTGATAAAAATAATTTTGGTAATTTCTAAAACTTGTGGGTAGTGTCTTTATTAATTGTGATTTCTGTTGTTTGTAAATGGTTTTTCTATGTCATGTTAGGTTTTATGAATATATTACCAATTCGGAAACAATATTTGCTAGTAATAAACAATTTTACTAGCTGCTTTTCAGAATTATTGAAGGTAGTCATATACTTTTTCTTCATTTAGTTATTAACATGAGGACTTATGCCATGTTTTCTGATAATATTAAATCATCCTTGAATTATTTTATCTTAGTTGCAATATATTAATGTTTTAATATAACACAAAATAAATCTGTGCAGATTATAGTCAAAATGCTTGCATGTGCATTCAAAGATATTGTATTATTTGAATTGCTTTGACTAGATTTGATGTCAACCTTACATTGAATTTACAAAAGAGAATGGAAGACACGCAATTTCTAAAAAATTCCCTTTCATGTTTTAGAATAGAAATTATCTACTACTTGTAAACTTGAAAAGACTTGCCCTTAACTCCATTGTAGACTTACTGCCTTTTGTCATGTATTTGTGTCAAACATTTTCCTGTTAGTAATTTTTGTATTATATTGTCTAGTTAAAGGAGTGGAATTTAATGTAATTGTTAATTAGAATTTTTCGACTTTAAAAATCATTAATTTCTTATTTTCCTCCCTACTAGTTTACTTGTTTTTGTGTTTTCATTATATTTTTCTTGATGCTTAGTGAATGATTTTGATTACCATGTGTACGTCTTTTCTCAGTTTAAAAGCAGTTTCTTCTGTTAAATCTTATAATAGTGTTTCTCTCCGTTTGTGATTTTCAGGAGCATTGTGAGATTGTTAGAGGTCTAATGCCAAGACTCCCTTTTACTATTTCTCCTAATTTGTATTTATAGCTGCCTTTTGTCTCTGTGTTCCAAGAGACTCCAGACTTGACCTCCTCAGATTCAGTTATCTGCATTGCCAATTATAATTTGTACCACTTTTATAGGCATATTAAATTACGGTGTGGTAATACCTATATATTGTTTTCCTTAAGTCAGTCTCTTTTATAAATCTCTTGTCTCTTGATTTACCATCTTACCATTCATCTATTTTTACTCTCAAGGGATCCATATATTCTTTATAACCCTTCAGAGAACAAGTAGATGCTTTTAATAAATTATTTCTTGTAATAAATTCTTTTTCAAATCTTGTTTTCAATTTCTTTATGCCATGATATGTTTATTATAAAACTGGCTCCCATTTTCCACTCCTTCCTGTATCTACACCATTTGCAATATTACCTTGCAGGTGGAATCTTATTTCTCTATCCTTTGAATCTGGGCTGGGCTTGTCACTTTCTTTGGGCAACAGAAGTGAAAGCAGAAGTGAGGCGTGTTTTTCTGAGCCTAGGTACAGTATTCTGGAGATGGGTACACAAAAAGAGGATTTGGACTCTGCCTTTTTCTTCCTGGGAACCCTGCCTCTTTTTCTTTCTTTCTTTCTTTTTTTTTTTTTTGAGATGGAGTTTTGCTCTTGTTGCCCAAGCTGGAGTGCAATGGTGCAATCTCGGCTCCCTGCAACCCGCATCTCCCAGGCACAAGCGATTCTCCTATCTCAGCCTCCCAAGTAGCTTGGATTACAGGCATGCACCACCAGGCCTGGCTAATTTTTTTTTTTTTTTTTTTTTTTGTATTTAGTAGAAATGGGGTTTCACCACGTTAGTCAGGCTGGTCGTGAACTCCTGACCTCAGGTGATCCACCCACCTCGGCCTCCCAAAGTGCTGGGATTACAAGCCTGTGCCACCATGCCTGGCCAGAACCCTGCCTCTTAAAGAGACAATGCCCACTGTAGCTGGCTAGATTAGAGACACACATGGCAATTTACTACCATCATTCCAAATGACAGCTAGTCAACTTCTGGAAAAATCAATGTGGATAAATAAACGCTGACTGTTCTGGGCCACTAAGTTTTGAGTAGTTCCTTTGTGTTTCTTATTGTGGCATTAAATGATAAAAGCAATATATTGATCTCCCTTTTTTAATTCACATTTTTTCATTAATACCAAAATAAAATATTTTCCAAGACAACCATTCTGAAACAAGGACATTTCCTTCTTTGATAGTGGAGCATTTATTTGTCCACTGTCATATGGATGGATTATTCTTGTACCTGCCTTTATTTGCTTGGGGACCTCTGGATTGACCCTCTCACATTTAATTCAATGAAGGAGGTGGTATGGAAGTAAAGTCATGCATGGGCCAGTAGGAAAACCTTCATTTGCTGTGGTTTTCTGAATGAACATCTAGTGTTCCATGAGGTGAGGTCTCGGAGTGTGAGGGGTGTCTGTTTCTGCTTCCCTGCCTCTGCCCTCAGCTACTGGGTCAGGTGGGTTGTCCTTGCCACGGAGGACACTCCTTTTTTTTTTTCTTGAGATGGAGTCTTGCTCTGTTGCCCAGGCTGGAGTGCAGTGGCGTGATCTCGGCTCACTGAAACCTCCGCCTCCCGGGTTCAAGCAATTCTCCTGCCTCAGCCTCCCAAGTAGCTGGGACTACAGGTGTGCGCCACCATGCCCAGGTGATTTTTGTATTTTTAGTAGAGACGGGGTTTCACCATGTTGGCCAGGATGCTGTCCATCTCTTGATGTCATGATCCACCTGCCTCGGCCTCCCAAAGTGCTGGGATTACAGGCGTGAGCCACGGCGCCTGGCCGAGGACACTCCTTTTAACTGTTAGAATGCTTCCCGTTGCTGGTGAAGGTGCACTGGTGAAGGCATCCTCACATGCCTTTGTTGGCATAGCTACACCTGGACTCCTCATGGCCGTCTTCAAGTGGTGATGATCTCTGGAGAAAGAAGTGGGTTCATGTGAAATGGTGAGTTCTAAACGCATCTTCTCCTTCCACATTGGTCATTCCCATGGGAGGTTTCACCAAGATTTCCTCTCAAAATTCACTAGAAAAATGTATAGCAACGTGGCCTCATCTGTACCACCATGGGAAGAAATGTGTTGATGGTTGGCATTCGTACCCTAGTTTCAGCAATTATGCAAGTTTTTTCCTATTTCCGATTTTGTTTCTTCATTTCTGAGCCTGAGTGGGATTTAAAAAGAGTTTAAGTATATGCACCAAATGTAATCTCTACTTACTGAACATCAGCTTTCCCTGTGATCCCACCTCCACGACGCTCCCCTCAGCTCAAATGTCAGAATCCCTGATCCCCCTGCCCTGGAACTTTCTGGCAACTGGAGGATCTTTGCAAATATTAATGTAGTAAAACATCATAACTCTCCATGAAATATCACTCAGAGGCTTAAAACATTGTGATCATTCATAAAATAATTATATCCATAAAAAGTCAATACCTCCCTGAAGACTATTGCAGTGCACCAAGATTTATGTGTTTTCCACATTACATGAGTGAGTTTAACTCACCTATCATACATAATAAGTCCAGAAGGGCTAAGGGAAGGAATGAGGTTTGAAGTACACTCTACATTTCTATTAGCCCTTCAGAGAACCATCTTTAAAAGATTTATATACAATAAAGTGAACCATCTACACTATTAGAATAGCGTTTTACAACTTACAGGTTGAAGTATATCTTAGGTATACTAGCACTTGTGATTCCTGGACTAAGTGAGCCCAAATTCCTCTCTAAAAAGTATAGGCTGAAGTCTTCATTTCCTGAATTTCTTTATTTTATCCCAGTATCTCATCATCTGCTTACTTTAAGGATGTAATACGTATAATTTTGTCATTTAATTATTAAGCCCTTTTTTTCTTTCTTCATCTATCATTCCAAAATCCTTTGGAGTTGTGAAGTTCCAGCTACTTACTTATCTATATAATTGTTAAGTTAAAACCCCTTTAAGCCACCATATCCTAATGCGGAAATTGGAAATGATGATATTTATCCTATAAGACTGTTAGGATAATTCAATGAGCTTATTACATGAGAATGGTTGTGGAATTTTGAAAGCCCATTTTCTCCCTTTTCACTTGTGGGTCACTAGGATCCAACTGAACACCTATTGTGTTCCCTGAAGTGGCACATGCTGGCCTCAGGACCTCTGGCTTTAGAGTTAAAGGGCAATGGGCAAGCTCTTTATGAGTAAAAGCAGAGGTCAGACTAGTGAACATCATTTTATTTTAGTTGACCTTGGTAAAAGACTGGTTTAATTGTTTGGAATTTTGACCTCTGGCTTGGTGACTTGGGAGAACCCAAAGCTGCCTTTAGTTTGCCTGAAGTGAAAGCTTCGTTTAATGGCCGGCTATGGAGAGGAACAGATTTGTGTTCTGGGTTCCATAAAATCTTATTTGGCTGCCTGGTCACTGTGACATCAGAACTGCTCTCTAGAAACTACTTACTCCTTGTCCTCTTCTCCATGGTATGAACTCAGTGGGTTACAATAGCGTTGATGGCATTTTTCTGAAGGCTCCTGTTGGGGTGGATATAGACTTGGAACATGTATCACTAATCTGGAGATGTGTAGATACCACCTGAAGATTCTCAACCCCATCCTGCGAAAGTCCATCCTCAATGCTCACTAGGTGCTGCCCAACTCTCAAGTGAGGAAGACACAAGCAAGGCAACCTCTCTTTGGTGGCATGGTGGGTGGGAGGTGGGGCTCTCCCTGGCCTGGCTTGGTCAGAGCCACTGCTGTCATTCTGCTCTGAGGAGGAGCATTCTCCATGCATCTGCCTTGTTTACTAACTTACAGTCCAGGGCTTAGCAAAAGGTCCCAGGGATCAGGCACTGAAAATGCCAATTTGAACATTGCATTATTACAATGATTATTGATCTCTTCACTTAATGTTTATGTAACATTGGGCAAATCTTCATCACTTTACACAGCATAAAGGCTGACAATGCCATTCATTACGTTCTCTAAGTAAAGAACTATTTTCTAAATAGAAATGCAACTTGATTTTAACCTAAAGGTCAATCTCATCATTCACACAGAATTACAAATGAGGCCATCTTAAAAGAGAAAATAATCAACTATTAATTATTTAAAATGCTTAATGATGCATGAAATTTGTTACATTTCCAAGTGCATTTCTAATTAAGTAGGCACAGATGATAAAAGCCCTGGAATCTAAATCAGCTATTAATTTCGAATCAAAATATATTTGAAATTCAGCACTCTGAGCTTCTATTTTTCAAAACACAAAGATTTTGAGGAATCTATGCCTTGCCTTCACATTTTATTTACGTCTACAAGTTTCAGTAATATGTACCTGCTTATATTTGGAAAGAAATAGTGTAGTTATCCTTGCAAAGGCTTTAGAATTTTAGAATAACTTTAAGTCAATATTGTTTAAAAGCAATTGAGCTGGCTTTTTGGAATATTATGTTCAAATATTTTCACTAACAAAATTAGAATAAATCCTAGCAAAAGATGTAAAAGAATGAGGTCACTATGTTTAAATATTGTACCTTACATGAGTTCAGAAAAAAAGTAGATGTTTGAAAAACACAGTTAACCTTTGAAAAGAAAAAAATGCCACATTCACTTTAGGGAATGGGCAAACTTAACTAATAAAAATTTATAGCTCTGGAATGTTTGCAAAAAAAAAAAGTCTCTCCCACTTGAAATGTCAGAATAATCTCAGATCTCCTGTTAAGCAATTTGTTAAACTTTAAATGGTAATAAATATTAGATTTAATAAGTGGAAAATTCTCAAGTAAGAATAAGGCCACTGAAGTACATTTGAAAGACGTATCTTTTTAAATTTCGAACATCTGTTTGTTTGTTGATTAAATTATTTATTCATCCTTTTAATCACTCCTTCAGCAAATTGGATGGCTCCTAGGTGCCACGCATTGCAAGCATTGAACTAGACTTTACTAACACTAAAACTAAATAAATAATGTCCCTTTTCTCAAGGCCCTCACAATCTTGAATGTAAGACCCACGTGAGTAAATATGTAAATGACATGGCAAGTGCATTAATAGATTATGTGGCCATGATTGTTAATTATTCCATTAATACAACCCCACTTTTTGTTGTGATATGAAATAAAAGACATATTTTCCCAGATTCATTCGCTTCTAGACGTGGCCATGAGAAAAGGTTTTGGTGGTTAGATCTAAAAGGAAACGTGTAGGGACTTCTTGGAAATCACAGATAGGGTCATGTTCTTCCTCCTAAGTGGAATGTGGTCGTGATGGCTGAAGCACCTGCTACCATTTTGGGCTATGAAGTAACGTTGAGGATACACAATATGCCAGGAGTCAGAGGTGAAAGTCAGAAGGTGTCTCAATCCCTGATGACTATGGAACTTCCAAAGCAGCCCTGAGGGCATCATCTCTGAACTTTGTGTTGTGAAATAGAGAAAATATATTTCTACTTATTTTAGAGTCTTTTGTTATAGAAAATAGATTCCAATTCTGATAAGGTAGTATGTTTCATTATTACAAGCTAGTACCTTATAACGTTCCACATATACTCAACATGGTATCATATTACTCAATCACCGTAATACAAAGGTGATTCAATGGTAGAGAAAATAGTCTCCATTCCTACAGTTTGTCATAGAGAAAGACAAAAAACAAATAAACATAATAACATAAAAAACATAATCCTGAATAAGATATCTTTTCTGAAAAAATGATAGTGGTGGCCCCAAACACAGAGCAATAATCCAGAGGAAGACATGAGTAAGGAAAGTTTTTACTGTGGAGTCCTGATGAGCAGAACTTTGATTAATGACTCTTTCAAAGCTTCTACCGGAGCATGGGTCATCCAGGCTGAGGGCAGCACATGTGAGGGCAGAGGGACACAGGACAGCCTGGCACTTTCCAGGGTGTGCAAATAATTTACTCTGTGTTGTGGTAGACAGTACCTGTGGCTGTATTCTGAGGTTTGGGAGAGAGGCTGGAATGAGATCATCCAGTTCCAAAGGACCTTGAGAAGGTTGTGAAGATGCTTAGAAAAGTTGGCATAGATGTGGGATTTAAAAGATTATTATTTATAATTTTAGATTTTCATATGCCTTTGGGAGACATTGAAGAATTCCATTGTTTAACATGGAAATTTGAAAGCTTTCTATATTTACAGACGAATCAATTATAACCCAAAATTTATACAGTACTTAATCTGTGTGAGGCATTGCTCCCAGCTTTATATTTAGCAATTTATTTAATCCTAAAACCAATTATATAGGCCTTTGGCCAGGTGCTGTTATTACCCTCATTCGCAGATGTGAAGACTGAGGCTTAGCGAGGAGAATAACCAGGCCTAAGTCACTTGGCTAGGAAGGGGTAGAGCCAGGATTTGAGTCTGTGCCCTTATGCACCATGAAAAGCTGTCAGTCTCCATAAAACCGATCACCCGTTTAGATTCATGTAATAAGCAAGAAGTGCTTAAATTTCCATAGCACTTAGGATTTTGGAAGGTCAAAGGTCATAAATAATTTTTACTATTATCCTGTGACTTTGTTCTATCCGCTCTACATAGAAGCTAAGATTCAGTGGGGTAGAGTGACTGATCCAGTACCACTCCACGAGATTGTGTCAGACTTGGGATCTGAGCTCCAGCTTTCCTCAGAGGCAAGTTGCTGATAGTCTCTAAGTCTCAGTTTCCTCATCTGTGAAATGGGGTTAGTAATAGCACCTAGCCTAAGGCCTATATGATTGTTTCAGGATTTAAGAAATTTTACTGCTAGTAAAGCACTATCACTCCTCTACCAAAGATAATTCTTTACTCAAAATGACCGAAGCTAAGCATTTTTTATTTATTTATTTATTTTTCTTTTTTTAAAATTATACTTTAAGTTCTAGGGTACATGCGCACAATGTGCAGGTTTGTTACATATGTATACGTGTGCCATGTTGGTGTGCTGCACCCGTTAACTCATCATTTAACATTAGGTATACCTCCTAATGCTATCCTTCCCACCTCCCTCTACCCCACGACAGGCCCCGGTATGTGATGTACCCCTTCCTGTGTCCATGTGTTCTCATTGTTCAATTTCCACCTGTGAGTGAGAACATGTGGTGTTTGGTTTTTTGTCCTTGCCATAGTTTGCTGCGAATGATGGTTTCCAGCTTCATCCATGTCCCTACAAAGGACATGAACTCATCCATTTTTATGGCTGCATAGTATTCCATGGTGTATATGTGCCACATTTTCTTAATCCAGGCTATCATTGATGGACATTTGGGTTGGTTCCAAGTCTTTGCTATTGTGAATAGTGCCGCAATAAACATACGTGAGCATGTGTCTTTATAGTAGCATGATTTATAATCCTTTGGGTATATACCCAGTAATGGGACGGATGGGTCAAATGGTATTTCTAGTTCTAGATCCTTGAGGAATCGCCACACTCTCTTCCACAATGGTTGAACTAGTTTACAGTCCCACCAACAGTGTAAAAGTGTTCCTATTTCTCCACATCCTCTCCAGCACCTGTTGTTTCCTGACTTTTTAATGACCACCATTCTAACTGGTGTGAGATGGTATCTCATTGTGGTTTTGATTTGCATTTCTCTGATGGCCAGTGATGATGAGCATTTCTTCGTGTGTTTTTTGGCTGCATAAATGTCTTCTTTTGAGAAGTGTCTGTTCATATCATTTGCCCACTTTTTGATGGGATTGTTTGTTTTTTTCTTGTAAATTTGTTTGAGTTCTTTGTAGATTCTGGATATTAGCCCTTTGTCAGATTAGTAGATTGCAAGAATTTTCTCCCATTCTGTAGGTTGCCTGTTCACTCTGATGGTAGTTTCTTTTGCTGTGCAGAAGCTCTTTAGTTTAATTAGATCCCATTTGTCAATCAATTTTGGCTTTTGTTGCCATTGCTTTTGGTGTTTTAGGCATGAAGTCCTTGCCCATGCCTATGTCCTGAATGGTATTGCCTAGGTTCTCTTCTTGGGTTTTTATGGTTTTAGGTCTAACATGTAAGTCTTTAATCCATCTTGAATTAATTTTTGTATAAGGTGTAAGGAAAGGATCCAGTTTCAGCTTTCTACATATGGCTAGCCAGTTTTCCCAGCACCATTTATTAAATAGGGAATCCTTTCCCCATTTCTTGTTTTTGTCAGGTTTGTCAAAGATCAGATGGTTGTAGATGTGTGGTATTATTTCTGAGGGCTCTGTTCTATTCCATTGGTCTATATCTCTGTTTTGGTACCAGTACCATGCTGTTTTGGTTACTGTAGCCTTGTAGTATAGTTTGAAGTCAGGTAGTGTGATGCCTCCAGCTCTGTTCTTTTGGCTTAGGATTTTCTTGGCAATGCAAGCTCTTTCTTGGTTCCATATGAACTTTAAAGTAGCTTTTTCCAATTCTGTGAAGAAAGTCATTGGTAGTTTGATGCAGATGGCATTGAATCTATAAATTACCTAGGGCAGTATGGCCATTTTCACAATATTGATCCTTCCTATCCATGAGCATGGAATGTTCTTCCATTTGTTTGTGTCCCCGTTTATTTCATTGAGCAGTGGTTTGTAGTTCTCCTTGAAGAGGTCCTTCACATCCCTTGTAAGTTGGATTCCTAGGCATTTTATTCTCTTTGAAGCAATTGTGAGTGGGAGTTCACTCATGATTTGTCTGTTTGTCTGTTATTGGTGTATAGGAATGCTTGTGATTTTTGCACATTGATTTTGTATCCTGAGACTTTGCTGAAGTTGCTTATCAGCTTAAGGAGATTTTGGGCTGAGATGAAAGAGAATTTTAGACCAATATCCCTGATGAACATTGATGCAAAAATCCTCAATAAAATACTGGCAAACCAAATCCAGCAGCACATCAAAAAGGTTATCCACCATGATCAGGTGGGTTTCATCCCTGGGATGCAAGGTTAGTTCAACATACGCAAATCAATAAATGTAATCCATCATATAAACAAAACCAAAGACAAAAACTACATGATTATCTCAATAGATGCAGAAAAGGCCTTTGACAAAATTCAACAGCCTTTCATGCTAAAAACTCTCAATAAATTAGGTATTGACTGGACATATCTCAAAATAATAACAGCTATTTATGACAAACCCACAGCCAGTGTCATACTGAATGGGCAAAAACTGGAAGCATTCCCTTTGAAAACTGGCACAAGACAGGGATGCCCTCTCTCACCACTCCTATTCAAGATAGTATTGGAAGTTCTGGCCAGGGCAATCAGGCAGGAGACAGAAATAAAGGGTATTCAATTAGGAAAAGAGGAAGTCAAATTGTCCCTGTTTGCAGACTGAAGGTAAGCATTTAAAGCGGCATAACTCCAGGCTGGGTCTCAAAACAGGAGCCTGAAAGCAGACCTGTCAAACAGAGGCAACAGTGACCCAAGAGAGATTACCAGAGGCTGATCTCAGACAGTTTCTCAGAAAAGAGGCTGGCAGTTCATCAAAACAGGAGGCCTCTGGGATTCAGTGTTCATCCTGCCTTTGATGGAACTTACGCAGTGTTTTACGCAGGGCCCTTTGGAGGCCTCTTTCCAGGGGTCAGCACTATATTTTACTGGTAATCCTTTGGAAATTCTTTATGAGTTAGAAGGACTTCAGGGATTTGACCATCTGGTTATGTTAGGAGGCATCTGTGCTTGCAAAATAACTATCACCTAGCCTGCTGTTTGAAAATAACTTATTTTAGAGGTGCAAGTAGAGGTTTTCAGTTACATTATTAAAGCCACTCTGAAAAGGGAAATGTATTAATTATTTATCAGTTAGAAGCAAATCATTTAATATTTATTTTATTTAAATGAAAGTGTTTAAACATAGTTTCCCACAACTCCTCTTGATTTTTAATCTAGTGCTGAGGCAATTCCAAAGTTTGTGACAAGCTTTCCCTTTAAGCCTGAGTGTGTGAGCCTCTGAGGACCAATAGCTTCTCATCAGAATGGCAAGCTCTAGCGGGGCATTTGGGCTCTCCTGGAATTGAGAACTCACCAGGGGCAGAGGCAGTTCATCCTATAGAAAGAGGAGTCAGGGTCGTGAAGCAGATGGGGTGGGTTTGGCTAATGGGAATGGTAAGATCTCAGAGCAGAACATAGTCTTCCATCTATGACACATTCTTAGCTTCTCAGTATAGTGACAAAGTGAGACTTCAGATCTCCTCTTTGACCCTCATCTCTGATAGTTGTTGGAGGATTAATTGTTCATTGAACATATGTTATTGGGTGCCAACAATATGTCAGGAATTGTTCTTGGCCTTGAGAATGCCAGGGTGCACACGACCAATTAATCCCGGTCTCTGTAATCAATGAAGTAAATGCATAATTTCAGGCTGGATAAGTACCAGGAAGAAACACATGCAATAGAGTGGCCCATGGATGTGTCAGACAGTGTTCTACCCCGCGTGCCTCAGAAAATGCAGGCGGAGGTAAAGGAGTCAGTGGTACTTCCTTACTAAGGAAGGGAATCCTATGGAAGTGAGAGCGGAGCAAAGGGGAAAGAGGCAGGAAGCATGAAAACCTATATCCAGGGGTCACGCGTGGAAGAACTTATCTACCCACTCCCACCTCCTTTAATTAAACCCAAGAGGGTCTCATGCCATGTGCTTCCAGGTCTTGCACACACATGGGTGCAGAGCCACTTGGTGAGGGATCTTGGTTGGGATAAGAAGAGGAATGTGGTGAGGAGCTGTCAGGCTGTGCTGGCGTGGATCTGACCAGTGCACACAGGGCTGGTCTCAGAGACAGCAGCTGAAACAAGCCCCAGTGGGCTGATGTGCTGCAGTGAATGTGCACCCAGCTCAGCCTGCACCTCTCTGGTCTGCTTATGCCATACGTTACATTTGACTTTCATAATACGATATGGGGCCTTAATTGTTTTTTAAACAATAAGATATCCTCTCTTCTTTCCTGAAAAGCAGGTAGCAGGCAATCAGTTGCCTTGTTGTTACTTGGCCATGATTGCTGCAGTTACCCAGTTCCTATTACTGCACAAAGAAGCACCAGAGATGCTCAGGGAATCCTCCAGGGCCCAGACAAACTGTTTCCTGCCCCCATTGTACAGGAACAGCTCTCACACCTTATAGTAGTCAGAGGTGATTTCCCTTGAACTAAGTAACAAGTTTATTTGCCTGCTGTTCCACAGACACAAGGAGCCCAAAATAACCAGGTCATAGCCACAGATTCAAGCTGGCAGAAACATTCATTTCTTGGGAATTAGAGCATCTAAATCAGTGGAGCCTAAGTTCGTAGATGAAAATTTCAAATTTCTCAAGTAGGTCACTGTTTTAGATTGGACAAGTTACGCTGCTTTCTGGAGGGGGCCACTTCAACCTGTAGATGCTGTCCCCCAAGGTGACTTTTTAACTGAGTTTTTACATGTTACCACACAGTTCTATTAGACCTGCTGTATCTGGGTGATGCAGCTGGGTAAGACCAATGCATTTCAGCTTAATGTGCCAATTTTTAGCCCTTATTTGCCATAAAATATGCCCCTTGGTCTGGAGCAGCATTGAATGGGGATGCCATATTCATAGAACTTAGATTTCATAAGTCCTCAGATGGTGGGGTTGGTTGAGGCACTGTAGGCAGAGAAACAAACAATATGCAGATATGTACATGTTCATTCTAATAAGGACAAATCACTAATCACTTCAGGATGGAAAAGGCCATGAGGCTGGCTAGTCTGATCAAAGAATGGTGCCAAGGCCTGGCTTATGCTCTTGGCAGGTTGGAAAGTGAACAACAGTGTCACCATACTAGATTTGGTGAGAGAGGCAGCCCATGTGTGACTCTATCCCAGTCACCATGAGTGCTCTGTGAATGGTGGGCCCACAGTGCAGCACTAGGCAAGCCAAGGAGAAAGGCTTCACTGCATGCACAGGACTAGCCATCTGCCCATCTGGTTGTTGAAAGTCTCCTCTGGTGCAGATGGCCACTGTTGGCCATTAATGGGATACATTAAAAATGTACTTGCTTCTTCCCTAATTTCACTTTTCTGTTCATATACTAACTTCCCCTGCTCTACCTGTACTTGACTTTTGACTTTTGTTCCTTCCTTATCTCTAATCAACTAGCCATGACTTTACCCATTGTCTAGGTCTCTGTTTCCATAGGTCAGCCCAATTCTTTCCAAATTGAATAGTGACCTCCTCTTTATACTGTCCCCAGGGAATTTTTCCTTTAATTTCTTTAGAGCCACCAACAAGTGGGCCTATAATGTGTCAGAGATCCATCTTCCCCTGACACCAATGTATTATGTTAAAATATCTGTGAACTAGGTCAGAATTCATTCCTTCTCTGATGGCTGGGCATTGGAAATCTCTCAAAATTAGTGTCATTCAAAGCACAGGCTTCAGTGCAAAACAAGTATATGACATGGGCATCTGGACTATCTAATAATAAAACTTATTCATTCTTCCTGGACCCACATGGACCTCATTCCAAATATAACATTTTCATTAAACAATGGATTTCTCCACCACTGGTATGGCTCAGTGGACTTGGAAAGACTTAATGGTGGGTAGCTGTGATCACTCAGTCCATTGAAAGTCAATTCCTGCTAGGTTCTTGTCATTAATACTGTGGCAAACTAGATCCAGGATCTCCTCCTTTTTTATTGTAGGTCAAAATTTTGTCTGAGTTCAATGCGCCATCTTATTAGCATAATAAGATCAGTGCCAGGGTTCCTGGCTAGAACTCTGAATTCCAAGTCATGAGTAAGAGTTCACAGGTTGCCACATTCTCCCTATCCAGCCATATATTCTGAGCTTCTTCCACAAGTAACTGAGCCTCAAGATTCATGTTCACATATGTTTCCCTGGTAGCTGCAATTACTTTGCCATTTAAGGTGTTTTTATCCAGGCATGGGTCCTGCTGAGACCTGATCTTGGTGATGCTTTGGAAGGTAATATGGGATAATATATTAGCTATTCATTGCTGCATAAAAGATTACCTCCAAAACATAGTGATTTAAAGAAACAACATTAAGTATTTCACAGATTTCATGAGTCAGAAATTCAGCCAGCTTTGCTGGATGATTCTGACTTAGGATCTCTCACAGGGTCAATTTAGGTGTCGGTTATGGCTGTGGTCTCATCTGAAGGCTCAACATAGGGAGAATCCTATTTCAAGTTCACTTACGTGGTTGTTGGCAGGATTCAGTTATCCCTGGTTGTTGGACTGAGGGTCTTATTTCTTTGCTGGGTGTTTGATGGGGCCTCCCACAGTTACTTGCCATGCACAGCTCTCCTTAAGGCACCTCGAACATGGTATCTGGCCTTCCTCAAAGTGAACAAGTGAGTGAGAGAGGGTAGCCCAAGACCAAAGTCACAGCCTCTTTGTAACCTAATCTCACAAGTGACATTCATTGCTTTTGCCATATTCTGTTTCTTAGAAACTTTTTATTAGTTCCAGCCCACACCCAACAAGAGGGTATTACATAAGGCTGAGAATACAAGGAGGTGAAGATTTGAGACCATCTTACAGACAATAGAAAGATACAATTCTCTCTTCATCCTAAACATGAAAGCCTTAAGGCATTGCTCTAACAGTTCAGCCCAAAAAACAACTGTGAGTAAAGCAATGAATAAATTACTTTGAGATTCAAGATTCAACTTTCATTAGCTTACTTCCATGTTGATAATCTTTTAATGAGTCTAATTGTCTACACTACAGAAAAAAGCCCAATATACTGAGTTTAATTCAAGTACTTTTCTAAATGCCAAAATGCAGTTGCTTGTTTAAGTTGCACCATCAAGATCCAGAGGATGAGGGACACATTATGGATTTTATGAGCTTTGGGCAGGCATTTTTGACTTGATAGACCACTAATATTCTATGTGCATGCACTCACACACACACACACACACACAATGTATACATATGTATACACATATATGTGCATTTATACATGTGGTTTTAAGACTGCATTGGTATAAAGACAAATATAATCCATGTTGGATCACACGTTTTTTGTTTCTTCTGATTTTAAAAAAACATTAAAATGTTTTCCTAGGCTCCAAAAAGTGACATGGGTACTTCTTGGAGCAGATTAGATTTATTATCCCCTGAGAAGAATAAATGCAAGAGTTAAGAGCATACAGTCCAGGGCAGACTGCCTAGTTTGAATCCAGCTCTGCCACTTACTTTCTGTGCGTACATTGGCAAATTCCTTGTCTGTGCCCTGTTTTCTCATCTATAATTTAGAGATAATGACATTACCTACCCCACTGCATTGTTGTAAATGAGTTTTTATTTGTAAGGTAGACAATAAAACTGCTCATCAATAACTGATTTCTATCTCTTTTCAAGCACATGGGAAGGTTATAATGCCTTGACCACTTTAAGTTAGGCATGGCCATATGACTTCATTTGGCTAAGAAAATATTAGTGGAAGATGGGTGGTACTTTTAGCTGAAAGCATTTAGTTCTCAGTCTTGCCTCTCTGCCTTGCTTTTTTTCTGCCTCAAAGTTGAAGTAAGGAGTCAGTATGATGCCCAACCAACTTAAGATGGAAATGTAACATGCATGAAAAACAAATAATTGTGGAATTAAGCCACCGAGACATCAGGGCTATTTGTTACAGCAGAACAACCTACCCTGTACTGCAGCAATATGAAAAACACCAAGAGCAGAATCTGTCAATTAACACTCAGTAAATATTAACACTCAGTATACACCTTTGATGAAAATGGGGCCTATAGCATTTGATTAACTTGCTTTGGAATCTAGTGATTTGAATTCTGCTACTTTGTAGTTGTGTAACCTTAAATACATCATATCATATCTCTATGCCTCAGTTTTCTCATCTGTAGTATAGGATTAGTAATAGCCCAGAACTCCATAGCTTAATGTGATTTTTAATATGAACAAGAATATAAAGTATGAGCAATGAGTATTTTGTGTTTTTGTTTGTTTAATTCACCATATGAAAAATTCTGTGCTAGGTATTTGCACACAGATGCCAATGACTACAGTGTTAGGTACTTAGGATCTATTTATCTTGTAGTGAGAGAGACACCAACAAAAATAACCAAGTAGTATACCAAAGGCCATGAGGAAGATGCAGACAAAAATAATTTATTTTTACAAAGATATAACTAAAATGCTCTAAATTTGAGTGGGGTTAAATTGATATAATATCTAACACAGAACTTGAAAGACTAGTATGTTTGGAGTTTGGTTAGTAGTGTGAAAAAGAAAGCAGAAGCATTTAAGATGGAGAGAGGAGTGGTTAAGAACTAGAGATGGTTCTAGTACTTGCGGTTTTGTAAGAATGCAGATGAGAGAGGAGACTTGACTGCCAAAGAATCTGATGTCTGAGCACAGGGGTCCTTATGGGGAAAGGGCTCGGCAATAACTTCCTCTTGCCTTCTGTGTATGTTTCCTTGGGCAAACAAGCTGCTCTATCCACATGGGAGCTCTGTGGAGGCTGCACTGCTCTAAAGCCAAGACAGCCTTTTGCAGATAATGCTTCCTTTCGTTATAGGGAGCAGGACAGGTTGGTGTCAGAACCCATTTCCTACTACACTCAGGAATTATTTAATCACCATCCCTTCTTTGCATTCTATATGTCATCCCCCAGCTCAGATCCTCTGGGCCTCTCAGTTTTACTATTTCAAGAGACTCCATGTGAGTGTCCTTGTCCCTAGACTCTCTCAGTTTTCTCTCGATATACTGTGAGATCCTTGAGGACAGGTATCATGTCTGCCGGTTCCTAACTGTAAACCCAGTCCTGAGCAAAGACAGTGCTCAATATATATTTGCTGAAGGAATCCCTAAGTAAATAGATTCTTTCTGTGCTACCCTCTACTCCCAGGCTTATTTCATAAAGAACACCTGTGATGCTGCCATTTCCTTTCTCCCTGTTATCTATGGAATGTGGCCCTAATTCCTTGTCCTGACCTGCCATACTCTCTTTGCTCCCACTGCATTCCCTTTTACAAATCCTCCCACAGCAATGTGACATGGAACTCGTCTTCTCATGAGCCCATCTTGGAAGTAATGGTGTCTCTCAAGAATTTGGGAGGTATGTTGTAGTCACAATAGCTACACTTCTTTGAGCACTTGTAATGAACTGTCTATGGTGTTGAGAATATGAAAAACTTGCCTAATAAATCTGTGCAGGTAATAGGAAGAGACAGGTTGTAAATCCAAGCAGTGTGAGGTCAGATTTCAGCCTAAACCCTACACCAAAATGGACTTGTTATGTAAATTGACAATGTTAAGAAGCTCAAAATTCACCACCTGACAATATATGTTAATAGTGCATATTCAAGCCACTAAAATATAGACTTTCTCTCATTCCATTGCTGGAGATATTCTTCTCAGCTGTCTATAGGCTCAGATTTAAATTCTCATATGCATATTCAAAATCATTCATGATATGGCTGTAATCTACCTGTCCAGTCTTACTTCCTCTATTCCTTCAAATCACTCATATTAGTACTGAACAAACCAAGTGCTGCACACCACTTCAGCTGTCCACCTTAGCTCATATTGTTCTCTTTGCATGAAAATCCCTTCCTTCATTTTTATACCTGGTACGACTTTATTGGTCCTTCAGGGCTCACCTTAAATGCTGGCTCTCCTGAACCCTTCCTTGTTTCACTCTGGAGTTAATCCCATTTATTTGTATCTACACCTCCTTTTTTCCTTTTGTCACATTGTCTGTTATTTATGCAAACACACACATAAATATCCCATATTAGTCTGTAAACTCTTTGAATCCAAGGACAATGTAAATGGAAATCCTAAGTACTACAAACTGCATTACAAAAGGCATATTCCACATAGGAGCTTTTGACCCCCCCGGACTCCAGCTTGCTCCTGATGTCACTGTCCCTCTCTATGCATAGGAAAGCATCTCAGGGGAGTTGTCTATCCCGCCTCAATTCATACTGCTACTTCTACAGATTAGAATGTCTCCCACTCATCTCAGAACATCTTGTTAAAGTTGCAGTGGCTTTTACCTTCCTAGGCCAAAGACCCATTCTCTTTCCAAAGTTCATTCAGCCTCTTATCAGCATTCCATGCAACTGTCTTCTCCCTCCATCCTGAAGTGCAGTCTGGTTTTGGTTTCTGTCATGACACATTCTCTTTTAGGTTTTCTTCTTAGTGAACCAGATGCTCCTCTGTAAGTATCTGTTGCTTGTTTCTCTCCCTTGGGTCCAATAGAAATGTTGAAGTTTCCAGGTATCATTTATCAGTTCAAGACCCTCTTCTCTGCTATAGCCATCCTCTTTTCTAAGTTGATTTTGTTTGATCCAGTGACACTAAGCAATGAAGACTAAGAACGCTATGATTCCAAGCATTCCACCAGTGTAGCCTAGGAAACCTTTCATGGCCTGTGCCACAATGTCTGTTCCACCCTGGGATGCTGACCTTTTTCATTCAGAAAGCCAGGCTCTCTATAATTCAAAGGTTCAAGGTCTTATTTGATGGCAGACCTGTAGAGATCTAGTTGGAGAAATAAAAGGTATATAGTACTTGCTTCTGTTAGAGATACCACAGCACAGCATCAAATATTTGTCTTGGTTGGCTTCTCCAATGACCTTCTCCCCCACAGAATGGCTTGATAATGTGCATTTGACAACAGCTCATCTCCTTGAAGGAGCTCCACACTTAGTAAATCTTAGCAAAGTCAAATACAGGCACATGCTGTACTTTTTAAATCATGCAAATTAAATAAAATGTTCATTGCAGTTATGATGTTTTCACAATTTCTAAAAGATATGTTGTTGCCCGCGCAGAGCTGATTGTACTTATTATCCTTTTTGTGACTATAACTGTCAGTTTACCTAGCATTTGGGTTATTAAGCAGATTATTACTACAATTTTAGAACTAACTATTAGGTATTTAGGAAACACCATTATGTTTCACAATATGAAGCAAAAGAAATGGACTCAGAATTGCAAATTAAGTTATGCTTTAAGGAATAAGGAATTTTTTGAGGAATTAACTAAAACATATAATATTTTACAGATTTTAATTGCCAGTCTAATCACTTATTTTAAATACATTCCACTTTAGAAATCTCCAATGACTTCGTGCTTATCGCATTCCAGTGGATTAGTGAGAAACCACTTAGGGAAAAGTCATTAAATGGTATTCCAAGATCCAAACGTAAATTAAAGAAATAAACTCAGATGCCCTTAATTTAATCAGGAAATATTCACCTGGCATCTGTGGCTGCAGAGAGTTTGAATCTTGGTGTCACATGTCACCTGTGATTGGATCCGCTGGGGCAGGGGGAGGAGGGCAATCTTTCACTCAGTTAAGATCCTGTGGGAGTTCCAACAGGAAATGAGCCCTTGCTTGTCCCAGTATGACACAGAGCTTGCTGGTGATGTGCAAGTTACTGTTTATATAGACAGACTTTAGTTGTAACTGAGAAGCATTTTGGTAAAGGTGTATAATTTGGAATAGATAGGTGGTTTGGATCTTAGCTCCATGTTAACATTGTAATTTTTTTCTGAAATTTTAAATTTCTCTGAGCCTAAATTTTCTCCAATGTGACATAGAGATGATGAAGTGCCACCCGTGTACCCCTGGTATCTCTTGTGGTGCAGGACTAGAGCCTGAGAGGAAAGGAGCACATTCTCCAGGAAGGGATACATTCTTTATCCTTTTAAAGAATTTTCTTTAATTTAGTTAAAGAAATAAAATAATTTATTTTATTTTATTTAGCTAAATAAAACATGTTGAATCACACATGAGCAGGGTAGGGTACAGAGAGGACTGGATATGGAGTCATAAAAGTGCTGAAGGAAGGTTGCCAGGGAATTTGCTATTCTTTGGGCATGTTTTATCTCTGAGAAAGAAGGAAAGAAAGAAAGAGAGAAAGAGAGAAAGAAAGAAAGAAAGAGAAAGAAAGAGAAAGAAAGGAAGAAAGAAAGAGAAAGAAGAAAGAAAGAAAGAGAGTGAGGGAGGGAGGGAAGAATAAAGGAAGGAAAGAAGGAAGGAAGGCAGGAAAAGAAGGAAGGAAGGAAGGAGAACGAATAGATCATTGTTATTCAAATACCCAAGGCCATTGAAGAATGAATGACTGATTTAAGATGTACTACTGTTTACCAATGCATACTTAGATTTTTAAAAAGTGTCCTGATGAATCCAACTACTAAAGTTATTTTGCATTTTAAGTCATCATATATACTACTTTTAATATGAAATGATTCCTTAAATTAGTTGCAAACTAAAAGATTTGACTTTATCTTCCTGAGGAGGCTTTGGGGAAAAAGTCATGTTTCAAAGAGATTTTTCTAGTAGCTCTTCAGGCCACCCCCCATAATACAGTCATGAGCCCACAGGGTTTATATTCCTAAATTTGAGAAGCACTATGTGAGAAGAATTCTAAGTCCTCTCCCAGCTCTAAATTCTGTTCAGTTTATGTGTGGAGAAAACATTAAAATGAAACCCAATGGAAGATTAATGCCTTAGTGGAAAGGTGTAATTTAAAGTATCACTTGAGCTGGAAAGGAGGGTGGGTAGGAAGTAATTAACATCAACAAATTACATCCTCTCAGATGGTATAACCAAGGGGTATTTCTAAAGTAAGCCTGATTGCAATGGATATTACCTGATGTAGTGAAACATGACCACAGGCTTTGTTTTGTTTTATTTTATTTGGCCAATAAACCCTGGGCAATCAGATAATCTTGAAGGAAATGTACATACCACTTTGCAGAACATTTCAATATAAAGAGAAGTAAAAATGACATAGAAGGATATGTAACTTGAAACTCTGTGTCTTTTTTATGAATCAAGCACAGCTAGCTATTGGATCACTGATATGTTTGTCCAGCAGGGGTTCAACTCTGTATTCTATACAAATATTTTAATGAGTTAGGTAATGGAGCAGGCCCTGTGTTATCATCTAATGAAAGAGAAATGAAAGTGATGCAGTTTTTAAATATTTTTCTCATTTGGAAGATAGACCAGGGAAACTATGGGTGTAGTGTCAGAGTTATAATAGAAACATGCATGACATGTGACAAAAGCCCTTAAGTTTAAACTAGGTTATTGTACTTGGAGGAGATGTAAGATTTGTTCAAAAAGGAAAGATTATAGGTTGAAATTTGTAGAAATTTTTGGAATCTAATCATGTATTAAATTACTGTTATGGGTAAAAAAGCTTTCCAATAAAAGGGAACAGTATGTAAAGCATGTAAGAAATATTTCTCAAAATTGGTAAAGTCTAACTTTTGAAATGTTACTGTTATAAGGTGCATATAAAAATGAATATAAGGCTAGAGAGACAGGCCAAAAAGGCCTAGATCGATTGCACAGGCTCTTTTAGGAATTGAGTAATTTTAAAAATTGAAGGAATATGCTGATATTTATCTTTAGAAAGATCACTTCGGGAGCACAGAAGATACTCTTTGAAAAGGGATCTTTAGAAGACATTGTTCAGTGTTTAGGCAAGACACAATAATTAAATAGCTATGAGGATGTAAAAATATGGGCCAACTTTATAGTTCTTTCCAGTTGAATCAACAAAACTTGGTGACTAGCACAATGTGAAGGATGACATCAAGGAAAGCCAAGCCCCACGTGACAACAATGTGTCCAACTTGCTCGCTGGTATAGACTCATAATTTAAAATAATTTTTAACTCACAATAGGCCCTTAGTAATATCTGTTAATTAGGTTAAATAATAAATGAGGAAATAATTTGTATACATCTTGATATTTACTGAGGGAATATGAGGGAGAAAAGATGACAGAGGGTGTGTGAGGTGAAGAGTTATAGGTAATCTGGAGGAAGTTGTTCAAGAAATGGGCAAAAATAGTGATCCAGAAGTTTCCAGTTTCGGTAACTGAAGTGAGTATGTAACACACTCTATAGCATGTAACGACAAAATCTCTGAACAAAATATTTTTGAAAACTCAACTACTTGTAAGTACTTGAAGGTGAACTAAAGCAAGCAGGATATGGAAGTTATTTGACCATTGAAAGAAGGAAATGGAATTGGGAAAGATCCATGTTTATAAGTTTTTTACCTGAAGAGACTTTTCACTAAGGGCAATGTTGAAAATAGGACTCAAGAAGAAAGCCACAGTCACCAGAACATTAGAGGTCAGGGGAAGGAGAGTTAAACCAACAGAGAAGGTGAAAACTGAGGGGTGGAGATCCAAAATAGGAGAGAATTAAAAAGAGGGAGTTTCCAAATCTCCATATAAACTCCTCTTGCAGCACTGGCTATTGAACTGTGCATGTGGATGGGGACACTGAGGAGATTAGTGAGAACCTTCAGTTGGATGGTTAAAGCACTGGAGCAAATATGTCAACTGCTACCTATCACAAGAGAGATAAAGGTCTGAGTTTGAATCCTACCAAATTAGAAGAGCTTGGTAAACCCCAGGCTTATCAATAGAATGATTTGGACCAAAAGTGACTTCAAGTCTTTACAATTCCAAAGTGCTATGCCAATAATTTACATATCTGCAAAAAGAAAAACTGTGTTCTCAGTGGAAGACAACAGTCTCTCTAACATTTCCAATGATGAACATAGGAGAAACAATTACTAGACATCAAAGACACAGGAATATACAGCCTATGCTTAAGAAAAAGAAGTCAACAAGAAATTATCCTAAGAGGATCCCAGTATCAGAACTAGCAGAAAAAGATTTTAAAGTAGCTGTTATAAATATAATGAAGAATGTAAGATAAAAGATGGTTATAATAAACAAAAAAGTGAATCTTAAAAATAAATCAAAACTAAAATATCTGAAAAATCTAGAAGTAAAAAATATAAGACAAAAACTATTCTGAATAGAATCAATAGCAGAATGGATATAGCTAAAGAAATCATCAGTGAGTTTAAAACAAGTCAATAAAAAATACCTAATCTCAGGAACAGAGAAAAAATGGAAATATACTAACAACAGTAACGACATAAAACAGTATCGAGCACATTTTTGGAGCCCAGAAAGAGAGAAGATGATTCAGAAAATGAATTCAGAAAATAAAAAGTTTCATAAAAAATAAAATTGAAGAAATCAGGAGAAAAAACCAGCCACATTTGTTAAAACAGTCTTTCCCAAATTCAAGAAGCTCATCAAACCCCATGCAGAAAGAAAAGTAAAGAAAAGAAAAGAAGCAATAAAACCCACCTTGGTCTATCATAGCTAAACTGATAAAAAACAGTGATAAAGAAAAAATCTTGAAAGAAGCCAGAGGGAGAAAATACTCATGTTATGGAGCGGAAAAGCAATATAAATAACAGCTTACTTCCCAACAGAATCATTGAAGGCCAGAATAGAATGGAAAAACATCTTTATGGAACTGAAAGAATAAGAGCTGTTGAACATAAATTATATATTCAGTAAAAATATCATTTAAAAATAAAAGCAAAATAAATTCTTATGTAAATAAAAACTGACATAATTCATTGCCAGCAGTGTTGCATATGAAGAAATATTTAAAGATCTGTTTAGGTTGAAGGTATGTGGCACCAAATGGAAGCTAGAAACTCAGTTTCACAGACAGGAATGAAAAGTATTAGAAATATTGGTAAGAATAAAAGACATTCTTCTGTTCTTCTCTTAATTTTTTAAAAACACAATTTACTGTTAAAAATAAAGTATAACATTGTGTTGTAGAATTTATAATGTATGTAACTGTAAAATATATAATAATATTAGAAAGAACAGGAGTGTTTTTTAAATTATGTTGTTTCAAGGTTCTTATATATTACATACAGTAGTATAATATTAACTCCAAATAGATTATAAATAAACTAAGGATACATAATTTACACCTGGATATCTACTATAATACAAAAAATCCATAGCCGAATGTCTTTAGAGGACTATAAAATGAAATATTAAAAATGTCTTATTTCTCCAAAATAGATAAGACAGGCAAAGCAGAGAAACAAAATTGATGGGAAAAATAAAAAACAGCAAAATGATAAATCTAGACACAATCATATCAATAGTTACATTAAATATAAATGAACTAAGTCCCATATTAAAAAAACAGAGATTTGCAGATTGCATAAAAAACAAAAACAAGATCCAATTCTTCAAAAGAAACAATTTAAATACAATGCCAAGAAGAGTTTCAAACTGAAAAACAGGAAGAGGTGGGGGAGATATAGCATGTTAGCAATTAGCCTAAGAATCTGGTGTGTCTATGTTAACCTCAGACAAAGTAATTTTATTGGTTTTACATTGCTTCTATAGCAAATTGCCACAAATTTAGTGGCTTAAAACAACATAAATTTATTTTCTCAAGGTTCCATTGATCAGAAGTTTGACACAGGCTAAAATCAAGTGTAGGTAGGGCTGCTCCTTTTGTCTGATTCTCTAGGTGAGAATCTTTTTTCTTGACTTTTCCAGCTTCTAGAGATCATCCACATTCCTTGGCTAATTTTCCTCCATCTTCAAAGCCAGCAAATTTGCATTCTTCTGCTCAATGTTTCAGAGTCACATCTCCCGCTGAATCTGAAGTCACTGGGAAAAGATTCTTCAATGGCAATGACTCATGTGAAAAGACTGGGCTTACCCTGATAATCCAGGACAATTTATCTATCACAAGTTTCTTAATTTTGTTGCTTCTGCAAAGGCCCTTTTGCCATGTAACATGTTCATAAATTCTTCGAATTAGGGCATGGATATTTTGACAGGTCATTAGTCTGCATAGTAATGCAGACTAATACTCTTTCCTGAATGCATTAATACTATTAATGGTTAAAGAGGGAAATTTTGTAAGAGCAAAGAGGCTAATTCATTAGGAATACATAATAATCATACATGCCTATGTATCTAATAATAGAGATGGATGAAGCAAAAATTGATCACCTGAATTAAAGGGGGATATAGACAAATTTACAAATATAGTTAGAAATTTTAACACTCCTTTCTCAGTGATTGATAGAACAACTAGGTAAAAAAGTATTAACATTATAAAAGATATGAGCAACATTACAATCTTAACCTAATTAATATTTATAAAACAGTACACATAACAACTGAAGAATACACATCCTTTTTAAGGGCACATTCAATGTTTGTTGAAATAGATCATATATTGGACTATGAAATAAGTCTCAATGAATCTCAAGATGGAAATCTCACAGAATATATTTTCTGATTTTAAAGGCAATCATTAGAAATCCATAAGAATATGATATTTATTTAAAAATCCAAATACTCAAGAATTAACAAGCTTCTAAAAAACTCATTTTTCAAAAAAGTACCCACAAGAAAAATTTAAAAATAATTTCAACCAACTGATAATTAAAATACAGCATTTCAAGAATTATAAAATTCAGCTAAAGCAGTGCTTAAGGAAATGTATATCTTTAAATGATTATTAGAAAAAGCGAAAGACTTTTAAAAATCTAAATTTTTACCGTAATAACCTAGGTTAAAGAAGAAAAAAATTATATAGGTATAAAATATAGGGAATACAAATAAGAGCAGAAATGAATGAAATACAAAACAGGCAAATAATGTAGAATATTAACAAAGTCCAAAGTTTATTCTGTGAGAGTGTGAATAAAATTAATATCCCCTAACCATCTGGATCAACAAAAGTGTTATCAAAACACAAATTATCAAAAGGACGGGTAAAAGAGTGGATATCCATTCACATCCTATAGGCAATAAAAAGATCATACAAGAATACAAAGAACAACTTAATACCAATAAATTAGACAAATATAAACACAACGGACAAATTATTTGAAAAGAATATGAAAATTGATAAAATATACAATAGAGTATATGAATATCTCTGTATTTTTTAAGTAATTGATTTTATAATCAAAGTCCCTATCATTCAAAAAAGCTCCAGACTTCGGCGATTTTACCAATTTTGCCAAGGTAAATCTTGGCAAACATTTAATAAAGAAATAATACAAATTTTATGCAAAGTTCTTTTCAGAAAATAGCAAAAGATGAAAGCTTCACTACTAATTTTATATGACCAGAATGACCCTAAGCAGCAAAACCTGAAAAAGACCTACGAGAGGAAAATTACTGGCAATTATATCTATGTAATAAACCTCTTAATAAACCATGTAATAAACACTTAAGGAAAAATTTGCAAGTCAAAAACAACTAAATAGAACAATGTTAATATATCATGATCAAGTAGAAAAGAAAATATCTGTTCCCAAATTTCTTGCATATGAATGTTTATGGCACTTTAATTCATAATGTCCCAACACTAAAATAAACCAAATGTCCATCAATATAAAAATGGATATAAAAATTGTGGTATGTTGGCTGGGCACTGTGGCTCACACTTGTAATCCCAGCACTTTGGGAGGCTGAGTCAGGTGGATCACGAGGTCAGGAGATCGAGACCATCCTGGCTAACATGGTGAAATCCCATCTTTACTAAAAATACAAAAATTAGCAGGGCATGGTTGGGGGTGCCTGTATTCCCAGCTACTCAGGAGGCTGAAGCAGGAGAATCGCCTGAACCAGGGAGGCGGAGGTTGCAGTGAGCCGAGATAGCCCACCGCTCTCCAGCCTGGAGACACAATGAGACTCCGACTCAAAAACAAAATTGTGGTATGTTAATAAAATTGAGCTCTATTCAGCAATAGAAATTATGAACTATAAAAACAGAACAACATGAATGATTCTCAAGAGCATTATGTTGAAGGAAAGAAGACTGGCCCCAAAGAGTATCTATCATAAGTTTCAAGCTTTGTATGAAGTTCTGTAACAAGCAAATCTAAGCTGTGGTCATAAAAAGAGAATGTTTGCCTATGGTAGGGGGATGGGTATCTAAGAAATTTCTAGGTCTTTATTACTCTGGTGGTTACACATCAACTTTTTCAAAACTTACCAAATTTTGCACATAGCACCTGTGCATTTCACTGTATGTAAATTTTACCTTAATTATGACAAATATATGGGCTTAGAACTTTGAAATGTAATCTTGGCTAAAAATTGCAAAATGTGCACATTTTCATTATAGTTGAAAACACAAGTTCACACAATGAAAGTGTGCAAAATATGTGAGATGTGGCTGAAGATTCCTGGAGAATACAAATATTGAAGGATGGTGAAAGAAGTGGTATCTTAAAAAAGATTAAGAACAGAAGTGCTAATTATGGAAGGAATAAAGTGATAAGTCAAATTGTATTAAAATTAAGAACTTCTCTTTTTTAAAAAATTTTTACTTTAAGCTCTGGGATGCATATGTTGAACGTGCAGGTTTGTTACATAGGTATACGTATGCCATGGTGGTTTGCTGCACCCATCAACCCATCATCTAGGTTTTAAGCCCCGCATGCATTAGGTATTTGTCCTAATGCTCTCCCTCCCCTTGCACCCTACCTCCTGACACACCCCAGTGTGTGATGTTCCCCTCTTTGTGTCCGGGTGTTCTCATTGTTCAACTTCCACTTATGAGTGAGAACATGCGGTGTTTGGTTTTCTGTTCCTGTGTTAGTTTGCTGAGGATGATAGTTTCCAAAAGACATCATTGGGAGAGAGAAAAAGGAATCCATAGAGAGGGACAAGATGAGGCAGGTAGATAAATAGATGATAAATGAATAGATGAAAGACAGACAGTGTCTTAGTCTGCTTGTGTTGCTATTAAGGAACACCTGAGGCTGGGTAATTTATAATGAAAAGAGGTTTATTTGCCTCACAGTTCTGTGGACTGTACAAGAAGCATGGCACCGGCATCTGCTTCTGGTAAGGGCCTCAGGCCGCTTCTGCTAGTGGTGGAAGGTGAAGTGGAGCTGGCTGTGCAGAAATCACATGGAGAGAGAAAGCAAGCAAGAGGGGGCTGTCTGGCTCTTTGAACAATAAGTTCTCCCAGGAAATAATAGAGTAAGAACTCACTCACCCCTCCCATGGAGGGAAGTAATCTATTTGTGAGGCATCCGCCCCATGACCCAAACACATCCCATTAGGCTTCGCCTTGGAATCACATTTAAACATGAAGTTTGGAGCAGTCAAATATCCAAACAATGGATAAATAGATTAGATGGGTGGATAGGTAAGTAAACGCAATGCTATGAAAAGTTTGCATTCAGAACATACAAAGAATTTCTAAAATCAATAAAAAGGAAAGATAACGCAATAGAAAAAAATGAACAAAAGACTTGAACAGGCATGTCATATAATAGGCAATTCAAATCATCAGCATATTGAAAGAAACTAAACTTTGTTTGTCATCAAGGAAATATAAATTAAAACCACAGCGCAAAATCACTTCCATGAACCAGAATGAACTTAACAAAAAAAAAGATGAAAGTGCCGAGTGTGGGTGAGGATGTACAGCAACTAGAACCAGAACTTTTGTACATTTCTGGCAGGATTGTAAATTGATACAAACTTGTTGGAGAACCCTATATCAGTATTTACTAAAGTTAAACATACACCCATTCAATTTTACCCATGGAGAGATACTAAGTGGAAATATGTACGTGTGTTGATGAAAAGACTTGCACTAAAATGTCTGTATTGCATTATGCAACCTGGAAACTAGACTAGGGCCCATCACCAGTAAAGTGGGTAATTACATTGTGGTATATTCCCATTTAAATATTGTACAGCAATGAGAATCAAAATATGGATGACTCTCACAAATGGTTGAGCAAATGAAGCTCAACAGGAAAGATGAAGTACTGTTTATTTCCAGTTACATAAAGCATAATAACAGAGGGTGGTGGTCTGTGTTGTTAGAAGTCAGGAGAGAGGACTTTCAGGGGAGATGGCAGTGACTGGCTGGTAAAGGCATTTGGGGCCTTCTGATTTGTTGGTGACATATCATGTCTTCATCTGAGTGCTGGTTCCATACATATGTTCAGTTTCTGAACATTCATTTAACTTCTTGCTCATGAAATGTACACTTTGCTGTAAGCGTGCTAGACTTCAAAAGTTTTAAGAAGAGATGGAGAAAATGCAGACTGAGAATCATCCAGGGAACTGACAGAAGCCATTTATTTTAGACAGACAGCCAAATGTGTGTGTGTGTTAACTATGAATCTTTGAACATAATGATATTGCTGAATCTACATGTATATGCTTAGTGATAAAGAAATTAAAATTATGTAAATTTCTGAAATGCAGAAGGTGAAGCCTCACTGAGGAAAGGGAGGAAGTGAGAATATTTGCTGTACTATGTGCTCTGCCTCATTGCTGATTTACTGATCAGATGATTGAATTATTCTGCCCATTATACAGATGATGCAGTGAGGCTTTAGAAATGAAGTGTTTTGGCAAGGCTCATGTAGGCTGGTAAACTATGAGACTAATAAGTGATTCTGTACATGACATTATATCCTATTCTTGATTCATTCTCCAAAGCAATCTTCTTCAAGCTACAAACAAGTATTTTACTGATTATTTTGTTTAGTGGAAATATCCAAACATTTAGATGTATAAATTAAACAAATGTGTCTCTAATAAGACACTAAAATTATGGAATATCAAAGTAAACTAGTTTTATTTCTTAAAGATGGGTAATTTAAAAGCCACAGTTTAAAATTAATATTATTTTAATTGACTAATCATAGTTGTGTACTTTTATGGGATACAAAATGATGTTTTAATATCTGTATTCAATGTGCTATGATTAAATCAAGCTAATTAACATATCCATCATTGCACATACTTAACCATTTTCTGTGAATCATTTGAAGTTTACCCTTAGCTATCCTGAAATATACAATAGAATATTAATAACTGTACTCAACCTGCTGTGCAATAGATCTCACAAACTTATTTCTCACTGAAACTTTGTACCCTTTGACCAACATCCCTCCATTGTACTCCCCAACCTCCACTCCCAGCCTCCTAACAACCATTTTACTTTCTACTTCTATGATTTTGACTTTTTTGGATTACATGTATCAGTGAGATCATGAAGTATTTGTCTTTCCATGTATGGCTTACTTCATGAAGTATGTCTTCCAGATTCACTCATCTTGTTGCAAATGATACAATTTCTTCCCTTTTTAAGGCTGAATAGTATTCTGTTGTGTATATACCATATTTTCTTTACCCATTTGTCCACTGATGGACACTTAGGCTGATGGCATATCTTGAATATTGTGAGTAATGTTGAAAAAAACATTGGTTGCAAAAACACTGGAGTTCAGATATCTCTTTGATATATTGATTTCAATTTCTTTGGATATATACCCAGATGTGGGATTGCTGGATCATACAGTAGTTCTATTTTTGGTTTTCAAACTAAAAAGCTTCTACATAATAAAGGAAATAATTAACAGAGGGAAGAGACAATCCACAGAGTGGGAGAAAATATTTACAAACCATACATCTTCTAAGAGGTTAATATTGAAAATAAATAAGGAACAAAATTCAATAACAAGAAAACTAATAACCTGATTGAAAAATGAGCAAAGGATCTGAACAAACATTTCTCAAAAGAAGATGTACAAATGACCAATAGATTCATGAAAAAAATCTCAGCATCACTAATCATTAGGGAAATGCAAATTATAACCACAGTGAGATATCACCTCATACTCATTTAGCATTTTATCAAAAAGACAAAATATAAGCTTTGTTGAGGATGCAGAGAAAAGAGGAGTCTTGTACACAGCCAGTAAAAATATAAATTAGTACAACCATTACAGGAAGCAATATGGAGATTTCTTAATAATCTAAAAATGAAGCTACATTTTTAAAAAATTAAAGAAGTTGAGAAAAAATGCATATTCTGAGAAAAAATCAGAAAGCAGTTTGCATATAGTTGCTCATGTTTCATATATTTTCATACAAAAACAGAGTTTTCTAATGAAATTAAAAAAAGACACACTTTTATAGTATTTAAATTTTTATTTTTAATTTTTGTGGTTATATATTTGGTGTATATATTTATGGGGTACATGAGATATTTTTGATACAGGGATGCAATGCATAATAATCACATCAGGATAAATGGAGTATTCTTCACCTCAAGCATTTATACTTTCTGTTACAAACAATGCAATTATGCTCTTTTTGTTATTATAAAATGTACAATTAAATTATTATTATATATAAATAACAATTTATATCCTAACATAAACTACCTCCTAACCACCAAACCCTATATATGTCTCATATATATGGTATATATGGATATTTATGATTTATATCTATATTTATCAGTATGTATATATACATACCAATGTATGTATATCATTTGTTTATGTCATATATGTAGGAAAATGCAAGGAGCTATACATACATCAGTATGTATATATATACATTGTTAGTTCTCTATTTCAACTGTATAGCCAAATAAACTGAGGACTGGATGAGATTTTTAAAAATACTGTTGCTGGGCCAGACGTGGTGGCTCACACCTATAATCCCAGCACTTTGAGAGGCTGAGGAGGGTGGATCACCTGAGGTCAAGAGTTTGAGATTAGCCTGGCCAACATGGCGAAACCAGATCTCTACTAAAAATACAAAAAATTAGCCAGATGTGGTGGCAGGCACCTGCAATTCCAGCTATTCGGAAGGCTGAGGCAGTAGAATTTCTTGAACCCAGGAGGCAGAGGTTGCAGTAAGCAGAGATCGCACCATTGCACTCCAGCCTGGGCAACAAGAGCGAGACACTGTCTCAAAAAATAAAAATAAAAAAATACTGTTGCTTTGGTCAAAGGTAAGCTGTTGTGATTTAATTTCAGGTAGGGGAGCAGCCAGTCTGGTTTGAGAATGCTAGTTTATATGCTGAGAAGTGTTATAGGAATTCAGGGACCCCGAATGGAGGGACCAGCTGGAGCAGGGGCAGAGGAATATAAATTGTGAAGATTTCATCTTAATATGGACATTTATCAGTTCCCAAATAATACTTTTATAATTTTTTATGCCTGTCTTTACTTCCTGTGGGGTCGGGCAAAAAGAGCCATATTTTTCTTCTTGCAAAGAGCCTATAAACAGACATGCAAGTAGGACAGATATCACTAAATTCTTTTCCTAGCAAGGAATATTAATATTAATACCCTGGGAAAGGAATGCATTCCGGGGGTGAGGTCTATAAACAGCAGCTCTGGGAATGTCTGTCTCGTGCAGTTCAGATAAGGACTGAGATAAGCCCTGGTCTCTTGCAGAACCCTCAAGCTTACCAGGGTTGGGAAAACCCCACCCTGGTAAATTTGTGGTCAGACTCGTTCTCTGCTCTTGAACCCTGTTTTCTGTTTAAGATGTTTATCAAGACAATATGTGCACCACTGAACATAAACCCTTATCAGTGGTTCTGCTTTTGCCCTTTGCCCTGTGATCTTTGTTGGACCTTTATCAGTGGTTCTGCTTTTGCCTTTTGCCCTTTGCCCTGTGATCTTTGTTGAACCCTTATCAGTGGTTCTGCTTTTGCCCTTTGTCCTGTGATCTTTGTTGGACCTTTATCAGTGGTTCTGCTTTTGCCTTTTGCCCTTTGCCCTGTGATCTTTGTTGAACCCTTATCAGTGGTTCTGCTTTTGCCCTTTGCCCTGTGATCTTTATTGGACCCTTATCCGTGGTTCTGTTTTTGCCATTTGTCCTGTTCCCTCGGAAGCATGTGATCTTTGTTAGACCCTTATTAGTGGTTCTGCTTTTTGCCCTTTGAAGCATGTGATCTTTGTACCTACTCCCTATTCTTACACCCCCTCCCCTTTTGAAACCTTTAATAAAAACTTGCTGGTCTGAGACTCAGGCAGCCATCACAGTCTTACCAATATGTGATGTCACCCCTGGTGGCCCAGCTGTAAAATTCCTCTCTTTATACTGTCTCTCTTTATTTCTCAGCTGGCCGAGACTTATGGAAAATAGAAAGAACTTATGTTGAAATATTGGGGGTGGGTTCCCCCAATAAAGAGGGAGAAGATGTAAGAATCTCTTAGTTGTGAGATGATTCACACATGCTTTCTATGATTTATTCTAAGACTGAGGTAGACATTTCCTCATTTCCTACACACATCCTCTTCTAGGTCACCCCAAAGCCCATAGTCTTTCCACTCCCCATTTTTTCCTTCCTGAGTTTTAGTTCCCTTCCTGTGAAGTTTCTCTCTCACACCATAACACAGATGGCATCCTTGTGTCTCCACACCGCTGTTGGAACATTTTTATGCACTATCATTTGTTTATGTCATATATGCAGAAAAATGCAAGGAGCTGTCTTGTCCATCTTGTGTCTGTCACTCTCTTTCTCTCTCATGATCTTCAAGCATCCTCCCTGCATAGGGCCTGTCTCTTCTGCCTACAGACATTGCATAGTAAATGTTGTGTCCTGAAGGGGCCCAATCTTTGCTTACAGTCACATCAGACAAATGTAATTACAAAGGAATTCTAAGCCTTGTTAGCATCTTATCCTTACCGGAGAAGTCACAGCTATTGCAGCATTTCCCAAAATTCTCTACCTTCTACCTCAATTCTTGTATTCTCAGCACCTGTTCTTCTATGAAGAACTCAAAATATTCTTCCTGAAACATTTCCTCCCTCTCCTCTGCCCCAGCACTGCCTCCAGCTCGCAGAGATTCCCAGGGTTCTGTCACTTGAATGTAGCATGAGGTGGCTCCTTTTTAAATTGTGGGTAGAGTCACTTTGAGATGGCTGATAATTTTGTCTTTTTCTCACTTTTTTTTTGTCTCATTTCCGTGAAGAATAGAGATTTGAAGAATTAAATTCTCCACCTTCCACCATAAAAAATTATCCCCTCAAACTTTCTAGCACTCTACAATTGGGAAACACCTTTACTGTCCTCCAGCTAGTAGTTCCTCCCCCTTCCCACCTGCACCCCTTCCCAGTATACACTTCATGTTCCCCCTCACTACCCTCTCCAGCTCATTCACAGGGCATCCTTTCTAGCCCCTCATCTGACTGAAGGATTTGTCCACAGCCTCTTCTTGCTACTGCAATATGTAACTTGCCCTTTGGCTTCTGGGACACTGGGTTCTCCTGGTAGTTTTTCTTCTCTGACACATTTGATCAGGAATTATTTTTCCTTTTCCAGCTCACCTTCCTTTCTCTTCTTACTTCCTAAATATAAGAATCACAACTGTTCTTCTCTCTCACACACATTGCTCCAATGTCTGCATAATTAAATATCATCCTTTTTGAGAGTAACTTATTTTTGTCTCTACCTGATTTCTGTTCTCAAATATCAGCCTGGAAATACCATCAACTAATAAACATCTAGCTATCATGTCCCTGTAGCCCTGCAAACTCAATGTGACTAAAACTGAGCTCATCATGTTCACCCTCTCTGTTCTTTCCTCTCTGTGCCTATTTTCTACTGACAGCACCATTTCAGTCATCCAGCTTTGAATGGTTTCTGATTCTTTCATATTTTCTCCAAATATTTGACCAGTCACAAATCTGCAATGGTTCCATTTTAGCATATTCCTCCTGTTGAGTCAGTTTTTCCATGCTACCCTGTGTAGCCTCCTTCCCTCCTGCAAGGTTTAGAAAATCCTAAAATCGGCCCCCACACTCCCCATCCTCAGGTGTTCTGCTCGTTGTTGCCACTTTAACGTTTCTTTATAACAGTTGTAATTATATTACTCCTCAGCTCCAAGCCTTTGCAGTAGGTCGAGCATCCTGCAAAGCAGGCTCTGAGATTAGTGTGCAGGATGCTTATTAGGGACTGACTGCCTTTAGGATCAGCACCATGGACAGGTTGGGGAGGGCAGGAGAGAGTATGGGGAGGAGCCAAGATGCAACACAGGCTGACACCAGCCTTGGACGGCCTGCAGGGAGCTCTGAATCTAAAATGGCCCTTCAGAGGTGTCTCCTATTGGGCTGAGAAAGCCAGACCTTTTTATCTCCACCCTGGTCAGTCACTGATATTCGGTGAGGAGCCCTGCAGCTCAGGCAATCCTTCAAGGGGCTGAGAGCTGGAGGCTCTGCCTGCTCCCTCCTAGCACACTTTTCGTTGCAGGTATATCTGGGCTGTTCATCCGAGTGGACACTAGAATTCTCAAAGGCTCCCTATTACCTACAGGCTACAGTTCCAGCTCCTTAGCCTGAAATTCATGAGTGCCCACAGCCTGTTGCAAATAGCCTTCCAGTTTCACTTTCCAAGTCTCTACTTTTAAAGTCTTTGCTGCCATCATGTTGAGCTCATTTCATATTCCTTCCATGTGATATATACTTTTTTATCTCTGTAATTTACTCAGGATTGCCCACTATGCTAAAACTCTCTAGTTAATCATTTCATTATCTCAAAAATCACCCTATCTTTCAAAGTTCATCTCATGTGATCTTCTGTCCAAATTCCTCCCTAAAATTCCCAGCATGAAATTGTCTGTTCTTACTCATATCTCCAGTTAAAACTTGTGTGCATCTTGGGAAAATACTAATAACAAGATAAATGTCTCTTGTGTTCACCACCATTATCAGCCTTGTCATTTTGCCATTGCATTGAATAGGGGGCTCTGTTTCCCATGCTACAATGAGTGCTGACCAATCTCTAGTTCCATGAGTCCTTGATGCCCTATTTCTCTAACAAGTCCAAAAGCTCATTGTATTTAGCCTGACATAACTTTGCATGTTCAGTAGTATGCAGCCCAATGCTTGGCATAGAGGAACCAATGAACAGTAGTTTTCTGAATGGCTAAAGGTTTAAATAAATATTATCCAACAATGTGTCACAATATGGCTTTCTCTCATTACACTATTGGCTTGGTAGAAAATAACCCTTGATGAATTACTGAGAAGCTCTAAGAAGGTGTGATGGAATGTCACATTTTAAGTTTGTAATCTTCCATAGCATTATACACTTTTATTACAGGCTTCACGAAAACAACTGTACTTTCAGAAATAAAATTTGAGCATATCTAAATGAGTTCCACCTTTGTCAGGAGGGAGCAGATATGGTCCATTATAAAGGTAAGTTTTCCTTGCAGCTGTCCTGTGTGCTCTGAGACAGTGAGGATGGAAAGTTGGGGAGAATATACATGTGGAGACAATTGTGCTTTAATTGCAGTGTAGAATCTTCCTAGTGTAATGAGTGGAAATATCCTTTCAATTTTTAGTATTTAAATCCTACTGTTCTTGCTCAGAGAATCTTTGGAGTTTCCTTGAAGGAACAAACAACAGCTTAATTCCTTGAGCACAAAGAACACATTTGATGTGAGAAAGCCTGTTTTACTCTTTGTTCTTCAGCCTGCAAACTCCCCTGTTTTTCCTCTGAGAAAGAGAGCTTAGAACCTGCTAGGTAAGGCGCTAAGATGATTAATTAATAGGAAGCATGTGGAGTGGGGATGGTGGATTAAAAATCAGCTGGAAGAGGGATAGGTTCTAAGTTAGCATTAGTAAGTTTGTTTTGTACAGTGAAGTGAAAAATAGCATGCATCAATTATGCATGCTATTGCTGCATTCTTATGCAGCAATGAGCTTAATCAAGTTTATACCATTGTAAACTGTAAAAAATGGCTTATTTTTATGTGGGAAAAATTAATCATTTCTCAAGGTACAAACATATCTCTAAAATCTCCTTTGATCCTCTGGAATTTTTGTTCACGTTCACAAGGAAAAGATGATTTTTGCCTCAACTAATCCTTGCTTCCATTTCTTCCTTCAAAAAGGCTCTTTCTGCCATTCTGATTAATCAATTATGATGCTGAGCATTTTCTTAATAGAACAGGAAATCCTACAAATAATAGATCAATAGAACAACACAAGTCCACTTTATCATTTAATGAATCCTCAGGAGAAAGGAAAAAACAATACACATTTAATTTAATCAATTTTCCAGATTATAATTTGGTATTGCCCTTAGCTATAACAAACTATTTTTATAAATTCTTTAAAAATCACTTTATCTTGTGTTTTCAAACAGCCAAAAATATGAGCAATTTACAACTTCTTCTCTTCTTTAGCGGTGAAGGTTATAAAATAGCTACAATTAATGTGATCATTAGAAAAGAAAAAGAAAAGAAGACTTGCACAGGGCCAAATTATATCCCAAGTAGGTTTTAAGCAGCAAGTAATTAGCACAGGGAGATTGGTACTCTTATAAGTTTTTAATTACAGCTTCAGCAACCTGGGGAAGCAAAAGCCTCTCACCGTGTTCCAGGTAGCCACAGTGGAGATTGCCATCCTGTGAATTAGGAAGTGCTTAAGTGTAATGCCAGCCTAATCCCCTGCATTGTAAAATGGGCTGGCAGTGCAGTTTTGCTCCATTATTCAAAATTACATGTGAGGTAACTTTAAATGTGATTCACTGAAAAATCTATGTTGGTAAAAGACTTTATGTAATGCCAGTATTTCTTTGTAAAGCTGGGAACACTAACTTTTACTAGTCCATGTACTAAGTCAAAAATATTAAAACATAAATAGATGACTTTAAATAGACCAAATACTAAAAATCTTACAGAATTGTCTTGAAATGGGGTAACATGAGGATGTGTCAATAAGGCATACACACATATGCATATGTATAAACCTATATATATATACATATACATATATACATGTATCTATATAAATGTGTAATAGCTATGAAAGATACATTAATATGAAATCCACTTTGCTCTAACCTCCTTGTGCTGGCTTGTTAAGACACAGTCTTGTGTCTGAGTTTCACTATCCATGAGGACAGCATTCCTTTCCCTTTTCCTCCCTCTTCCTCTGTCCATCTCTCTCAGCAAAACAAATATTTTTACTTTGACATTGGGGATGCTGTTTATGTTATGTTTTGTGGTGGTATTTATGTCTTCCAAGTTTTGTTTATAGATTGGTTCTCAATGTGAAAAACTGATTCACAGTTTTTGCACTATTATTTCTCCAGCTGATGAAATGAAAAATATGAGACTTAGAGCTGCAAATAGAAAAACCAAAATAATAATCATTGAAAATTGTGAGTGAGCAGGGCAGTGTTCTCAGTTAGCTAAATGCCAATCTTTTATAATATAATTAGCAGGTATTGTATGACATTGATAAACAAGATATGGGTTCAAACATAAAAGGAAGATGGAAAGCAATCATGGGTCTCTGGTACTTGGTTTTGGAAAGTGCAATAAGGGAGAAGGAATGGGTGCAATGTCCACCTTCCACTACTTTTTCTGTAAACCCTTTGATATGATTTTGAATTCTACCAGTTGCATCTATTTTTTCCTGCATAAAATAATCAGTGGTAGGTTAGATGAGAGGATGAAGAGGCAACTTCTTGGAGGTTTGTGTTTGCATCCTCTCCCATTTTCTCCTTCATTGCTCATGTACCTTTGGTGCTAAGTGACAAAGGACACATACTGGCCCCATACTTTATTGACACATCCCTGAGAGATCAGAGAGGGCAATGGACAGCTTCTTTTAGTCATTGCTACATTAAGGTGCTACCAAAAACTCAAGTGAACATGAAAGCTACTGAAAGATATTTAAATATATCATTCCAAACCCAAATTTAACTTTCCCTTAACCAAAGTCCAAAAATTCCCACAGTAACTATAATGCCATACGATGTGAAGGGAAGTGTGAAGAAGGAACATCAGAGTAGAAAGGCAGAACCTCAACTCAGAATAGTCAATATATTATATTTTGACAAATTTTAGGAAACATACGGGCACGTCAGCAAGTTGCTAGGATCCACCCCAGGGGGTCTTGGAAGGAGCTATACAAGTGAGACCTTCTGAAGTGCCAGCCTCATTGGCTTTAGTAACTCTGCCAGTGGAGACTAAGGGCAAGAATTTATGGTCACAGTGGGAAAGGAATTGCAGAGAACACACTGATTCAGACAGTTTTATGTATCTGGGAAAAGAGCAAGAAAAGTTTTTGAAGAATTTTTGGTCTTCTCCAACAAGTTGTCACAACACAATAATCCAGTGCCTTCTCTGTTATACGTCCAGATAACAGAATATCTGCTACTATGTACAGTTTGCTCTTTGCTACTAGCTTTCATATACAAATTGCAATTTCTTCAAACATTATTGCCTACTACTCTGGCTTAAGATAACCAAATTTTGATTTTCTTGTATCAGGTACAAAAAAATCATTTCAATTTATTACAGAACTTGCCAGGCAATGTGTTAGTTTCAGCAATTGTTCCCTCTTTGTTAAGCAGATTGTGCAACTACATAAAATTTCACTGCAGTGGCTTCCCAATCTTATCTAGAAGAGGAAAGATAAGACTTAGGGCATCATCTTGTGCTGGTGGTGGTGATATGGGGTTCCTGGGACAAGGGAGGTCTGAGCCAGTAGGGATCCAGTCAATTGCCATCAGAGCCATTCAGTGATTACTTGCTCTCTGGGCTACAGTTTCAGGCACAAAAAATCAGAAGTAGATTCAATCTTCTATACACCTACACTGTATTGTTATTAATCCATCACTGGTTAAGGCATTTAATATGGGCATGGCTTCATTGCAGATTATACTACAGTCAACTGCAGTGCCTACATTGATTAAATCCTGGACTAGGATATTTCCTTTGAATGGTCGTGTGACTTTGGGCTGGCCACTTTACCTGTTTGGCCTTCAATTCCTAATATCTGAAATAAGAAACTATGAATAATTGATTTTAAGGCCTCACGTCCATCTCTGACATTCTGTCTCTAACCTTCGGTCAATGTCTTATGCTCAAGTAGTGTTCTCCAACATAAAGTACAGTATCTTCCTTGCATCAAGAGTCAAAGAACAAAATAAAGACTAGGGATTTTATTTCAAATCCTGAGTACTCATTGCTTCTTGGAGCATATTTCCTAATTAATAGAATGCTGTTAATTATATGTAATCCATATGCATATTGAGGGTGCCAAATGAAGTGATCGTGTAATGTGCCCAGCACAACCTCTTGTTCTTTGTTTAATTATTAGTTATCATCATCGTCGTCATCATCACCATTGCCATTATTGTACCAATCAACTTAAGAATTGTTCTCCAGTACAAATACAGCTGAAGAGAACAGCAGATCTTGTACACGTCAGCAATAGAAGACAAAGGGTTTGCCCAAGCAGCTGGGCAGCCATAATGCAGACGTCTTTATGCCCGTGTCTCTAGTCTTCCTTGGGAATGCAAATACAGTTAAACGAAAACCACTTCCTTCCTGGGCCTGAGGAGCTAACTCATCTGTGGAAATGAACTTCCATTTTCTCTGACCATTATTTTCACTCTAAAATATGATAATTCTTTGAAGCCACACCAAGAAAGGAAATACGGCATGCTCCACGTTAAGCAAAGGAAATATATAGTGCTGCCTGAGACATTAATCTCATTTGCTCTGCACCTGATTTTTCACCGTTAGAATATTGCAGCAAAGCTCTGTGCTAAATCTCAAGCAATTTAGCTCGGCAAAGTAGATTAGTTAGAGCCAATGCAAAGCTCTACCTTATAACTTTCTTTCAGTAAAAGTGATACTCAGATATATAGTTAGAGGCTTGGACTGGAAACTGAGACATTCTGCTTTTTCAGCTCTAAGAATATTAGATGCTAATAAAGGCAAGTGAAACAGGTACCTGTGGCCTGGACTCTTACTCTGAAAACATTTAAATCTTAAATAACTTTTATATAGTCAGTGCCATTTCTCCCAAAGGGAAATCTACTGTGGAAAGGGCTCGTGAAAAATAAGCTGGATGAATGGTGAGAAGATTGTTATATACATCTATTTGTTGCTGCAAACACGCTTTTTCCAGGAACTCTCTTCCAAGACTTAACTGAGCTGGTATTGAATAGTGAGGCTCCATATGAGACTCATCTGGAACTTGGGTGAATCCACAGCCAAGAGTTTTATCAGAATCTTTCACTAGTTAACACCTGGCTTACTGTCCTCTGCACCACCTCAAATCCTCCTCTTCCACCAACCACTGCTGCAATAACTAAGTCCATACAGGTTTTGGCCATTTTTGTACAGATGCATCTAATGCCTTGACCCTCAGACCTGCACCATACAGCCCTCACTTTATGCCGCAGGCTTCTCTGATTTCCAAGATGGGGTACTCTGGGAACATGCCAACTGTGCCCTAGTGCCTGTCGGGCTCACTTTGCTACAGGTGATGGAGTCGATGGATAAAGGACAATTCTTAGCTACTGTGTCACTATTCATTGGATGGCCTGGCTGTGCCGCAGGATGGAATATAACATGAGAATGGTGTAAGGAAGTTCAGAATCTCCCTCTGAAGGATTAAGTCTAAGTCTGTTGAAATGACCTGACATGGACAGACTAGCAGGAAAAAAGGCATACAAATTTATTTAACATGCATACACATGGGAGCCTTACACAAAGTAGGAGACTCAGTGAGGGGCCAGATAATTGAAACTTTAATACCCTCTTCATAAGGAATAGGGAAAGGGTGACTACAGAATTTTAGAGAAGTAGTAAATAATTTTAGGAGAGATGAATGGACTTGAAGACAGAAATTTGCTCATAAATGATTCTCTTGTAAAGAGAAAGGGATCAGAGAACACACAGTAATTTGAGACAAAATTCTGTGCTCCAGGTGTTTAATTTTCAGTCTCTTTCTCTGTAATATGAAATTTCATCTTCTCCAGCTAATGAAGTTTTAGGGAAAAAAAAGCCAATTGTATTCCTCTTTGGCAGGTCCAGTTTCTAGATAGATAAGGGAATTTCAGAGAATAGCTCTACTCTGTGTTTGGGAGAGACAGAGGATTGAGAGATGGGGTCTGGGGAAAGTCAGAGAGAACTTGAGACTCTTTCTTTAGTTCAACATGTCAAAGTGCCATATTTTGAGTATAATTTTTTTGAGTCCTAACAATGGCCAAGGGTGAAAGACAGATAAGTTCCAGCCAGGGAAGAAACCAACACATGATTCAAGGTGGCTAAGAACAGACACATGCACACAGGCTCAAGTAGTGCGGCATTTGCTTACAGCAAGAGGAGAGAGCATAAGCACAAGATCTAGCCCCTTGCAATGCACAGGTCCCCCATGGCCAGTGGAGTTTGCATCAACACAGCAGTGTGGCTGTACACAGTCCACTGCATGCTGCAGTGGAAGAGCTCAACCCCTTTCTATGGGGTTTGAAATATAGATAGTTGGGGTTGTGCCTGAGGATCACTGATGCATGCACTTATACATAACAAGGGAGTGCACATCACACTGAGAACAGGAAAAGGCATTCCCTCAAAATGTAATTCCCCAGTGGGTTCATCCTGCCTACTGCCCAGAAAAGCAGATTTACTGAGACAGTGGTATTGCAATAGAGAAAGAGTTTACTAAATGCAGAGCAAGCTAAATGGAAGGCAAGAGTTTTGTTGTTACTCAAATCAGCCTCCCTGAAAATTCTGAGGCTAAGGATTGTAAGGATAGTTTGGTGGGCAGGGGACTAGGGAATGGGGAACGCTGATTGGTTGGGTTGGGGATAAAATCATAGGGGGTTGAAGCGGTTGTTTTGTGCAGTCAGTTCCTGGGTGGAGGCCACAAGACTAGATGAGCCACTTTACTGGTCTGGGTGGTGCCAGTTGGTCCATCAGAATGCAGGGTCTGAAAAGTACCTGGAACACCAATCCTAGGTTTTACAATAGTAATGTTATCTATAGGACCAATAAAGGAGGTTAGGGTTCTTGTGGCCTCTGGCTACATAAGTCTTGAGCCATAATTTTAATCTTGTGGCTAATTTGTTAGTTTTATAGAGGAGATCTGATTCCCAAGCAAGGAGAGAGTTTTATTTTGGGAAGGGGGTGTTATCTTCTTTGTTTCAAAGTTAAACTATAAACTAAATTTCTTCCATAGCTAGCTTGGTCTACACCCAGGAATGAGCAAGGACAGGTCGTAGGTTAGAAGCAAGATGGAGTCAGTTACATCAGATCTCTTTCACCACCATCATTTTTGTAAGGGCAGTTTCAACAAGGCAATGAGTCCAGCATGGGCTCTTCATCTTCTAGTACAGGAGTGCTCCCAGCCCAAGGCCTCTTCCTATACAGCTCTCCAGGAGTAGGCAGACTCCATATGACTGTCCTTTCCAACTGGGACAATTAATAAAGCTCTTCAGAAGGTCTTGTGGGATTGAGCACTAATTCTTCCAAACAGTGGAAAATTGAATAACACACAATATTCTTGGCATTTCTTCCTTCCCGACTTTCCTTCATTCCTCACAATAATCCCCAAATTTAAAAGCCCACACAAAAGACACTGTCTCTGATTTTACTTGGAAAACCCAACTTAACAATTAGCAAAACTAGAATTAGCCTGTCATTAGGACTTTTTGTCATAGTAAGTAGAAATTTATAGCTGGATCTTTCTCCAGTCAGATGGCTAAAAGGGCCACCCCATTGCTAGAGAAAAAGCGTGGGTCAGCATCACAACTGCTGAACCCCTAGCTTGTGGGGGCTGGGGAAAAGATTCAAGTAGAAGATGCACAGTTAGGTTTTACATGAGCTGTGGCACATGAACAGTATGGGAGAGGGAAGGACATAATTTTAAGGATTTTTAAAATTAGCTGGCTTTCTTAACTGCTTTGGAAATCTTGGGAGGTAAATATCATCTCAGGTCAGCCAGCTAACAATTCAAGTGTGTTTTGAAAGCCAGAAGTCCTCCATGGTTGTGTGTAAAGAGACTTTCATCTGTGGCTGCAGAGAAGACCATGCTGAAAACCAGGCCCAAGATTTAATTGAAAGGATAGAAGAGCTTCAAAGAGGTGGACTTCTAGCTCAGCATATTTCTTATGGCAAAAGCAGGGCCCTGATAATCAAATAGCAGAACTGTAAAATCTGGAATTGGGATACTTAAGAAGGCAAGACTGAGAATCTTGAACCCAGATTCCCTTGAACTTTTCGTGAATCAGAATCAGCCCTTCCCAGAGGATAGAAGCATGCCTTTATTTGGAAGCTCTGCAGAGAGTGACGAAAGTGCCCACAATATTAAAATCAACTTCTTTAAGATCTACTCTGTGAATCCCTGTTGACTACAGACATAAAACCAAGGTCAGGCCTCAGTACAACCTAAATGGGGAAATGCTGTTCCTGCTCTGGGAGGGAGGAGGTCACACATGAAAATCATTGCAGGAATCACCTACTCCATTCCAGTAGGAACTGGGAAAACACATGGAGGAGAACATACTGAGGGTGTTGGGCAGAGGCAGGGAGGGGAACCAAATATTAAGGCCAGATACAGGAGGAATTTTTCAGATGGAGGCACTCACTGATGACATAAATAAATATCTTGGCTGGAACGCTGACCTGATCCTGACAGGCTAATGGAATGTAAAAGGCCTACAGTAAAGAAGCTGGATATTTCTTAACTTTCTGGGCATAGTTTTGAGGAAGGAGTCAGAAGGCTAAAGGAGGTAGCAACATTAGAATGACTCATTATATGAGACCAGATGCCTCACAGGTAGCACTCTCTTCGCTAAAGTAATGAGGAATGCATGCATTCAAGGTACCCAGAAGCTCCATGGTAACTGTCATCTACAGGCAGACTGACAGTAGGGTATTACAGCCTGGGGTTTAGAATGGAATGGCTGAAGCCAAATGGTTGCACTTGTCAGAAGCAGAGTGGAAATAATGACCCTAGCAAACAGCAAAAGGGGCTCTGTGGTGAAGACGAGCAGATCACTGTGAAGGAAGGACCAACCACGGTTTGTTTCACTTAGGGTACCGACAAAAATGGAGTGTTGGTGAGAAGATCAAGAGATGAGAGAGAAAGAGAGAGAGGAAAGAAAGAAAGGAACGAGGGGAGAGAAGAGAGAGAAATAAAGAGAGAGAGAGAGCACACTACCAAATCAGACCTAATTTTGGTTTTCAAGTCAAAGCCAAGTCATAGGAACAAAGCCCACTGGCTAAAGGGAAGGACGGATCCCCTTTATACTGTAGAGGGCTCTGCACATCTCTACAAGTATAAATGATAACCATGCACTGATATTTACCAACAGATTTACAGCCATTAACTAGGGTAACTATGCACTAGTAAACAAGGGCTGCTCCAATAGTATAAAGAACTAACACTGATATCAAATACCCAAAATGCCATAGTGGTCCTCAAATTAGATTGGAATACAAAGAGAACCAGGTATTAAATGGACTTTTGGCCCAAGTTCGAAACCTGCTTACATTCTGTGCAATTTGTTCCATTGTATAATTGGGATACATAGACATAATAGCTGGCCTAACCCTCATGTTGACTCCTTGACCTGTGGAGTAACAGCCATTAGGATAGGAAGGGCCAAAGAGAAGCTGCTGAAACTTCCCCACCTCCTCAAACCAAGGTAGCAAGTCAGAAGAAATATCCTGTCTCTGGAGGAATTTCTAAGGAACAAAAATGTGGATGAGCCTATGAAGGTTGGTACAAAATTACAGATCTTTCTTGTGTCCTGCTATTGCCCATTAGACAGCATTCACTATGAAGAGACACTCAACACTTATGTAAACAGAATGATTTCTCTTATGGGCCCATGAACAGAGAAACCACTGAGGCAGGGTTGGGAGTTTGTGTGGGATCAAGATGATGAGCTCTGTCTCGTTAAGTCTAGCCTAGCAACTGCTGAATATTCCACCTGTTATCAGCAGAGGACAACACTGGCTGTCTGACATGGCATCATCTCTTAAGATGACTAACTCACCATTTGCAAAAGCTGATTACATTGAACCCATTGCACCCTGGAGACACCAGTGTTATTTTTCCCAAATGTAATTGCATAAGATTGCCTTCCATGCCCAAAGGGTAGCTTCTGGGATATTTGTGAAGGCAAAACTGATAATCTTAAACCCAGATTTCCTTGAACCTTTCATGAATCAGAATCAGCCCTTCCCAGAGGATAGAAGCCTGCCTTTATTTGGAAGCTCTGCAGATATATCAGTGAGAAAAGTGTCCGCAATATTAAATTCTGCCAGAACAACCATGAAAAACAACTAACTTCTGCCAGAACAACCATGAAAAAAATGCTACATTTAAGGCCATGAGATCCTAATTGCTTCAGATCAGGGGATTCATTTCACGGACAGGTAACCATGGAATGCACTTATTGGACAATATATCTCATCACTCAGAGGCTTCTGGCCCAAGATAATGATGGACTAGTCTGCCAAATTCTTACTCAAGGCACCAGAGAGATGGCAATTTAAGGTGGGTAGGAATTCTACACTCCAGTGGCCATTATGGCACGTGCTGCTGTGTACTCAACAAGTGGAATGTACATCTGGGAATCACAGGGTGGAAGTAGGATTGGTCTCTCTTAGCAAGATTCTTAGTAGCTCATTTGTAAAATTTGAATACCCATTCCCCAAAATTCAGACTGTAAAGGGGGAATTCATCCAAAAAAAAGTATCCAGGGAGAATTGCACTGACTTTGATGCTATTATCTGCTTAATTTGGGTTCCTGAGGCCAGTGAGCCAGCAAAGTTGGAAGTTACCACATTAATGGGCATCATAGACTCCATTTACTGTAAGGATTTAGGACTGGTGCTAATGGTGTTACCCAATTGTGGCAGAGGGAATATATGTGGAATCCAGGGGTTCCTGAGTGTTTCCATGCCATGTTAACAGTGTGTATAGAAAACTGCATCAACCATGGCCTGACAATTTTTACAAATTAATTAAAGCCTCCAAACCCTGGAAGTAGGTCTAGAAAGCAACCTACATCCACTGAAGTGCTGCCCAAGACTGAGGAATGGTGGTGGTAGAGGAAGATGATAGAGATCAGTTGTGGCTCCCAAGACCCTCTGCAGAGGCAACAGGGCCTGTAACTTGTTCTCCTCATACTCTTGAGTTCAGCCCTTGCAGAGCTGGTGCCCGGCTGCCACCTTGGTCTAGAAGCAAACACCCACTTTAGAGTCAGCTCCTTAATACTGACGGCTTTGGAATTAACATGAGAGGAAGCGTGTTTGGGAGTGCCCTGTAGATCATTACCCATGGATTTAGAGCCAAGCAGAGGAAGGACTGAACTGTAATGCAGCCCCAGCTAAGTCCTCAGCAGATCCCACAGGTAATTCTGGAGCTGGGGTGGCCGTTCAGAGTTCTCTCAAATTTGGAAAAGAGGGTGGGTCACTGGGTGGACATGGACAGCCACTAGATTTTGGGCTGCCCCTCAGGAGGGGATGTGACATTGGGTGAGGCAGTTGCCTTCAGTGAGGGCAATGGCCAGAGAGGGTGAGAGCTGACAGTTGTCAGCCATCAACTCTCTTGGCTGCTGGAAAAGTGTGTGCCTGAGTCCAGAAAATGGGATGGGGGCAGTGCACCACAGCATTCACTAAGCATGAAACAGGGATCCCTGCAGAGGAATTGCTGGTTCCCAAAGAAGAAAAGCAAGAGTCAGTCCCAGCTCTTAATGCAACCAGCCTAGAAACAGAGCACCAACAGAGCCCAGAGGTGAAGAGCAGGGCCCTGGAGCAGAGCGCTTGAAGAAGCATTCCCAACTAGGCTGCTTACAACATGTGTGACCTTGTGCAACCTCCTTCAGACATCTGGGCCTCAGCTTTATTTTTTGATTGTTTGTTTAATCAGCAAAATGAGGGTTATGGCCATGCCAACCTCCAAGGATTATTACAAGGATAAAAAGTTAATATTTGTAAAGCATGTAAGACGATGTCATAGAGTAAACTCTACAGAAGGATTTGTTAATTAATAAAATGGGCCCACATATTAGCATTTATAGCCACCATTAGAAAACAAGCATAAACAGAAAAATTCACAAAAGAAGATATCTGCATACCAGAGGTTAGGAAATATTCGATAATGGAGGAAAGGGATTTTTTTTTTTCACATTAGGAAGAATTTATTGAATGCTAGAGAACATAGAATAGCTATAATTACTGTTCTTGGTGAAGCCTCCCCAGAGTCTCTCTTGGGACACAGTGGGATTCATTTGAGAACAATGGAGTTAGTGAATCCAATCCTGTGCTGGTCAAAGTGAAGAGCTTCTTTGAGTCATGGTCCATTCCTGAAATGGTATTTCATTTTGTACTCTGAAAAAATCAGCTTTTCAATCTGAACTTTCATATATATATATTTAAATATATATATTTTTATACTTTAAGTTCTGGGGTACATGTGCATGCACACCGTGCAGGTTTGTTACATATGTATACATGTGCCATGTTGGTGTGCTGCACCCATTAACTCATCATTTACATTAGGTATATCTCCTAATGCTATCCCTGCCCCCGTTCTCACTCATAGGTGAGAATTGAACAATGAGAACACTTGGATGCAGGAAGAGGAACATCACACACCGGGATTTTTTTTTTAAAGGAGAGATGTAGCTGAGCAAATAGTTGACAAATTAAACTGCTTCAGATCTACATGAGAAGTAGTGACTTATAATGTACATACAATTAAAACATCTTTTATCTTAAATATACATGTAAATATCCACAATTATAGCTTATATATATTAATTATAAGTGCAATGCATAATTATAATATATCCATAATATAATAAGTATGATAATGTAAACAAGGAAAGTTTAGGGAAATACCCTTTTTCCCAAGAAGAAAGAGCATTCATATTCTAGTATATGCCAATAGCAATATAGACTGCAAGACAAGCTAGTTATACCTTATGCAACAAGATTCATGCCAAAAGAGAATACAAGAATATAAATTTCTAAAATAAAAAAATTAAATTTAAGTATTTAAAATGTAATTTTAAAATGAAAACAGCTCCAAAGATTTTTAAAGATGCATTTGGAAAGCCTGCTATGTCTTCAAACATTTTTCCTATTTGGTAGTGGAATAAGGATTTCAAGCACAAATTTACCAGTGACTGTTTTGCTGAGCAAACTCAATGCCACATCCTTGTTCATTACTTTTTCAGGCTCCAACCCATTGCTTCTCTCCCTTTAATTTCCCACCATGCACACTGGCCCAGTTGGTGAGAAGATCTATTCTGTGCTCTCATGTACGAAGGTGATGTATTGGCAGCTTCAGCCTCCAAAGATTTTTCTCATTACTGAATTCCCAGTAGCTATTCCTCTACACTGTAATTGGATAGTACTTTTTAGGAGCAAGTGTCCAGGGAATAGAGTGCCACAAACACTAGGTGCATTCTAGAGAAATGAGGAGATGGTATCCATGAATAGCAGAGGATCATAGACAAATGCATTCCCCAAGGTGAGGGGAAACAATCAATAGCTGAAATGAGAAAAGCTGGCTTCAGTGGTGTGCTGATTGAGAAAAGAGCCTTCCCACTAAGCCAAAGTGACCTGTGAAGCTCAATTAGTGAATGCAATCCATGCACCTTTTTCATTGGATAATTAAAGATCTATACCTGACCTCTCCATGTCCTCAAATCTGCAATCTTTACACACACAAACACACACACACACACATACACACACACACGAGATACTTGTTTCCCATTTATTAATACTCTTAATTATTCAACACTGATGCCTATTTAAACACCTAATGGATTATTTGATTTAATGGTTAATAATATCATGTCAAGTGATAAAGATCAATTATTTTTCAGAACAATACGTTTTCAGTTAGGCATTTTGAAAAGTATTATGTTTAGGAAACTGTACACATGATAATGACTGAATTCTGTTAAAAAAGATGTGCTGAATCAGTGGCTGATTCTCAGTAGAGGGATTGAAATGATCACGGTTTATGTTCATTGATTCACTGAACACATACTTAAAGGTGCTTGCGAGGTATCGGGCACGATTATAGTGAAAAGGGGGCAAAGGTAAATAGGTCTCTGCTCTCCAAAAGAAAGAGCCATGCTAAGCTGAGCATTACAGTGCTGTGGGAACGTTGCACACAGCAGGGAAAGCCCACTGGGGTCTACTCATGCTATCATATGTGCATGCCCAAATACACGCAACACACATTGTGGTCTTCAAGATTATCACATTTACCCATAGGATATTCATTGCAGTTATGCCTAAAATAGAAAACAGACAGATGAGAACTGATGTTAAGCATTACAAAATTCAGCCAAGAGGAATTTTCAGTAGAAAACCAAAGAGAATGTTGTGTTGTAAAAGAGTATACTATGATACAATTTCTGAGAATAGATTCCTGTTCTAGTTATCATAATTAGCACATATCTTATGCTATATACCTAAATGACATATTATCATTAATATAATAAATGATTAACTTTGTTAACTTGCCATAAGCAAAGTTCGGTTATATGAATTAACAAAAATCTCCCATATTCCAAAAGTGTGCCCCATATTACTTACCTATAAAGAATGCAGAAGTCTTTAGGTTCTATCAGATTATATAGAAATAAAATATTTGTGAGAAAATCATATAAAATTTTTAATTGTATCAAAAATCACATAAAATTTATCACATTAATCATTTTTAACTCTACAGGTAGGAGTTTTTGTTTTGTTTTGTTTTTGAGAAGGAGTCTCGCTCTGTTGCCTAGGCTGGAGTGCAGTGGCACGATCCCAACTCACTGCAACCTCTGCCTCCCAGGTTCAAGTGATTCTCCTGCCTCAGCCTCCTGAGTAGCTGGGACTATAGGCATGCACCACCACACCCGGCTAATTTTTGTATTTTTAGTAGAGATGGGGTTTCACCATGTTGGCCACGCTGGTCTCGAACTCCTGACCTCAGGTGATCCACCTGCCTTGGCCTCCCAAAGTGCTGGGATTACAGACGTGAGCCACCTTGCCCAGCAGCATAGGAGTTTTAAGTATGTATATATTGTTGTGAAACAGATCTCCAGAACTTTTTCAACTCACAGAACTGAAACTCTATAATATATCCATTAAACAACAATTCTCCTTTGCCTACTCTTCCTATCCGCTGGTAACTACCATTATACTTTTCATATCTATGAGTTTGGCTATTTTAGATACCTCTTATAATTGGGATCATATAGTATTTGTGCTTTTGTGCCTAGCATATTTCATTGAACATAATATCCTCGAGATTCATTTGTGTCATAGTAGGTGTCAGCATTTCCTTCCTTTGTAAGGTTGCATAGTGTTCTATTGTATATACATACCACATTTTGTTTATCCATCAGTCACATCACGAATAGTTTTAATTAATTTTAATATACTTTCATTTTTCCCCTGGTTTTTCAGAGTAATACTTGTTCATTTTAGGACATTTTAAAAAATAGAAAAATGAATAAATAATTCTTTTCAAATTTTGTAATTCTAGTATCCAATGCTAATCACTATACTTTTATATATTTCCCTCATAATATTATATATATATATTTTCTTTGCTGTTGTTTTCTGCTTACTTATAATAATAATTTTCACGTGTGAATGCATGATCCTACTAAAATTTATTTAACCATTCTTCTAGGACACCAAATAGAAAGCACTTGGTATGATAGGAGAGAGAGAGAGAATGGAAGCTTATATTGAATGATCCAGTGGGGATATAAAGAAGTGAATAATATTTGAGAAATATAGTCTTTTTGTGAGCCTGAGTTTCATCACTTTCTTCCAATAGTTTACGTACATTTTTCATGGTTTCCCGTTTTGAAATATTTTATTAAATTTTTAAAAAGGCTTCTTTTAAAATAGAATTAAACCAGTGATTACTAGTGGGAAGAAAGTTTGTAGACTAGTTATATTTATCTTTTCTAGGGTTTTACTGATGGATATTAAAATTATAAAACAAATATGTATCTTTGATAGTCTAGAACTATAATCACCTTAATAATTAAGTCATCATCTATATGTTACTGACTTTGCTACATATTTCAAAGCAGTATTAAATAATGTTGACAGTAAGTGTCCTTGTTTGTGGTTTGATTTATCTTGACATTGCTCTGGTATTTTGTGAGAAATCGTCACCCTTGATGCTGCATGTTAAAGTTGTAATAATATTTAGAGGGTAACTTAATTTTTCTTCTTTTGCAAATTAACATTCTTATGAAGACATACAGAAAACACAAAGCTAGGAACTAATAGTAAGGTTTGATCAAATATCAGAATTTAGCTCCTTGAAAAACTGTCCACTTTTCCAAAAACAATTTACTTTGTAGGACTCCTTTTCAGATTTTACCTGGCTGTGCCCACCAACCCTACACTGTTTTGTTGTGAATTTTGCCCAATCTCAGTATCCCATCTTGAAAGATCAGCATTTAAAACCACTTGAGCAAGGAGTCTAAAACGGTCTAATACTTTCCTAGTCACATCACAGAAGATGACTTGAGTAGCCAAATTAGTAGTGATTTTCTGCTTTCTTTATGAAGTAATTAAACATATATAACAATGGGAAGAGAATAGTAACATCTTTGAAGGCTTCAAGAATATATTAGAGATCCTCCTAGGAAGATGTCTTAGGAAAACGGTTTTCTTTGGAAAATAATTTTGATCAGTCACTTTTAAAAAGATGATGAAACCCTGGGGTTTCACTAAACAAAAAAATCAAAAATACATAATGTTTACATATTATCGTTAACACAAATAGAAATAATATGTAAACATATGGAAGAGAACAGGGGAACAAATATTTTATTACTTGAAAGGCAATAAGGGGGAATAAACGAGGAAATGAAGAAGAGAAGATGGTGGAAAACTAGAAAAATAAAGACAGAACAAGACCTGGTTAGATGGAGAGGATGTAAATTTCATGGAAAATAATGTCTGAGAAACATTTTACAAATGGCTAGTGTCTACACTTCCATTTAAATGTTTGCATGGATGAATGTAACATAGCTTCCACCTTTCCTCTGAAATATTCCCTCAAAATTTACTCAAATCTATTTAGTTAAATAATTGGTGATTATTACCATTTTGGTCCATTTGTATCTATTTTTTCCATGCTGTATTTACACAATTATACTTATGGTATGTCTGCATAGATCACTTGACATTTCTCTCTCTCTTTCTGTTTGTATGTAGGTAAATATATATATATATCATATATGAAGTCTCTGACAAGGTGCTTTTTTGCTGCATAGCCTTTATCTGATGAATTGCTAGGTGTAGACCGGGTTGCTTTAGACTCTGGTTTGGTGTATTTTTGTGAGGGCACTCGCCCTACGTCAGGGTTCCACAAAATGTTTCTGTAAAGTGCCAGATAGTGAATATTTTGGGTTTTGCGGGTCACACAGTCTCTGTTTCAACTACTGAACTCTGCCTTTGTGTTATGAAAGCAGCCACAGAAAATATGTAAACACATCAGTATGGCTGTATTCCAATAAAACTTTATTTACAAAACAGGCAGCAGGACAGATGTGGCCCCTGAGCCGTAGTTTGCTGATCCCTAATTTAGCTCCACTTGCTTCTCCAATTTGGCCAATGAGGACACTCTAAAGCTTTGGGCTGCCCAACCTAACCACTTACCTTGCCCTAGGGCAAAAATCCACTCTATTTCCAGTTTTCCTATAGGCAAGTGCCCCAGGCTCCAGTTTTGCAGTTTTGAATGCTCTTCCACTGGGCAAGATGATGGGGCAAAAGGAAAGAGAGTGAGCAGGTTTGGGTCAGGCATGTGTGTTGCAATAGCACAAAGACAGATGAAGGAGATGGCTGCTCCAAAGTTCAGGGGATGCCTGGAGCAGAGGACCAGTGAAAGCTGAGAGATGAAACAGGAAGCTTGGACGTCAACAGCTTTTGAGCTGAGCACCAAGCTGACGAGCTGGGGACAGGTATCAGAGCATCCTTAAAGGGCAAGAAATGCAGAATAGTGAGAAACTAGGACAATTGATGTTGCCTCTGGTTGGCTTTTAGAGCTGCTGATGAGCAGAGCATGGGGTCAGAGTGTGTACATTGTGCTGGATGCATTTAATGGGGAAAGACATTTGAAGCTTCTATGAAGAAGAAAAGAGGCCTAGTGGAAAGACTGGGGTAAAGAGGGGCAGATCAGGATTGATACTAGAAAGGGGGCTCTTCAAGGACTCACTTTGTGAGTGAAACTGAGGTTCATCCTCAGGTCACTGTGGCTCCAGGAAGATCCACCCTGCTATTCCCCAGGTGGGGCAGGATGCTCCAAGTCACTAAAACCTCCTGCCAGGTTCACTGTAAGTACCCACATTTCCAAATCTCTATTACAGGCATGGTGCAAATTCTTTATGCAGTAACCTCCTTATGTAAATCAGTGGATAGGGGGAGGCGGAGCGTATGGCCAGCCTTCCACTGCCCACCACAGCTACCTGAGCCCCCATATGCTGTATCTAAGGTGCTCCCTCACCTGGAGACTCATGGGACTTCCTGCAGCTGCAGTGGCTTAGAGGTGGTCTCCTTCGGCCACCACCCCCATGGAATGTGGGGCTGTGGCGGACCTGTGAACTCCCCTAGACTAGTTCCTTAGAAGCAGCCACAGGTTGTGTGGCAGGGCCTGGGATTAGCATGGCTTCACATTCTTCTATGCCTTCTGCTCTAAGGACGCTTGGCTCCAGAGGAAGTAACCTGGACTGGATCTGTGCTCTCCTTTCAAACCATTGTGAAGCTGTATTGCTTCCATTCCAAATCTTGATGGTTTATCTTTAAAAGTGGAAACTTCTGCCATTTTCTAAGGTTCACTCTTGTGAACAGTTTCACTTTGAGTAAATTCTCATAATATCTTGATGACTTCAGAAAGCTTTGAAAGAGCTGCCAAGGCACGACCACACTGATGTTTTCTAAGTGCTTTAATTCACTTTCTCAGTTTATTCTAGAAATGCTATACAGAGCATTGTATGTAGTAAGGTGCAGATTGGTGCGAAGGTCACCTAATTTGATCTAAAGCAATATAAGAGGAAAGTCCTAGTTAACTTCACTTTCTAGATTATGTCACTTTGATCTCAGATCCCAATGTTGCACATCCAGCAATCCTTCTTAGGGCCAGGGTTGAAATATTTTGGCCCCTCCGTGGAAATATTCATGTCACCAAGGCCCTAATTTCTGCAGAATAGATATCTGATACTCATCCAAACACTATCCTAACACTATCAGAAAGAAAAAAAGAAATTAAAAATACACACACACACACATGCACACACCCATGCACTTTTATCTTCTGTACATCTTTTATAGTATTGGGTGGGAAAGTGAAGTAATAGTTCTACAGCTTGCAGTAGGAATATTTTAGAATTATGCCTGTGACTCTAAGTTGAAAATCTGATTGGAAAAGATCCTCATGGGGGTGCATTCAAACCTGTCAGTATGCAGACCAATCATTGCTGATCTAGCCTCCTGGACATGCTGTCTTCTCCTGTGGAACTCCTCTTCAGGGTAGTAACAGGTGTCAGGCCTCTGAGCTCAAGCTAAGCCATCATATCTCCTGTGACCTGCACGTATAGATCCAGATGGCCTGAAGCAAGTGAAGAATCACAAAAGAAGTGAAAACAGCCGGTTCCTGCCTTAACTGATGACATTACCTTGTGAAATTCCTTCTCCTGGCTCAGAAGTTCCCCCACCAAGCACCTTGTGACCCCCACCCTTGCCCACCAGAGAACAACCCCCTTTGACTGTAATTTTCCACTACCTACCCAAATCCTATAAAATGGCCCCATCCCTATCTCCCTTCACTGACTGTGTTTTCGGACTCAGCCCTCCTGCACCCAGGTGAAATAAACAGCCTTGTTGCTCACACAAAGCCTGTTTGGTGGTCTCTTCACATAGATGTGTGTGACAACAGGGACTTCCATGGTACATGGACCTGGCATCTGAAATGTGAGTTGATTTGTTATCCTGGATAAATAAACTAAAAATAAGAAAATATTTTGAAGCTGATAAAAGTTGAAGGAGAACGCTATCACTTCACAGCTAAAAAAGGTAAAAATACTTTCATTCTTTTTGTTTTCAGAGACCTGGGGCTGAGGAACAGAAAACAAACACATTTTTATAATCTAACACTGAAAGAAAGAACATAGAGGGACATACTTCCACGAGTAAAATCACCATCTTGCTTATTCTTAGTTGTCAACTTCCTATTTGCTTTTGGAGCCCATTTTTCAAAAATTTTTATGTTTTTCCCCATCCTAGAAAAGAAAGTCTCTGATAAAGAAAAGCTAAAAGTTCCTTGGCTACAATGACATCTTGGTTATTAAACTGAATATCATCAATATTTAATTATCTCTGTAAACACAAGAAGAGAAAATGCAAAACTATCAGGTCATTTATTTGGGTAGTTTTACTTTTTGCCAAAACAATTCACAAAAGTTATATTTAGGGTTTATTAAGAATGGACAACATTTGCTAAGATTCTGAGGCTTAGAAAAGCATCTTATTCATCATCTATATTTTATAAGTGAGAAAATTGTCTCTTGGGGAGGTAAAGAGAGTGGCTCAAGGTTACTTGGGATTTTAATGATGATCGGAACTGGAATCGTTTTCTCTCTATTTTGCGTCTTGGGGCCCTCTCTTAGGCTGAAATCCTTAGAGGCTTATTTCATATTTTCAGTCGAGTACCTAACAGCTCTTAATTCCTGCTAGATAATCTAAATTATGACTACAAGCATAGATTTATTTATTTTTTTTTTGAAGAACATATGGGAATCAGGGCAAAGCACTGTTAGTTCATCTATTTATTAGGTTAGTATTTACTGAGCGCCTTCTCTGGGCCAGGCAGAGAGCAGGGAATGGGGAGTGCAAGGTAGGAAGGGTATTTATGCTGTCTAAAGAAAGTTTATAGTCTAAGAATATGCAGGAAATGGTCAGTGCAAACTAATAAGACGCAAACAGTGATCAGTATTGTACTCAGAAGGGCATTGTCAGTGGCCACTAGAGGGAGGAAGGAAGAGGCTGTTGCCCACAGGACTAGGGCGAGTTTCAGGGGAAAAACCACACATGTCCATGAAGGAATCCTCCTTTGGCAACTTCTGGAGTTGGCATTGAGTTTTTCTTTTGTGGATCTCTGCAGCAACGCTTATCTCTTGATTAGAAATGCAATATTTTGTGGGTAGTCTTGAAATGCATTATTTTGTTGGTAGCCATAAAGGATTAACATAATTTCAAGGACACTTTTTTTGGCATCAAATTACTCTGAAATAACTGGCATTTAAAACATTGCCTATAGAAAACTACAGGAATTCAATGTGATGAAAAACGTAAGACCCCCTGAAAAGAATGAAAACACTCAAATCGAACCCCCAGCCCTCCCAAAGAGCCACATGGTTCTATGCCCTTCTCCCAGGTCAGACTCTAAGGGCAGTGAGCCAAGTGCACATGCCTGCTGCGCTTTTCTCAACCCTCGGGCATGGGGTTGAACGTGCTGTGAAGGACAAGAGGTACTGAACGGTTGATTAAGGAGGATCAGTAATAACAATACAAAAGCTTCATTAACATCCCGTAATCATTTGAGTAGAATTCTGATATGTTCCATATTATGTATATGGTCTTCCAGGGAAGGGAGGACAGAAATGACAGAGTTAATTTTGTAGGTTGGGCAATGTCCGCTTTGAGGCATCCTATAGGCAATTCAGTGTGAGATGGGAAGATAAGTAGAGGAAGCTGTTTGGAGGCAGGGCAGATCAGGAAATTGCCCTTTGTTAGAACCAGTCTCTAGATAATGACCCCAGTCATGTAAATGAAGTAACTCCAGGTGGCGCAGAGCTATGCTTTTGACCTGAGAGCCATGATATCCAGGGTGGTTCCAGGCGGGGGAGGTGGCTGCCATGGTCATCAGGTGGGATTAATGCTCAGCTGACTCTGCGTTGGTCCCCTGCTGACCAGGAGCAAGGGCAATAACACTGGAAAGACCTGCCAGGTTGTCAGAGCCCTGCCAAGCTAACGGGGAGTTAGGGCAAGAAAGTTCTTGGGAAATGGGAGATGCAATGTACGTAGTGTTAGAAACATCTTATGGGCGTAATTGGTGTGGTAAAAGGGAAGTGTGTTTTGGTGAGATAATCTCAAACACGGTGAATTTGAAACAATAAGATACATTTCAGACTCCCTTTAGTGGTATTTTTGAAGCTTGCTAAAACTCTTGGTTAATACTGACTTGGTAGTCTGATATGCTAAGCCTTCAGTCAAGGATGCCAAAGCTTACAATTGGAGAAGGCACAAGGTCTCTGTGTGTGTGTGTGTGCGTGCGTGTGTGTGTGTGTGTGTGTGTGAGAGAGAAAGAGAGAAATGAATTTTTGCCATGGGCTAGTAAAATGTTTAACAACCAACTCTCTGGGAAGGCAAGTTTTGCTTTGTAGCATTCGCTGATTTTCTTTACACAGTCTATCACTGATGGGCATTTATGTTGATTCCAGGTCTTTGCTATTGTGAATAGTGCTGTAATGAACATACATGTGCATGTGCCTTTATAATAGAATGATTTATAGTCCTTTGGGTATAAACCCAGTAATGGGATTGCTGGATCGAATGGTATTTCTGCCTCTAGGTCTTTGAAGAATTGCCACACTGTCTTCCACAATGGTTGAATTAATTTACACCCCCACCAACAGTGTAAAAGCATTCCTTTTTCCCCACAACCTCACCCCTATCTGTTGTTTTTTGACTTTTTAATAATAGCCATTCTGACTGGCATGAGATCTCATTGTGGTTTTGATTTGCATTTCTCTAATAATCAGCGATGAGCTTTTTTTCATATTTGTTGGCTACATGTACATCTTCTTTCGAGAAGTGTCTATTCATGTCATTTATCCACTTTTTAATGGGGTTATGTGTTTCTTTCTTATAAATTTAAGTTCCTTATAGATGCTGGATATTAGATCTTTGTCAGATGCACACAGACTGTAAAAATTTTCTTCCATTCTGTAGGTTGTCTGTTTACTCTGTTGATAGTTTCTTTTGCTGTGCAGAAGCTCTTTAGTTTAATTGCATCCCATTTGTCAATTTTTGCTTTTTTTGCAATCGCTTTTGGCATCTTTGTCATGAAATCTTTGCCTGTGCCTATATCCTGAATAGTATTGCCTACGTTTTCTTCTAGGGTTTTTATAGTTTTGGGTTTTCCATTTAAGTCTTTAATCCATCTTGAGTTGATTTTTATATATGTCGTAGGAAGGAGTCCAGTTTCTTTTTTTTTTTCTTTTTCCTTTTTTTTTTTTTTTTTTTTTTGCATATGGCTAGCCAGTTCTCCAGGTACAATTTATTAAATAGGGAATCCTTTCCTCATTGCTTGTTTCTGTCAGGTTTGTCGAAGATCAGGTGGTTGTAGGTGTGCAGCCTTATTTCTGGGTTCTTTATTCTGTTCCATTGGTCTATGTGTCTGTTCTTGTACCACTACCATGCTGTTTTTGGTTATTGTGGCCCTGTAATATAGTTTGAATTTGGTTAGCATGATGCCTCCAGCTTTGTTCTTTTCACATAGGATTGTCTTGGCTATTCAGGCTCTTTTTTGGTTCTATATGAATTTTAAAATAGTTTTTTTCTAATTCTGTGAAGGATATCAATGGTAGTTTAATGGGAATAGCATTTAATGTATAAATTGATTTGGGCAGTATGGTCATTTTCATGATATTGATTCTTCCTATCCATGAGCATGGAATGTTTTTCCATTAGTTTATGTCCTCTCTGATTTCCTTGAGCAGTGGTTTGTAGTTCTCCTTGAAGAGGTCCTTTACTTCCTGGTTAGCTGCATTTCTAAGTATTTTATTCTTTTTGTGGCAATTGTGAATGAGAGTTCATTCATGATTTGGCTCTCGGCTCACCTGTTATTGGTGTACAGGAATGCTAGTAATTTTTGCACATTGATGTTGCATCCTGAAACTTTGCTGAAGTTGCTCATCAGCTTAAGAAGCTTTTGGACAGTGACAATGGGGTTTTCTAGACATAGGTTCATGCTATCTACAAAAGTAGTTTGACTTCCTCTGTTCCTATTTGAATACACTTTCTTTCTTTCTCTTGACTGATTGCCCTGGCAAGAACTTCCAATACTATGTTGAATAGGAGTAGTGAGAGAGGCCATCCTTGTCTTGTGCCAGTTTTCAAGGAGAATGCTTCCAGTTTTTGTCCATTCGGTATGATATTGGCTGTGGGTGTGTCATATATGGCTCTTATTATTTTGAGGTATGTTCCTTCAATACCTAGTTTATTGAGAGTTTTTTTAACATGAAGGAATGTTGAATTTTACTGAAGACTTTTCCTGCCTCTATTAAGATAATCATGTGGTTTTTGTCTTTAGTTCTGTTTATGTGATGAATCACATTTATTGATTTGTGTATGTTGAACCAACCTTGCACCTGGGGATGAAGCTTACTTAATAGGAGTGGATAAGCTTTTTGATGTGCTGCTGGATTTAGTTTGCCAGTATTTTGTTGAGGATTTTTGCATCAATGTTTAACTTTTCTTTGTTGTATCTTTACCAGGTTCTGGTATCAGGATGATGTTGGCCTCAGAATGAGTTAGGGAGAAGTCCTGGCTTCTAATTTTTTTGAAATAGTTTTAGTAGAAAGAAGGTACCAGCTCTTCTTTGTACTTCTGGTAGAATTCAGCTATGAATCCATCTGGTTCTGGGGTTTTTTTGGTTGGTAGGCTGTTTATTACTGCCTCAATTTCAGAACTCATTATTGGTCTCTTCAGTTTCTATTCAGTTTCTTCCTGGTTCAGTCTTGGGAGGGTGTATATGTCCAGGAATTTTTCCATTTCTTCTAGATTTTTTAGTTTGTATGCATACAGGTATTTATAATATTCTCCGATGATTGTTTGTATGTCTATGTGTTTAGTGGTAGTATCCTCTTTTCATTTCTGATTGTGTTTATTTGATTCCTCTCTTCTTTCTGCTTTATTAGTCTAGCTAGCAGTCTATCTATTTAATTAATTTTTTCAAAAAAACAGCTCCTGGATTTGTTAATTTTTGAACAGATTTTTCTCTATCTCCTTCAGTTCAGCTCTGATCTTGGTTATGTCTTGTCTTCTGCTAGCTTTGGGTTTTGTTTGCTCTTGGTTCTCTAGTTCTTTTAATTGTGATATTAGGTTGCTAATTTGAGATCTTTGTAGCTTTTTGATGTAGGCATTTTAGTGCTATAAATTCCCCTCTTAACACTGCTTTAGCTGCATCCCAGAGATTCTGGTACATTGTATCTTTGTTCTCGTTAGTTTCAAAGAACTTCTTGATCTCTGCTTTAATTTCATTATTTACCAAAAAGTCATTCAGAAGCAGGTTGTTCAACTTCCATATGGTTCTATGGTTTTAAGTGAATTTATTAATCTTGAGTTCTAACTTGATTGCACTGCGTTCTGAAAAACTGTTTGTTATTCGTTATGATTTTAGTTCTTTTGCATTTGCTGAGGGGTGTTTTACTTCCAATTATGTGATGAATTTTAGAGCAAGTGTTGTGTGGTGATGAGAAGAATATATATTCTGTTGTTTTTCAGTGGAGAGTTCTGTCGATATCTATCACATCCACTTTATCCAGAGCTGAGTTCAGTTCCTGAATACCTTTGTTAATTTTCTTTCTCAATGATCTGACTAATATTGTCAGTGGGGTGTTAAAGTCTCCTACTACTATTATGTGGGAGTCTAAGTTTCTTGGGGGGGGTCTCTAAGAACTTGCTTTATAAATTTGAATGTTCTTGTATTGGGTACACATATATTTACTATAGTTAGCTCTTCTTGTTTAATTGAACCTTTTACCATTATGTAATACCTTTCTTTTTCTTTTTTGATTTTTGTTGGTTCAAAGTCTGTTTTATCAGAAACTAGAATTGCAACCCCTATTTTTTTTCTGTTTTCCATTTGTATCATAAATTTTCCTCCATCCCTTTATTTTGAGCCTATGTGTATCCTCACCTGTGAGATGGGTCTGTTGAAGACACCATACCAACAGTACTTTATGCAGCTTGCCACTCTGTCTTTTAATTGGGGCATTTAGCCCATGTACATTTGAGGTTAGTGTTGTTATGTGTGTATTTGATCCTGTTTCATGATGTTAGCTGGTTATTTTGGAGACTTGTTTATGTGGTTGTTTCATAGTGTCACTGGTCTGTGTACTTCGGTGTGTTTTTGTAGTGGCTGCCAATGGTTTTTCCTTTCCATATTTAGTGTTAGGTCTGCTGGTAACACATTTCCTCAGCATTTGCTTGTCTGAAAAAGATCTTATTTCTTATTCGCCTATGAAGCTTAATTTAGGTGGATATTAAATCCTCAGTTGGAATTTCTTTCCTTTAAGATTTTTGAATATTGGCCCCCCAATCTCTTCTGGCTTGTAGGGTTTCCTCTTAGAGGTTCACCATTAGTCTGATGGGTTTCCCTCTTTGGTTACCTGGCCTTTCTGTCTGGCTCTGCTTAACATTTTTCTTTATTTCGACCTTGGAGAATGTAATGATTATGTGTCTTGGGGATGATCTTCTCTTGGAATATCTTACGGGGTTCTCTGCATTTCCTGAATTTGAATGTTGGCCTGTCTAGCTACGTTGGGGAAGTTCTCCTGGATGATATCCTAAAACATGGTTTCCAAATTGATTCCATTCTCCTTGTCTCTTTCACAATCTGTTATAGATTTGATCTCTTCACATAATCCTATATTTCTCAGAGGTTTTGTTTATTCCTTTTTTTTCCTTTTTCACTATTTTTCTCTGCCTGTCTTATTTCAGAAAGCAAGTCATTAAGCTCTGAGATTCTTTCCTCCACTTGTTCTATTCTGCTATTAATACTTGTGATAGCACTGTGAAGTTCTTGTAGTGTTTTTTAGCCCTATCAGGGCAGTTATGTTCCACTCTATACTGGCTATTTTGGCCGTCAGCTCCTAAATTGTTTTATCATAATTCTTAGCTTCCTTGCACTGGGTTACAATGTGCTCCTTTAGCTCAGCGAAGTTCATTTCAATCCACATTCTGAAGCCTACTTCTGTCATTTCAGCCCTCTCAGCCTCAGCTCAGGTCTGTTTGCTGGCTGGAAAGGTGTTGCTGTCATTTGGAGGAAAGTGGGCACTCTTAACTTTTTGAGTTTTCAACATTTTTGCACTGATACTTTCTCATCTTTATTGGTTTATCTACCTGTGATGTTTGAGGTTGCTGACTTTTGGATGGAATTTTAGTGGGTTTTGTTGTTGTTGTTGTTGCTCTTTTTGTTTGTTTGTTTTTCTTTTAACAGTCTGGCCGCTACTCTGTAGGGCTGCTGTGGTCCCTAGTCTCCTCAGTTTTTCCAGTACCTGGAGGTACCACCAGTGAAGGCTCCCAAACAGCAAAGATGGCAGCCACCAAGAGTACTGATTTTTGGTTGGTTTACAAAGAAAAAAATTTAGTAGCTATCATAAATTTAATATAATTAAAAGAAAACATAATAATGTTAACTCTAATGATTAATCTCACTATGTAATAGGGGGAGAAGGAAGGTATTATTTATAATCCCTCCTCAAGGCTCAAATGCTTGGCTAGACAGTGGATATTTTGAGCCCTAGGTCTCAAAATATCCACATACAGTTCTTTTATATTCTTTTCCTTATTTCTATAAAACTATTTTTTTGATTCACTACTAAAAGTTGGTAGAAATGCAGCAAAGTTCTGATGTTTCTGTCACAGTCTGGGGTGCTTATTTCAACCATAGACTCAGAAGCTATATAGAGACTTCTTAGTGAAAATTTGTTTCAGCACCTTTTCAGAAAAGTTGAGACATCCAATTTAAAAGTGGAGTGCTTAGATGTTTCAATTTGGAGTAGTTGTGGGGTGGATTTCTTACCCATTCTTCTGATATACTTCACTCAGAGAAGCATTTCTTTACTTCCATTCCAGCTTTTGGGTGAAGGTCTGTTTTTTGTTTTATTTTAATGCTTAATAATCCACTGTTGACTTTTTTGCTCCAACAAAAGAAGAAAATCATTAAGCACTAGGAAATTGCCATACAGTTGACAATCAAACTATTTGCAATAATCTTCTTAAGAACCTCGTGATCTTTCAATATTAAAAAATATGATATTTTGATGCAGGCTCTTTGGGCTCTCCATGAGAATGGATTTATTGTTGAGAAATATTGCTCACATCAGTCACTTCAAATTATGGGAATAGCCTTACTAGCTTTTTCAGAGCCATTATTTCAAAACCTAGTCTGAGTCCCAGCCTCCATAGCCATCACTTGATAATGTGTAAAAGTGGAGCCCTTACTGTTGCCCATCTCTCTCCAGTAGGCGAGGGGCATGCCTGGGCAGGACTGGTGTGGGCAGAGACTCCAGCATCTCAGTCATAAGCCCAGCATACACCGTAGGGTTGCTCGATTATGTGGGTTTCAGTCCTGGCTCTACCTCTTATTCACTGTGTTATTTTAAACCAATTATTTTATCCTTCTTTGCCTCAGCTTCCTCATCTATAAAATGGGGATAAAAATAGTATCTACCTTACATGTATAGTACTTAGAACATTACCTGGCCATTATTGCATACTCAAAAAAAGTTAACTTTTACTACTATAATTTTTTTTTTTTTTTGAGATGGAATCTTGCTCTGTCACCCAGGCTGGAGTGCAGTGACATGATCTCGGCTCACCAAAAGCTCTGCCTCCCAGGTTCAAGGGATTCTCCTGCTTCAGCCTCCCCAGTAGCTGGGACTACAGGCGCACACCACCATGCTCAGCTAATTTTTGTATTTTTAGTATAGACAGGGTTTCATCATATTGGCCAGGCTGGTCTCAAACTCCTGACTTTGTGATCCACCCACCTTGGCCTCCCAAAGTGCTGGAATTACAGGCATAAGCCACCACGCCTGGCCTGTCACCACTCTTTAACATGGATTCTGAATGTAAATATTCTTGGAAACAACTAGAATGAACAGTACCACTAAATTTATATGATTCTCTACCCCCTAGGTCTTTCAGACCTATCTAATTTGCTACAAATATTTTCAGCAATTAACATTTATTTGTTTTTATTGAAAGCATTCAATTTAATTTTCATTGGAACCACTCTTTGTGTCTTTATTCATACATTAACATGATATTTAGTATAATTAAACTGTTATAACAATGAGCCAAACTTCCATAAATAAATTTGGGAACAAAGGTGATTGGCAAAACTCCACTAAGGGAGGCAGAAGAGTGTGGACATTCTGGAAAGCCCAAGAAGCCAGCGGGTTACTGATACCAGCCACCGTGCTTCCTGCAGGGAGCAGTGATCCTGAGTGCCATTGAGATCACTGATCATTAGCAGGATTTGAACTGCATTTGTTATAGACCTGGAGAATGATTTCCATTCAGTTGCTCTGTAGTGCAAGTGGAACTTTGAATGATTGCTCTGTAGTTTTGTTCTCTTCCTCACACAAGTACCATAATTTACTAATTCATAGTAGAAAGACTTATTTCCTACCCATCCAAAACAAAAAGTATGGTTGATTTAACACTTTTAAAATTGCTATTTTTTTTTAATAGCAAAGTTGTTTCTTAAAAGTTATACACTGGAGTTTATAGGCAAATGGTTTGCTAGCCCCACCCAATTTTGTGTTATTTACATTCGTACTTCCTAATTACACCATTTTTTTTTTCATTCTGCATGTGTGGTGTGTTTCTCTGTGAATGTTTCACTTGTCGTGGCTTCACAGTGTCCACCGGCATTGGAATCCTGTTTACAATTTGTTTTTACAAAATTACTTAGAATTAAAAATTTTAATTACTGTTTTCATTGCTAATTTTATACTTTGATGAACTACTTTTCCTCTACAAATCAGTTTTTGTGAATTAAATATCTAACACAACACAATAGAAATACTAACACAAATTTGACAATAATAAACTTGAAATAACATGAAATTACGTTAGCCAAAATGTTAAGTAATGTAAATACATGTGATCAGACATAGATCAACTGACAGATTTAGCATCCAAAACATATGCACAGTTTTTTAGTCCCTCATGGTTGTGAATATGAATGTAGAGTTTTTACTGAAAATCATTAAGTTTCACCTTTCCAATGTATGAGGGATGTGCGTGCATCTACACGTGTGTACTGGGCAGATGTTGCATTCATTATTCTTTCAAGTGAAAGCACCCCTGTGAATCCCTGCAGACTGTGACACCAGGTCTGTGGGTCACACTTCTGAGGGACAATGCTGGACCCTGGTGCTCGTCCTGGCCACCCCCAGTCTACCTTCCTCCATGGTGAGCTTTCCCATGGGATCCTTTCTTTCAGTGGCCCTTGGCACATCCAGTCCAACCCATTGGAAAGGATGAGCTTCGCAAGGGAAGGACCCATTCCTCCCTGGAGCTTCTGGGTCTCTTTGCACACCCATCTGCTCCTTGGTGTTCAGTTTTGCCAGGGAACACTGAGAAAGGACACCCAGGGACAGTAACCACTTCTTGCGTTTACAAAGCCAGGGGGGCATAGTCAAGTGAGTCTTGCTTTAATAAAGAAAACCTGCATCTCTTATTTTGCTTGCTTCTCCTTTGGACCTAAGTGCGGTCTCAATTGTCACTCCCTTATATTTATGTAAAAATGCTGTTTTCATACACGCATATACAAAGCCTTGGTAATTTAGGACTCGTGATGAGTGTGCAGGCTGCAGGCTCTACTTGAGTTTTAGAGATATACTATTCATCTGCTTTGACAGAGTCAAAGGAGGAGCAGACCACACACATGAAGCCCATCTTATCACTGAGCAAAGATGAAGACTATGCCAGGTTGGTCATGGCCATGAATATTTGCCAGCAATACCACCATGGACAAGGGCTGGAGAATACACTTGCAATTCAAACCATTCTTGATTTAACTCATATGAAACGTATGTGAAAATGGTTAAAAATGCCATTTCTTCTTTTTTCCTTTTTTTTTTTTTTTTGTGACAGGATCTCACTCTGGGCTAGGCTGGAGTGCAGTGGTGCCATGATAGTTCACTGTAAACTCGAACTTCTGGGCTTAAGTAATCCTCCTGCTTAAGCCTCTTGATTAGCTAGAACTACATGAACGTGCCAACATGCCCAGCTAATTCAAAACTTTTTTGTAGAGACAGGGTCTAGCTATATTGCCACACTAGTCTAGAACTCCTGGCCTCAAGTGATTCTCTGGCCTCAGCCTTCCAAAGTGCTGAAATTATAGGCGTGAACCACAGCCCCGGCCAAAAATGTCATTTCCAAAGGGCATTTGTAAAACATTGATAATATTACCATGATGTAACCAAAATGTAATTATCCAAATTAAATGAGAAACAGTAAGATATGACTTCTTTTTCAGCTTTTGCATATCCAAATATACTTTATGGTGGTTCATAGATACATGTATTTATATCTGGACATTAAGAACCAGAGTTTAATTATTATAATACTTCTTCTCTGACACCAACAATGTGAAGTGGTCAGGGGGTCATTGCATTTTCTTTGTAAAATGAAAATGCTTAGAAAAGATATTATGGAAATGTTCACAGGATACTTCCTTCGGAAAGCAATAAAAACGACATCAAATCTCCCAGGTTTGCCTAGGCATTTTGTTAACTAGAAATAGCACATTATTTGTGCCCTACGAATCTCAACTTTAATCTTTCCATCCTTTGAGCCAGGCCCAACCCCTGATGCTTTTTAAAATATCCCACTTCCCCACTGCCTTGCCTGGACAACGAGAAACATTTCTCCTCATTCTTACAGCAAGCCCCAGGCAGACTGAGCTCTTTCTCCAGTCTCTTTTCTCCCAGTCCCGGTGGATCTGCTGCAGCTGGTTTGAGCCAGATTCCTCCTCCATCGTAGCAGGGTGCCTGGTCTGGAGTAGAGTCTAGCTGGGGATCCAGCATTTGCACTGGGAGACAGAGGAGCCCAGGAAGCAAGGGCATCTTGAGAAGCAAAGAGCAGGATGGGAGTGACAGGCTTTGCAGCTGAGGGTAGAAGCAGCCACTAGCAGGGACTATTCTGACATCAGACTATCCGGACCCCTTAGCTGCTCTCTAGAGAAAGGCACATGCACTTTTATTTTACACATTTATACTTCTGTATTTCTTCTTCCTCCTCCTCCACGGCCTTCACTTTCTCTTTCTCCTCGCCTCTGGACCGATTGCTGCTCATTACTTTACAAGGAGATATTTTGTTGCAGTGGCCTCGTGTGCATTCACACCCAGTTGATTTCATGGTTTGCTGTTGGCAAGGCAGTTGGATAGAAGGTATTTTTAACTTTTCCCTAGAATACACAGTTTGCATGTGTTTTTATTTTTAAGATTGATGAACTAGATGCAAATTTAATGTATGCTAAGTATATTTGTAGCCTCTAGTTTTCCTACATTGCCTAACAAGTCTTTAGTAATATGCTGAAATGTGACATTGATTCACATAGGAGAGTAAAGATTTCAGAATTAGAGGACCAGGCCTTTAACCAGTCAAAAATTAAAAATTTATAGTTTCAGCTACCACTGTTCTCTGATCTGTGAACATCCAATCAAATATAATTTCATTATAATCATTTTTAGGCTTTAATAAACACTTAATATCTAAAGTCTAGGCTTAACTAACTGCCGGAGTTTAAAAAATATTACATATAATAAATATTATATGTATAATGTTTTATATAATACACATAATTATACATTATACAAATAGTATGTATTATACTTACAGAATATATGTCATATATTAAAAAGATTATATATATACGCACACACACACACATATATGATTTACCTGTTTGTTTTCTTCCAGCAGTACTTTTGATTTCTCCTGCAATGCTCCCTGATCATTTGTAGATAAATACATTCTTTAAATTCATTAAAGCAATTATGGGTTGAGTTTAGGAATGCAGCAGCAATCCTGACCTCAAATGATGACAGTTGTAGAAACTAGAGGGTGAAATCTCCTAAGTCATCTACTTGTAGAGACACGTTATTGACTCCTGGGTATCCTTATCATCTCAACAGGAAAGTAAAACAACGTGATCTCCATGAATACTGGTCTGCTGTCAAAAAATAGTACCTTGGGATGGAGAATCCTAAGAACAGTTCTCACTTAATGAGAGGTTGCCAAATAAACTCATTCTTGCTCAAAACTATGTATTTTTGTACTTTGTCCTTGTTTCCGTGGATGCTGATGAATTCTATTGAAAGATTCAGGCCTTCCAATGATTCCATTAGATAAGTATTTAAGTGAATACATATTTTTTTTTTATTATACTTTAAGTTCGGGGTTACATGTGCAGAACATGCAGGTTTGTTACATAGGTATACACATGCCATGGTGGTTTGCAGCACCCGTCAACCCGTCACCTACATTAGGTATTTCTTCTAATGTTATCCCTCCCTTAGCCCCCCACCCACCCCAGGCTCCAGTGCATGATGCTCCCCTCCCTGTGTCCATGTGTTTTCATTGTTCAACTCCCTTAAGTGAATATATTTTGAAAAAATAATTCATGTGGGGTATATATGTATACACAATGGAAAAAAAGAGTCATGGAGAGTAGAAAAACTTTGGAAACATATTTGCTCAAAATGATTGATCTCTGGATGTGGCCTCCTTCAATTCACTGTAAGTTATAGAGAGCAAATAAAATGTACAGAACTCTACAAAGTCCTACTCAGAAAGCTGCCCACAATGTCTGCAGGCAACTCCCTTCAATCAACTTTAGCCTTGAATCAATATAATGGCAAGAGCAGAGAACAAAGGCCAAATTGGTCAGGCTGCCTTAAAAGGAGAGAGAAACACATTTTTGAATGTATTAATATCTGAAATTAACTTTACCACATTGTCTACAAGACACTAACCACTGAATCGGCTACCCTGAGTCCTCCAAAGCGTTTTGGAATTATTGCTTTGTATATAGCTGAAATTCACTGACTTTTAGCTTGCTTTTAAAAAATGACCTGTTTTCTCGTGTTGTTTTCTAGTGACTCACTTGGTGGACACATACACAAGTATTTTGTAGTTTATATCAATTTGTCTTTAATGCCCAATCTCTCTGAAACACAATAGCATCTGTGTACCTTTGGAGTTAGAAGGCTCACCTGAAGTTTGTTTATGTCCTTAATGCAAGTCTAATGCCTTCACAAGTACTCCAAATATTGCATTTCCAATATCAGAGGGAAGGTGATTCAAAGGACTGTGGCAAACATTCTAAGTAACTACAAATTACTCTACTTTTGTGAATTAACTTCATGGTGCAATCCTGGGTCTGATGCAATATATCTTGCATAATAACATTCTTACAGTCAGTGGTTCAAATGGCTTTTGAATAAGCAGTATTGCATCTCCCTCAGTGCCTGGGCTTCCAACAGAGACTTTTCAGCAAAGTGTTGGGAATAAATAAAGCATACTGTTAGGAAGAGACTCTTTCAGGCTATGGTTATGCTAATTTATTTAAATATATACATTAGTACCATGTGGATCTGAAGATTTAAAGGGACTATGAGAGTTCTATATATAGACTATCCCTTTTATTTAAGATCCAGCTATTGCTGACGCAATTTTTCTCTGTTGAGTTGTTCTGTTTGTCAGAACTTATTTCTCACTTCGTAATGATCATCATCTCCACTGCATCATTCATTTTTTAACCACATTAAGTGTGTGCAAACAAGGCAAGTTGACTATCAGGCTTAGAGTTCAAGTTTGGATGGTATAGGCAGTTTTAGGAAAAACTCATGAGACTGCCACATTCAAGGAGTTTGGGTTTTTGTCAGTTCTGTTTTGTTTTTCAGTTGCAACCTAGAAGTTGAATCAAGAATGCAAAGGAAGCACGATTGGTGACTTCTTTAGTACCTGCTTTGCTGAGATATGCACATGGTCACTATTCTTTGTAAAAGCAATCTGGGATATAGTGGGGACTGTCAGAGAGGAGCTGAGGAAAGGTGCCTGTGCCAGCAAGGGAGGGATGTGGGGTATATAAGTCTTGCAGGTACTTGCAAAATTGAGTAACCAGTGTGCAGAGCCATCCTGCATCCTTGGCTCTACTGAGGCAAATGCCAAAGCAAGTTTCTAAGGCTATTAAATGTCTACCTAAAGTTCATTGGTAACTCTAAGAAGCCAGGTGAGGACCACAGAAAGGTAGGAGAGATATCAGGTTGATACAGTCTGAAGCCACTCACTGTACACCTCTCTGCAGCCTCTCTAGCTCCCAAGTCTGTCCTTCACAGACAGCAAGGACTCCAAAAACCCAGGGCCATCACAGGCTGTGAAACTGATCTCCCAGCTGCCCCTCTGGGTCCTTAAATTGTCATCCACAGAATGTCAGAATTTTTTTTAATATTCTATTTTAATTATTATTTAATTTTAATAATTAAGTAATTTAACTTAATTTTTAATAACTAAATAATACTTAAATTTTAAAATAACTACATAATTTGATAATTCAGAAGACAAACCACAAACCATAGCAGCTTGCACCTATTTATTCACCACAGAAACACACACACACAGACACACAAACACATATACATATACGAAAAAGCATACACAGACATACAAACACACAGATACACAAACAAGCGCACACAGATACACAAGCACACATACACAGAAACATACATGGAAACACACACCCAAACACACACACAAATGACATACAAATACACGCACAAGCACACAGATGCACACACAAACACACACAGAAACACACACACAGATGCATATACACACATCCAAACACACATTTTGGCACTGGATAAGGAAGGATTTGCTGAATTAGTACATATATGCATGAGATGTTTGTGGCTTTGTATTCATTCATTCTTTATTTTTGCTTATTTAACAGCCTTAATATATACACTACATGGTTAACAATTTCAAGAATGCCTTCTTTCTAACATTTATGGGCAGTGATAAGAGTGGAACATGAGGCCTGCATCCCATATCAGGAACGTAACTGGCAGCCAGCCCTTGTGTAAAATCATTCCCATCCTCCTACACCGGCACACGGGGGACGGCTTTGGAGCCGAGTCTGAGTGTCCTCTGCTCGGGGGAAAGTAGCAGTGCACTCCTGCTCTTTCTCTCTCTGCTTTGCCTCACTTGGTGAGGAGCCTCATCCACACCTGTCTGTCTGAATACCCTTGTCCAAGCTTTGTCCTGCCCCGTCCTAGATAGTTCTCCTGCCTCCCACCCCTGCTCCTGCTCCAGCTTAGGGGGGCAACACCTCGTGGGTCTTCAGCTGTCAGGAGTTTGAATGTGGAAAACACCTCTGAAGGTCCTGAATTGGGCTCAGAGTGTGGGCCTGGTTTGGCAGTGCATTCTGATGGTGACAGTTTGCATGTGTGGTTTAGAAGACGAGCATGAGGTCTGAATGGGCACATCCCCTGGTGTGGGGGAATCCTCTATCTGTGGGGAGAGTAGTGGTTTAAATGAAGGCCAGAATCATGCTCTGAAAATCAAGGGATCCCAGGGAATAGGGCTGTGTGTCCTGTTGCCTGGGTCTAATGTGGTTGCTGGCTTAAAGGAAATCAACTAATGTATGAAAAGTGGGTATAAACATCAGAGTTACTAAACAGATGGTCCAGTAGGGCACAGTGGCTCACACCTATAATCCTAGCATTTTGGAAGGCTGAGGTGGGCAGGTGAATCACCTGAGGTCAGGAGTTCGAGACCAGCCTGGCCAACATGGCAAAACCCTGTCTCTACTAAAAATACAAAAATTAGCCTAGCATGGTGGCACATGCCTGTAATCCCAGCTACTTGGGAGGCTGAAGGAGGAGAATTGCTTGAACCCAGGAGGCAGAAGTTGCAGTGAGCCAAGATTGCACCACTGCACTCCAGCCTGGGCAACAGAGAGAAACCCCATCTCAAAACAAACAAACAAACAAAACAAAAACCCAGATGGTCTATTGGGGGAGATGAACTAGTAAATAGTCTTTTACGACATGCTGTATAAAGAGCTATCATGCACGGGATGGGCTTCTGAAAGATCGTGCTGGCTTGGCTGACTTCTGAATGATGGGAAAGTTTTCGCCAGGTGAGAAAAGGAGGAATCCATATTGCTAGCATATGCAAAGGTAAGCAGTCATGAGAAGTTCTTTGGTTAGAGTTTATTTGGATGGAAGTTACACAAATACAAATATTAGTCTAGTTTATTTTTGTGATTTAAATTCAAAGCAGGCAGTTTCTGAACATTGGATGAGAGAATCAGTGATGCTGGAGCTGATGCTTTTGGCTTTCTTTTGGCCTTTCCTTTTCAGCAGCTGAAATCCTGTCATTAAAACTGCATTCATGAGAGAAACGAGAAGGGTGGACAGGAAGGGAATGAAAATATTGCTCCCTGGGAGGCATCGTTATTTTATTCCAGAAGAGATGGATCAAGCCCTCTAACCTGGTTGGAGAGCTAAGAATACCTGCCATAGCTCTTGTTAGCAGACAGGGGCACGTGCCCTCCATGGGATACAGGGAGTGGGATGCCGTGACTGTTCTCATTCCTGGGACCTGGGCAGGGCTTTCCTCCCTGGGATGAAAAGATCTCTGCCTTCCATGTTAACAAAGATATTTCTTAATTAGGAAGAAAGAAGTGGACAAAATACTCTCAAAAAGACAAAGGACCACTTCAAAAAGGAATCCGCATACTGGAGACATCTGGTCATGTGGTGTGTTCAAAATGAAAGATATGGGATGAGATGGGCTAAGAGGTGAGGCTGCACCTGTACGGAGAGGCCATGCTAATGAGTTTGGAAATTTCCCATTACTCAAAGTGTTCCCATCTATTTTTAAAAACAAAAAATGATTTACAGATAGTAATTGGACTTCTAATTCACAATTAAAATATATAATGATTAACTAGCTTAAATTAATAAAAGCTAAAGTTCATGTGTAAATATGTATCAGATAGTAATCACAAAAGCATCTGCAGATATTTGGAAAATGGTTGTGCACATATGGGAGTAACTCAAACTTACTATGTATTCAGTTTACATGCTGCATAAACTTTCTCAGTGCACAATGAGGTGTTTTAATTAAGAAAATGACAAGATGAGGTTTGCCTTTTACTAAGCTTTGTGGCTGGAGGGAGTAGGACTTGCAGTGATTAAACAAGTCAGAAAACTATTGTCTGAATCCAAGTAAGAGATGATAGGAGCCATAATTAAAGTCATATGAAGACTTGTTAAGAAGGAAGAGTCAAGTGAGATTCGGAGCCAATTTCTCCTGGAAGGTCTTGCTTGGATAGGAGCAGTCATACTGTCTGATATGTGACACAGAGTAGGCTCTCAACGAAGGAAGCTTTCTGATGACTCAATAATTAAAAGAGCACCAGGAATGGAATGTCACAGTGGACTTGGTGGGGTAGGGGAAGCTTGGAGTCAGTTTTAGACACGTTGATTTTGAGGTCCAAGTAGGATAACCAAATGAAAGTGTATGAAGCAGTGGACGCATTGATCAAGAATTTAGGAGAGAGATCTGTATTGAGTAGATTTAGGATATGTCAGCATGACTTTGGAAGTCAATGGTAAGAGACTAAGAAGGAGAACCATGGCAAAAGAAACGCTAGAAAACCCTGTCATCATGAAATCTCAGGAAGCAAGGAGGAAAAGGGTTCCATCAATGCTGCCAACCCAACAGAGCCAATAAGCAAGGGACAGATTGGAATATTTCCTTTGGACTTAGTAACTTAGAGATTATTGATGATGGTGGCAAAACCAATTCCAGAGGAGTACATTAGCAGGAAGCCAGACTGGGAAATTCACGTTCCTTCCACCATCCACAATAAAGGAACATTTACGTATTAAACAGCAGCACCAGAACTTGGATATAGGTAGGGCTTATATGTGTATGGCTTAGGTAGGAATACAGGAAAACAAATGTCACTGCCAAAGACAAAATGCATCAAGGATATGCAAGGGGCAGTGGGGAGGGTGGAAGCAGAGGTGGAAGGAAGGGAGGAACACTGCACTTAAAGGAAGATCATGTAGATAGACGATCCATGCTCCTCAAATAGACAGAAGACCCCAGTTCCAGGAAGGAACTTCTTTGATTCTTAACAATATTTGAAAGGACATGTTGGTTGCAGTTGACTTTAGTAGAATTAAGGATACACTCAAGTATTTATAAATTATACGTGGCTATTTTCTTTTTAAAGAATCACGTGACATCTGTCCAAACAGCACAAATTAACAAACACATTATACATAATATGTTGCTTCAGTTATTTTCCTTTTACTCTCTTAGGAAAGCTCAACAGAGCAAGAACACAGGCAGTATTTTACTGGGCAATAGATTGCCCTTTTTCTCAGTTCATTTCTATGGTCTTTGTAAACTTCGTAGTTACTGAAAATTCATTTCATTCTTTAAAAATACTATTGTGTCTGTTTTTAATTAAAATTGGCTCATCAGGTACACAGCATGGATGTAAAAGTAATAGGGTCATTTTTCATCCTGGACTTCCTAAACATGTGGTTGGTTTTTGTCCTTAATTGTCCACCAGGGCTTACTGCATTCAGCTTATTATTTGTTTGTATTTCAATTTTTTATACAAAATTGCTATCAGACACACTAGGCAAATAGGAGAATTTTCTTCCTATGTAATTTAAATCATAGCGTTTTTATGTAAATACCATCAAAGGTTTGATAATGGTTTTTGTATTCTGTAAGAAACATTAAAATAGTTTAGAAGTATTGTGATTTAATGTTTTCTTATTTATTTTATTTAACAAAGAGAAATTTAACACCAGTGAGAAAAACTGTCAGTGAATAATTGCATTAACCCATCAAGATCCTTCATGCACATCATCCTTTGGCTCAGGGTTCAATTTCAATATGCAGCAAGACCCCCAGAAACCGGGGGTAACAGAAAAGGCTGTCATAGTAATTGTCACCCTTCCCTCAATATTTATTGGCTGTTTCACTCAATTAGTGTCAAGTATATACTGCCAGGTACCTGTCTTTGCTTCATATTGTCCTTTTTGTTCATCTCCTGTTAGTGAAACTGTCCCCAGGACAGAGCTTCCTCAATCTCCAGAGCTATCACAGTGCTCTGCCCACTGGGGCCACTGGGCTCAGGGTTTGTAATTCTGGGGTGCAATCTTGGTATTTTTCTGTCACCAGCTTGCTTTCTGCAGAGCATCCATTCCACACCTTCTCTTCTTTTTGTAGATCGTAGCCTCTAACTTGACAGAGAACATAGAGGTCTTCTAATTCCCACTATCTGCTGCCACCTGACTTCCCACCTCCCTGGGCTGTTTCTTTCTGCCCCTTCACAGTCAGAAGAGAGTATCCTTCCTGCTGCAGGTGCACGGCACTGCTTGCTTTCTCTCCTTTCTGCTGTGAGAATTGTCTCCCTCTTGGTCCTTCTCTCTGTGGTGTCCTCATCTGCTGACTCTGCACCAACTGCTTCCAGGCAGCCGCTGCATGGGTGTAACCTCTAAACAGGGAAAAGCCAGGCAGACTCCCTCCATCAGAGCTGGCATCCTTAGATTGTGCTGCGTGCTCTTAGGATATTCCACCTTCTCTTTCTCTAACTGCCAATCCTGAGCATGGAACGCTGTGGACCCGAGACTCTACTGAGCACAAGACCTACTTGAGGGGCTTGTTCACATTTCTGAGTCCATGCTTCATTACTTGGATTCATTTGGTCTGCAGTAGAACCCAGATATCTAAATTTGTAACAAGATGACTCTGTATGGCAGTTTCTAAGAAATGTCATCTGAGTGTATTCGTTTCCTGGCTCAGCTTCAGCTTTCCCAAGCATATTTCAGTCTTTCTCACTACTCCTGTTGGTGGATATTGACCAAATCTCTGCAATGCAGGGGGTGGTGTAAGTATGAGTCTTCATCACTGAGGATACGCTATCAACATTTTGGTTCCACGAATGCCATCTATTCACTTCCTCTTCTCTTAGCTGCTGATATGGGGGCAATTATATCAACTTCTCTTTTGGAGAGTGACATCTTCAAAATTTTGAGGTGCCTAAAAATCATCCCTGTTCCATATGGGACATCTTGTCTTCTTGTATGTAGAAGACTATATACATAGTCTATATACAAGAGTACTTCTTATATACAGATGCTGCCCTTTCTGTAGAAGATGAAGTTACATTTGGTTCCCTAGAGACAAAGGACAACCTCCTCAGGGAACTATGGCTTAACTCTCCCATGTGAACTATATGACAATTACATGGATTTTATGGAAAAAATTACAATGCTCTCAGTCTTTGGAAGTTAATTTTGCTATCTATAAAGTCTGGCAAATCCTATTTGCTTATTGAATGTATTTAACACAAATTAAGTTCTGATGGCTAAAGTATAGTGGAAAAAAGATAATCCTTTGAGGAACTCAGTAGTTCAAGGAGGGAGAAGCAAAACTCAAAAGATCTCAGGGATTTCATAGATCTACCCATGATAATGTGTTATCCCTTGGTAATATTAAAATGAAACCCAGCATTTTAAAATAAAATTTAATGAAAGATTTCTAAGTTAGGTCTATTTTTATGCTTTGAGGCCAACCACTCTGAAAGCAACCAATTGTTTTTTCAATTGAGTTCATTCAAACTAACACATCGTAGGCTTACTCAGCTAAAATAAAGAGAAAAGTCTCCCTGAACTTCGCATTTCTGCTGTGTGTTAAATTAAAGTGTCTTTTGGTAATAGAGAAATCAGATTACCTAGAGTGAGGGTGAGAACAGAAAGAAAGGAAGCAAAATTATGACATTGCCAGTGGCTGAATCTCTTATTCACATGAAACCCAGATTGCAAATCAAATGTATGAACTAACTGGGCATGCAGTTGCTTTGTTTACCTCCAAAAAACATGACGTAGTTCATGTTCCCATCGTGGGAGACCTGGTTTCCGAGTCAGATGGAAACCTAACTTCTATGGTTGAGAAGCTGCAGGATTCTGAAGAGTATCACCCCTATAAGCATTTATTTTCAAATAAGAAAAACAGGGTTAAAAAGATATACCTTGCAATATTATTGTGGCTGAATCAAAAATATTTATTCTTAACTTCATTGGAAAGTTAAGCTGAAAGTTAAACAAATAAACGTATTATTTCCCCAAAGATTTGATTGTTCTCAAAGTTTGGAGAGAGAAACTTTTGTATACTGCTGTTTCTGTAGATGAAGAGTTTGTCACATCTAGTCTCAGGGACACCAAAGGCTTTGGGCTCATTGTATCTCTTGGGAATGCTTACGTTTAGATAATTATTTTGGAACATATCTAATACATGCTTAAACCACTCTTCAGTGGAAGACCAAGTTGTGCACCCTTAAAACTATTAAAATAATGTAATCAGTGCTCAACAACTCTGCGTCATTCCCCGGGTGATGTTCAGGAGACACAAACATATATAAAAACCAACTCCTTCCAAAAGAGAGAGGACTCGAAGTCACAAATAAATTGCAACTCTTCCCTGAGGGGAAGCACTGTTTGTCCCAAGAAGGGAGTGGTTTCTAGTGAGGACAGCTGAGCAATGGAGAAAACAAGGCTGTGAAAGTCTGTCACCTATAAATTCAAATGTCTCAATTAAGGAAGTCAGTAACTAGAGATTTGTTTCTCAAAAATAATTCCATGAAAAATAGATTTAAAAATAGGTTATCTACCAGTCCTGAACCAAAGCCAACTGGAAGACAATGGGCAGGCACTTGTTAAGTACCTAGACAAGGGCATTGCAACCCTAGGGCTCAATGCATCTGAAGAGGAAGCCAGGAATGGAGATTCAGGACCAGATCACTTCCCACGAAATCAGAGCAATGCTGCACTAAAGGTGGGGCTGCTCCCTTGAGGTTCAGCAAGTAAGAGCAACATCGTCTTTGAGAGCTTGGAAATATCAATGAAGAACAGAAAGGGGAAAGAAAAGAATTATTTCCTCTGCACTGGCAGAACTCAACCAGGGAAAGTTTTCAAGAGCAGGAGTTGTCTCTGCTCTGGGCTGGGGGCTAGAAGAGTAGATGTTCATGGAGTGAGGGTTTGGGGAAGGAGGTGTATAAAGGAATTCCAGACAGTAAATACAGCTGCTCAGACAGATACATGAAAGAGACTAGTAGATCCAGAAGTGTGGTTACAGTTGTGGAATAGAAACTGTGGGGGAGAAGAAGGAAGGAAGAAGGAAGATGGTATCTGAGATGCTCAGAAACAAAGTACGCTTAGCAGGGGTCTTGGGATGTGTTCTGTAGGCACAGAGTATGCATCTAGAAGGCACTTGAGAAATGCTCATTATATGAGAAACATGAACAACTGTACCCATGTCAGGGCAAAACATGGTGACTCCACTGTCCCCAAGCATCTCCCTGGATCTCTCAGGGAACATCCTGGAAGCCCCATTTCCTACTCTGGGATCCAACTGCATTGATTTCTCTCAGTTCCTACATTAAAAAAACAGAAACACTTTGGGATTTCAGGAACCAAGGCCTTGAGACTCATGAAGGAAAAGGGATTATGAGGCAGATTCTACTCGTAGATGTGCGGGTGCTGCAGCTAGCAGTGTGTCCTCCGACTTTAGCTAAAGTCTTTGCTGGAATTTGCAAACACAAGGGAGACATCTCCAGGGGTTTCAAATGTTTCCGAGCAAGGGAAAGATTAGCCAAGCTTTAGTGGAAAAAGTCAGATCTATATCACAAAGTGGAGAGTCACAAAACGGCCCTTATTATGCCCTTTGTTATCCAATGTCAAGGGATTCCCTCCATCTTATGCAGCTCACCTTTGAAAAATGGAGGTAAAAATCGGTGAAAATCAACTTACTGGAATCCAATGAGCATAATTAAATTAGCCTTCTGTTCTTCAGAATCCAGCTTAGGGTGGTTGTGTGAAAGGGAAACAAGGGATTTTTAAGAAAAAAGGGTTTGAAAGCCCAGAGATTTATGACTCATTTCCAACCTGTAGGATGATATTTCTAAGGCACAAGGTGGTTCACTCTCAGGAATTATTAACAGAGTGCCAAGAGAGAACAAATCCTTTATAAGAAAGACCATAATTTTTACACAACTTTTTTTTGTACTTCCCCCAAAAAAGCTATTTGTGAAATTTAAAAATTAAAGTATCTAAACATTGATAAATAAATAATGAAAGCTTCTGTCAGCTTTTCTCTCTCGGTTTTTGTTCTTTTTTAAAAAAGATGAAGCAGAAGAGAAATGTCTTTTATCTAAGAGAAACTTTTGTATTCTCTGGGCGCAACTGTCATGTTTTTTGGCTTTTGGTCATCACCAACAATTACTTTGCTCTCTCTTTTGATATTTTGAGTGATCCTGTTTTTTTGAGAAAAAGTCTTGACTTCTGGAATGTTCTCTCATTTGTTTTTTCTCTGTTTCTGCACTAAGATTTCTTTTATCTTACTTAGACCTATCCAGTTCTTGTGAATTCAGGTGAAGTTAAAATACTTACTGAAGAATTAGAAATAACTTGCCATGTCAAGGGTTTCTCTTAAAGTACAGTCTGTACAATTCTTGGAGGATAGTTGCTTCAGATTAAAAAAGAAACAATGAAAATAAGATAAAATTTTTAAAGTCTTGTAGAAAAGTCTGTGCCACTCCAGTAGGTCTGTCACTAATAAGGATGCACTGTATCCCCTGTGCACTGCCATGGAAGTCTGGGTTGTCAGAGAGCTGGAAAGCATTGCCTGATTGGCACTCACTTGCCGGGCATGGGTGCTAATTCTGGAAGCATTGCTATCAGGGTGGGCCTGAGCCCAAAGCAGCTCCTCAGCTTTTCAGGAGAACATCCCAATATTTCTTGGGCTCATTATGCTCTGATCTGCTCTGCTCTAAAGTTATGCTACACCTTCCCAATACTTCATTCTCTCAAATATTTCTCCACACTTTCCCAACAGTGGCTCTAACATGAGAAACAGTGCCTAGAAATGGCACTTATGTGTGACTGCCACTGAGTGACTGTGACAGTGAGGTCCCCTTTGTGTGGTCTACGTTGAGGACTCAGCTGCTTGGGAATAGGGCAGAAAATATGTGGGCATCATATTTTAAGCTCCTGGTACCTTGTCTCCTTGCAGACTCCTCCTTTCTCCTACTTTCTGTGCTTTGAAAACTCCCCACTGCACTCCCCTGAGCAGGGCTCTCCTCCCTCCAGGATGGGCAATGCAGGAATCCACAAACACCAACAGTGTTTGATGTCAATTAGTTTGTTTTTGGCTGCACATTCTACCAATTCAAATGGCTTAAGAATTAAAGACACTTACTAACTCACACCAAATAGTCAGTAGGTTGACTATTTTAGTGGCCAGATAAGGTTATGAGGAATTTCGGCCTCTTCCATGATTCTGCACCTTTATTTTCTTCTGTCTCTGGTCAGTCTCTTCAGACTCATCCTCTCATGATGCCACATGGCGGAGGACACTCCATGTATCACCCCTTCTCACAACAACAATGGAATACTCTCCTGGCACATTTTGGAAGAATGAATAAACCTCTCCAAGAAGCCACCCAGAAGGCTGGAGCTAGGGAGGACTACCTGGCCACGGAGCCCCACATGGAACAAAGGAAGAAATGGGAGGCTGTCTGCGGAGTGGGTCACCAGCAGGGACAAAACCACCTCATCCTGTCTCTGAAGAGGGAGCACTATTTGTTTCCAGGGTTTCCTTGTTAATGACTATGCAGAAAATAGTCATGTACGCAAGTGGGAAAACCACAAAATGTCCTGAATTAAAAGAGTTATTGAGAGTTGTCATCCCTCTTCTATGGTCCCTGACTGTTTTTATAGATGGCCCCTGGGTGTCCTGATGGGTTTCTTTGTGTTACTGACTCACTGTCTTAGTCCTTTTGGGCTACTGTAACAAAATTATTCCAGACTGGAGAGTTACAAATGATAGAAATTTATTTCTTCCAGTTACGAGGTTGGAAATCCAACCTCAAGGTGCGGGCAGATTCGGTGTATGGTGAGGGCCCATCCCTGATTCCTAGCACAGGCTTCATGGTTCCCTGTCTTCTCCTGCGTCCTCACATGGCTGAAGGGTGAGAGAGCTCCCTGGGTCTCTTTTATAAGGGCACTGATACCATTCATGAGGGTTCCACCCTTATGATCTAACTACCTTTGGAAGTTCCACCTCCTAATACCATCACCCTGGGAGTGAGGATTTCAACATCTGAGTTTGAGGGGACACAAACATTCAGTCTATGTCATTCACTAACCCTTGTGCAGATAAGGGGCTGACGGGTCCAGCCTGCAGAAGGAGCTGGAGCCAGTGTACTCAGGGTTTCACCCTGCTCTCCCTCTGCTGGAGCGGACCTTCTCCCTTTCCTATCACCTCCTATCATTAGCTTCTGGGGTCTTCCTTATTTCCTGTGGAACCATGGGTGTCTTGTAACGTCCCCAAGGAGCAAGATGGATTGTCTGCCTGGGGTCCCAGGGGACCTCACACAATTTCAGAGCAGGGGCAGGCAGCAGCCCTGCCGTGGTCACCGGAGGAAGCAGCGGCTGAGGTGGGAGGCAAGTCCCTCCCAGACCCAAACAGGGTGGGCGGCCATTGCGGCTGGGCTGAGGCAGCAGGGGTCGAAGACCACCCCATCCTAGTGCTCACCTTTCCTAGCACCCTTGCCGCCATGTCCCTCCTTCCTGCGTGTGGAGCCCAGGCCTCTCTCCTGGGCCTTCTGTCCTCTTTGTTCTCATCCACCTCAGCCTCCATGTCGCTCCCCCTACAAGCAAGCAAGGAGCTCTTCAGCCAGTGGGTGAGATGAGAAGCCCAACTCTCCCTCTCATTTGTCTATGCCTAGAGTCGTCTCTTATTCCTGAAATCTTTTGAAAAGTCCAGCCAGGAAGACTATCTTCCTTTTCTTTTGCCTTTTCTTAGTGAGGTCACACATTATCCCCTATGGCTGTGAACAGAGAGGAGCGAAGCTATTTGATGGGGTGGGCGTGGTTGAGGACAAGACCGCGAGATGACATTGTGTGGGTTTGCTCAGGCTGCTACCACAAAGCAACACAAACTGGGAAGCTCCAAACCACACAAACTTGTTCTCTCACTTCTCTGGAGGCTACAAGTCTGAAGTTAAGGCGTCGGCTGGGCTGCACTCTCCAAAACCTGCAGGTGAGCATCCTTCTCTGCCTCTTCTGGCTTCTGATGGCAGTGGCCTACATCAGTGCCGGTCATTGCAGCTGCAGCCCTCTGATCCCAGCCTATGTGGCATTGTGTCTGTGTGTCTGTGTCTTCACGTGGCTGTTTTCTGATAAGGACACCGGCCATATTAGGTTAGCACCCTACCTAAACCCTGCAGTGTGACCTCGTCTTCACTAATGAAATCTGCAATGACCTTATTTCCAAACACGGTCACATTCAGTCTCCATCATATCACTTTTGTGGGACACAATTCAACCCATAATATAGATGAGAGCAAAACAAAAACTATGCAATAACTTTTCTCTCTCTGCCACACTCCCCTTCCTTCAGACTGCCTTGGGTCAGTCCCTGCCTTAACCCAGAAGTTGAAGGACAAAATGTAAGAGCCAGGCATCTCCTGACAGTCACCGGCTCCCATAAGAGGCCGCATTCTGGACTCACAGCTGGGGAGGGGCTTTCCACCTGCGTGAGCTTTCCAGGGCAAAATCTATTCATGGATGGGATTAAACAAAAGATGTAAAATCTCCCATTTCCATAGCCCTTCCTAGGGTGTGTTTTCATCTGAAGCTGGGCAGGGCCTTCTTCCAAGTTCATTCAGGTTGCTAAGGCAATTCAGCTCCTTGCAATTGCAGGACTGGATTGAAATATAAGCACAGATAAACAACAGGAAGCAAAACAGTTTGCTCACAACAGTAACTCTGAGATTCAGTGCCTTGAAGTTCTCCGTGATTTCTGAGTTCTGAATTTATATCAATCTAAGGCTCTGCTTGCCTATCTGATAATTCTTAATGGATAATTGTATTTGACTCTTCTTCCTCTCACACCGCAGGAAGGGCTATGGAAATAAGGTCATTGCAGATTTCTGTAGTGAAGGCGAGGTCACACTGCAGGGTTTAGGTAGGATTCTAACCTAATATGGCTGGTGTCCTTAGAAGAACTTAGAAGTTTGTGGACTTTTTACAACTTGAAAATGCAAGGTTTTAGATGAAAACACTTATGTCCAAATTACATCCTTGAAGTTCAAGATAAAGGTGATTACAATCAATTCATGGAAAAATCTAACGGTGCACCGCCTTTGACAAAAATCACTCCATGCTTCAGGCCTTGTTAGTGCTAATGAATACTCCTGGCAGAAAAAAAAGGCCTGCATTGATGGTGCTCACATTTAAGACTGATTTCTCAAAAAGGGTTTTGCCCCTCTAAAGGGATTTTCAGAAATGAGCCACACACTGTTCTTTGAAATGGGTAATTGGTCATTAGCCAATGTTCTCACTCACTGTTATTTCATAGGCCATGAAGGTTTTCAGCATTAGAAAAGTTCAAATTGTCAGGAGCATGCGCCAACAGTGGAGGCTGGGTCTGGCACAAAGATACTCATTTGGAAATTTTCTCTGACTCTACACTATATTATCCTGAGCTGACCCTACACTATACTGAGCTGTTGTTGCAGGAAAAAAATCCTTCCCTAAAATTGCATTCCTTTAGTTGTCTATATGTCTTGCGTATTTTATTGTTACAGTCATAACCCCGATAACCACATTGCTCGGGGAATAAAATCAGGTCATTCAAAAGCTAAACTAACAGCTAACACAAATATTAAATGAGCATAACATGTTACATATATTTTCAAAGTGTCTCTAAAGTTAGGAATATAACCTGTATATTTTTCTATTAGCTAACCAAGTTTTCTGATAAGTGAATAAACAAGAAGGAAAGTGGGAAAATAAGAAGCTCTTCTATACTTGTATCTATTCATAAACATTCTGATTAGCAAACATGGAAATAAATGAGTTACCATTATATTTCCGTTCACTGTTTTGAAATGATTTCTTCTTAATATTCTATTCAATAATTTTATTATATTTTCATATATTTCCCTCAAGTCTTTATTGAGAGCAGTTAAAAGACCAGTGCAAACAGGAGCAGAGCCTGCATGTGAATGGCTCTGAGATCACACAGCCTTTGTTGCAGGACTAGAGGACGGCAGTAGAGAGACGCTTGCCAAGGTCAGGGGAAGAATTCATCAAAAACCCTCAGGAAATCTGTAGAAAGCAGGTAGTTAACATCAGGGGAGCAGAAGAGGAGAAATGCAATTTTAAAAAGTTTTTCTCTGTTTCTTAGTACTTATTACTGGAAGAGGAAATGCCAAGAGGTATGAGAGAGTGCACCACAGTCATCTGCTCCCAGCAGAAGTGTTTTAAGGAAATAGAAACCCACCAAGGAGCCATCTCTGGACTTCATTCTCTCCAGGGAAAAGCATACCATCTAATGTGGGTACGGCTCTGAAAAGCTAATTCCTCATCATTTGGATTGCTTTATGAGCCTTTTTTTTTTTTTTTTGATGGAGTTTCGCACTTTTTCCCCAGGCTGGAGTGCAGTGGCGTGATCTCAGCTCACTGCAACCTCTGCCTCCCAAGTTCAAGCGATTCTCCCACCTCAGCCTCCCGAGTAGCTAGGATTACAGGCATGCACCATCACGCCTGGCTAATTTTGTGTTTTTAGTAGAGACGGGGTTTCTCCATGTTGGTCAGGCTGGTCTCAGACTCCCGACCTCAGGTGATCCTCCTGCCTTGGCCTCCCAAAGTGCTGGGATTACAGGTGTGAGCCGCCATGGCTGGCCCATGTTGTCTTTTAAGTTACTCAGGGAATAAAATTCTATAGGAACTAGAGGTACTATGGCTGCTCTTTAACCAGTTATTTTGGGGAGATAAATCTAAAAAGATTTAAAATCAAAACAAAACGAAACCACAATTGACTATCGGCCAGAAGCTGTTCATTAAAGGTATTAATTAGGGCTATTAATTAGATCTTGTGTCAAAGAGCAGATATTAAAATGCAGGCCTGAGTGGGAGATGGAGGATTTTTCTTTGTTTCAAAGGCATTACAGAAAAGTCCCTAGAGCCCGTGTATAATTGCTACATTAATTCAGCTTATCAAAGGCCACTGGAAACATGGCACTTTCTTTACTAACAATTCAAAGGATTCTGGCACTTTACTTGGTATTAATTGGCTTGAACTGACCCAGTGCATCTGGCTATCACAATCTATTGTGCTATTCTTCCAATGGATCAATCTCACCATATGGACTATTGTGTAAGCTACATGCTGGATTTGGGGAGTCTGTGTTTCTAAATTGATCCAATATTGAGCATAGTTGCTTATCAAAATACCAACAAATCTACTGTTCTAAAGCTGAGCACTCTCTTTGGTAAGAAGCAAAGTCACTAAAGGGAAAAAAAACCTCAAAACTTTAGACCATCATCATTTCATGTGGTAAGAAAGAATGGTATTAAATTTAAGCCTAGATTGAGAGGTAAAATTTTAAGGCATGTGTTTATTTACAAAATTGAGCACTCTGTTGGCATAAACAATAATATGAGTGCAACAGTGGTCCCCTTATGGCCTTAAAAATTATATTCTGTGTTATTAATGAAAACAAAAGAGATTGAGAAAGGGAAAGATTGAAAACAGGATAAGAAAATTGGAGTACGCTAAACGCGCTGAGGGGATTTTACACAAACAAGGAATATCAGGAGGGCCTTTCTAGATGATGATCTTTACAATAGAAAATGTTTGCTTTATAAGCATGAATGTTATGCTACAGCAGATGTTACTGTTTATCTATGTTCTACTATCACAAGGTTTTAGGATCCTCTGCTGCAAAACAGTATCCTCTGTAAGTGGGTTTTAAGTGTTACCAGTAATGAGCGTTGTAACCTCACCTCTTCACAAAATGCTTAATCAAACAGCCTGCCAGACAAAGATATTTGGCATGCATTCGGGTTGCAAGGATGGGATGCATTTCTCATTTCAAGTCAAGTGGAGGAAGGAGCGTCCGGTGAGGATATAAGACAGGAGAGGACACGGTGTGTATGGTGGGGGTGAGTCTGCATTTCTTGGAAGCCTAATCCAGGGCCGTGATGCAATCTCATTTCATTTTCACCCCAGCCTGTTGAGGTAAGCACTAATGGTTCCAATGTATAGAAAGGGAAGCAGAAGTGGAAAGAAGGTAAGAACTTGCTCAGTGTCACACAGCTGAGGCCAGTTCCATCTGCTGCCAGAAACAAAAAGCAGACAGATGCAGCCACTTTTCACAAACTCCAAGTGTTCTTTGTAGGCAATGAGTCCTATTATCTAGTTAGTGACAGAGTGAATTGCTTTGAGTCATCTATTCTGAAACAAAGTTGTCCTTTTTGGTAGGTATTCTTCAAACTAAAACAGACATGTCATCAAGAGCAGGCCAGCAACTGTCGCTAGCTGACTGGTGATGCTTGATGTCATCAGCGAGGCACCTGCTTACCATGTGGTGTTCTCCATGTGTTTCACTGAGAGTTTGGGGGGCTAAGATGGGATTGGGCATACGTGCTTTAAAAGAATAATCTAAGCCTAAACTTTAAGGTCTTTGTCTTCGGCAAATACATTGACACTGCCACCCTCTAGGTTTTTCATTTGTTACAACAGACCCAGAATGCACCACTGTGTGCCCATCTGTGGGAATGTGTATGGATGAGACACATTTTTTTGTTTTTTGGAGACAGAGTCTTGCTCTGTCACCCAGGCTTGAGTGCAGTGGAATGACCTTGGCTCACTGCAACCTCTGCCTCCCGGGTTCAAGCAATTATCCTGCCTCAGCATCCTGAGTAGCTGGGATTACAGGTGCCCACCACCATGCCTGGCTAATTTTTGTGTCTTTTTTAGTAGAGACATGGTTTTACCATGTTGGTCAGGCTGATCTTGAACTCCTAACCTTGTGATCTGCCCACCTCAGCCTCCCAAAGTGCTGGGATTACAGGCGTGAGCCACTGCGCCCAGCCTGAGGCACATTTTTTATTATGTCATGTGTGTGCCTGCATGGCAGGTTGGAGTGTCACAGAAAGCGTGCTGGTGGGGGTGGCACCTAAAGATGACAGGCAAATGAGTGAAGAAGATGAATAGAAAAGGAGTAAGTTGAAAACAGGCCTCACAGTCACAGGAAATAGACAAGTCAGTGGGAAAATTTTTAATGTTAGCCTACATTAATTATGTAGATATTTGCATATCTGAATTTTCTCTTGAGAAGTCCAGAGCTTATGTTAGACTCCCAAAGTGCTCCAAGATACTGCAAGAGAAAAAAGAAAGAAGAAAAGACAAATTGGCTACTGCACTGGGTAGAGAAAATATTAGAGCAGGCAGAGAGGAAATGCAAGGAGGGAGAGCAAGGAGCAAAGGGCCCCAGAAGGAAAGGCTCTAAGAGAAGGGGCATTGGTAGCCTTGAGGAGTGGGATCCAGGACCAGGAGGCTGTGGGTCAACCAACTTGAGAGGCATGTCCGAGTCCTCAGGGGTGATTTTAGCACAGGAGATGAGGGACTGTGGCTGCTATTATTCTAATGACTGTACATGTGTTAACACATTTAATGTTCCAAAGACCTTCTGACATGGGTTTGCTTAGCATCCCATCTTGGAGAGACTGAGCAAAGAAAGGCTGGGTCTCTTGCAGGATCTGACAGCAGCAGGCAGGAGAGCAGGGGTATGAGCCTGGCCCCAGCCTCAGCCACAAGCCTGACGCTGCCTTACAGGTACTGGATTGAAGTCACAGTTGCCAGTGACTTTTTCGGCTCTTCCTCCTCACAGAGATCTCTGGTTCTGTGAATTCCTGGCTATGTAGACAGGGAGTCTGTTCATTTGAATCCTTTCTCAAACCCACTTTCTTCTGATTCCTGCTTCCCAGGCAGCCTACATTTCAGCTGCACTTGGTCTAATTGATTATTGCTTTTTCTGTCTTCTCTTTCTTGCCGGCGGCCCCTCGTGGCCCTGAGGGGGCAGTATTTACAGCCACCATTTGCCAGGGGGATGCTCTTTTCCTTCTCTTTGCCAAGTAATGATTCCATTCCATTCTCATGGGCAACCTCAGCAGGCTGCACCTAGATGCTTCTTAAGAGGTTTCTGGGTTGCCAAGCCTATTCCATTTGGCTGAGGGGCTGGGCCTCTCCTTCTTAGTGACAGAGACGTAAGCTTGTATAACACAAATGACCCTGACACCTGTGCCCACAAAGTTCCATTCCTCTTGCCCTCGGCTCTGGGTGTTTATACAGCCAATCTAAAATCATTGGAATTAGAAGAGACACTAGCGATCTGTTATTTGCAGTTGAGGGAAATGCTTTCTGGAGAGCACGTGTTTTCACGCAGTGCATAGGTAATCTGTAGCAAAGTTTTGACCAGAATCCAGACTTCCCAAACTCCCAGTTCAGAACATTTGAAACTGCACCAATCTCATCCTCATGGTCAAACTGCTGTGTCTAAAGAACTTCACTTTGGTGCCGCATGTGAGGATGAGCCCCTCGGTATCACGAGGTATCTGTAAAGACTGAATCCAGGCTGGGGACAGCCCCAGGTAGTGCTGATGAGAGCTGCCACCCAAAATGCAATCTGGGGAATCAACAAGAGAAGAAAAGCCTCCATGAAACCAATGAGCAGCACTGAGAGTGAAGGTCATAACCTGGGAAGACATTTTCTGCTATGAAAAGATGGAGAAGCCAGGCAAAGAAGAAATGGAGAACAGTGAGAGTAGGAAGGTAGAGACAGAAATAAGGAAGACAGTCCAGTGGAATTAAAATATACAAGTGCTAGGGTCTCCTGGAACATCACTTGAGGTGGACCCTGGCAGGAGGGCCTGGGCAGTGGAGCCAGTTGATGGGGACAAGTTGCATGGGTCACTTACATCTAAGACTCTGCACAGTCCTGGCTCAAATGGATTAAGAATTTCAGTGCAATAATCAAGTGACTCAGGGGGGCAGAGGAACTGCCTTTCTTTAGAGATGCAAGGGTTGCCAAAGTCATAGTGAGGCTGGCATGAATCACACGGCAGTGAGATACAGAGGGCATCTGACTGGTCACCTACACAAGGAGCTGGGCCAGGAGCATTGATGGAGAATCAGACACAACGGCTTTAGAGCATAATGGGAAAAATATCTAATTGCTCTGTGATCATTTGCAGCCTGCTGTAACCATGCAAATGCCTTAAGGAAAATGAAATCAAGCACATCAAGTACCAATGTCATCTTCTGTGTGGCTTGTTCTTTCTGGGACATGATACACCACTTCAAGCAACACATCAACCTCATTTCCTCTATCCCTGCACTTTGGATTTTAGTTCAGGAACATAGGAAAATGATTCAGTGGGTGTGATTCTCTCCACTTCCAGGATGTTCTAACAAAATGCAATTTGAAATCGCCACCTCTCACCACCCCTCCTCCCCCTAGTTGTGAATTCAGGGTCCTTTTCTTTTTCCAATTAATGGTGCAGTCACTAGTACCTTGCAATCACAAATACTTGCCATGACCTCTCACAGATTATTTTTTCCTTTTTCATTTAATTGACTATGATGGAAAATCACAGATGCTAAAATCAAGTGTCAGCAAGGGCAAAGTGAAAAAGCTTTTATTCCAGCTCTTGAAGTATAAATTGTGCTGTGTAATACTGTATAATCATCTCCTTGGTGACAGTTAGCTAACAAAGTTGTTTCATGATCTTTAAATCTGTTTTTCAAGACCCATGAACCATAACTGGGTAATTGTCCACCCTGCATAATCAGCATGGTAATTGTTGCAGGGAAAAAACACAGAATTACAAGACATTAGGGTTACCTGAACATGGGTTTGCCCAAGGCCAGCAAATAAGCAGAATCTCCGGATAGATTATTTTGCACAATTTTTTGGTAAAATCTTACCCTCACAATGCAACTCTTTTTAGTATCATAAACCTTTATGGCTTGCTCATAATTTTGAAAACCATGTATGTAACAAAAAATTTTACATGTTATTTGATTCTCACTGCAAGAGATTGAGGTGGATATAAACCTATTATCCCTGACATTTTAGAGATGAGACAACAGATTCAGGAAGATTAAATGTCTGGCTGTTGTGAGGGACAAAACTAGTGGGTGCTAGGGATTGGAAAAATACCTATCTTAGTCCATTTAGGCTGCTGTAACAAAAATACCATAGACTGGGTGGTTTAAAAAACACATGTTTATTTCTCACTGTTATGGAGGCTTAGGAAATCCAAGATCAAGGTGCTGGCAGATATGGTGTCTGCTGAAGATCCACTTCCTGGTTCATGGATTGCATCTTCTTACTGCATCCTTGAAACTGTCTCTGTAAATTTCATAAGATTTATCAGAGAAAAAGAGTGGATGAGAAACAAAAATAAACCAAGCTTGCAGCACACTCAATATTCATCATTAAGTCAGCTTGCTCTCCAACCTGCTTCCTCATAGATTTTCTCTGCTGTTGTCCCAGAATCACGTGGACCTTATCACAAGATTACAGTTATCCTTAACTTCTCTGTAGATCACAATAATGTTGTAAAGTTAAGTTTTCCATGTGAAATATTCTTTTGGTCCTGTGTACCAGTGAAACTACTGATGTCAAGTGGTCTGAAGGACCCCATGAGACACTGACTCACCAAAGAATGCAGTTTCCAAATCCCAATGATTTCATCTCCCTTACCCTGACCAATAAATAACCCTAATTTTCCAGCCCTTTGCTTGCCATGATCTCCTTAAAAACTCCAATCCAGAACTCCTCAGGGAGATGGAATGGAGAGTCCCTCCCATTGCCTCACTTGGGATCATTAAACTCTTTCTCTGCTGCAAACCCTTCTGTCTTGGTGTATTGGTCTGTTACTGGGCAGTGGACATACTAACTTGGTGGTTCTGTAATATTCTCACATGGCTCGAGACATGAGGGTCTCTCTGGGGTCTCCTTTATTAGGGTATTAGTCCCATTCAGGAGGGCTCTACTCTTATGACGTAATCACTTCCAAAAAGTCCTACCTCCTAATGCCATCACATTGGAGGATAGGATTGCAACATGAATTTGGGGAAAAAACAAACACTCAGTTCATCACAATACCCAATTCATCAGATTTCTAATCTATAGAATTTTCCACCAAATTGGGAGGAATAAAAAAAGAACCTTTCTTCACTCTTCATCTTCATTGAGAATTTTTTACTTTCCTTTTCCCTCCCTGTAATTTCGGGGTGTTTTGGTAAGTGGGAAGACTATTAAAAAAGTCTCAGGTAGGTCCAAGCTGTGAAGTAGCTGGCACATGCTTCCTCTGTGCACTCAGGGAGCTCTATCCATTGTGGACACTTTTATAAGAAGTGGGCTGCAGAAAGTCAGCATTCAGGGAGCAAATCCCGAGGAAATCCTTTTCACTCACTTTGTGTTCTTCATGTAAGATCTACGTCCTTGTTCTCAAAGAGATGATTGGGGCTATTTTCATTTTAAGAATCCTGCAATGAAAGAATTAGTCTAGATAAGATTAAGAAAAATTGAAGAAAAATTGGCTAAGACTACATGTGGCTTTTTTATTGACAAACCAACTTTATTGTGATTTTTGGTACCTAGTAAAGATTCTTAAAAATAACATGAGTGTTCAAAGTTTCTCTTTCCTTATGTTTTTTGAAGACCTCACTGTACTCAGTTCCAGCCAAAACTTACATTCCTATCCCAAATTAATTTACAGAAGTACAGAAACAACTTTTTGGCAAAGCCCTCTTTTCTGTTTTCAGCTTTATTGAATGCCCTTGTAAGAAACATCATTTGAGGAATTGGAAACTTGTAGTAGCTGAAAATATTGTCTGTAGGTTTCAAATCCTTTATAGAGAGCTCAAGAGATATAATTTTCGTGAGTCTATTCACGGGAAAAATGGTCTCTTAATGTAAACAATTTTTTGGCTTCCGTCTAGCAGAATCATAATACTTAGAAAGCAAGAGAAAGTAAGGGACAAAGTCATCATGTGCTGCTGATTAAGCATTGTGCTGGTGTCAAGCATGAGCTGAGCACTCGGGAATTTACAGCTTCCCGCCTGGACTTACTATTGATATTTCCAACTCAATAGACCCAGAAAGCACATATTCTGCATCATGTTATTAATCACCCGCAGCGTTCATCAGAGTCACTAGACACCCTAGAACTGAAAAACATCAGAGGACTTCATCTACATGATTGTCTGCACCACGTATAGAGAAGTGTAGAACCCAAGCAGCGCAAAAGGAGGCATTCCAGGAAGCTTGTGAGGTTCCTAGGCATGGAGGAGGATGGGAAGACCCAGTGTCTCTGCAGTCCAGGTGCCAGAGAAGTGGAGGACCCAGTGCTGTGACACAGCTACTCAACATTAGCTGAGGCCACAAAGGGAGAGGCGAGTATACAGCAGAAGCTGGAGCCATGGAGGGGACTCCTCCAGGCACAAAGAAGAAGGGAGAGAAACACCCTCAACTTCTTTCTTCTGTCTTCTAATCTCCCACCAGAGGCTGCCATTGGCCGAACCTCCCCCGAAAGGCTGAGGGAAATGAAACTGACACAGAGCCCCAGAAGGAGAAGATGTGGGAGGGACTTGAAAGAAATGGGTGCTACACACACAAGATCCCATTTAACCCTGGTGCAGGCCTGTAGTCTAAGTGAGTCACCACCATTTTACAGAAGAGGAAACACAGGATCAAGGAGATACAGAGCCAACAAGCAGAAGAGGGAGGACCTCACCCAAATCAGTGGGATTCTCTTACCCCACACCATATTGTTTCTCTCTTCTGTTAACGACCTCAGGAAGCTACGTGTGCCTCTGCTTTTTCTATTGAAGTGCCCGGGACACCCCCCGAGACTTGCTCTGCTTGGTGGAACTATGCCTTGCATCCTGCCTTGTCCTTGTTCAAGTCCCGTTTCTTAACAAAGAAACCAGCATCATTTCTCCTCGCATTTCAAATGTCTTCTTCAGCTTCTTTTCTCTCAGACTTTTATCTTGTCTCCTCTCTCCATTTCATCCAAATTCTCTCTCCTTCCCCTGATTTGTTTTCTTTAATTATCCAGACACATGTAAATAAGTTTGCTAAAGTCGTGTGTTTGGATTCTCATTCAAACTGTATTTTCTTAATGATTTTAACTATTTTTACAGCTACCATCAAAAACACATAGTCAATGAATAGTAAACTATATTACTGAAAATAATCTGTCTACTGATTTCTAGATTTGACTTTTGAGTGGTTTTCTGTGAATGCAGAGCAGGTATCTCAAATTCAGCATGGCTGATACCATGGTTTCTCAACTTGAGTGCTATTGACTTTGTGGATCATATAATTATTTGTTGTTTATTGTAGAATGTAGATTCATAGTAGGTGCCAGTAAATTCTAGTGGCACTCCCCCATCGCCCCCAGATGTGAAAATCAAAAATGTCTCCAGACATTTCTTTATGTTCCCTGAAGGGCAAAACCACTTCTTGCGTAGAACCATTGTCTAATATTGAATTTATCTTTGCTCTTCATATCCACAATATTTCCTTCAATTTCTTGATAAATTAGTAAATTTGCTGCTTATGACATTGTTAATGGCAATACCAGCTTCAGCCTCCCTAAGATTTGAAATTATGCCATGATTTTATCACTTCCATCTTCTCTATATTTTATTTCCACCCATCTGACAAATTATTTAAATAATATCCTAATAGTTCCTCTTGAACTTATTTTTGCACTTTTGAGCTTAGATCCCATCCTCATTTGGACTATTGCAATTGTATGCTCATCTGGACTTTCTACTTGTGATTTCTAATCATGTCCACTTATTTTTTACATTGTCATCAGAGCTTTTTCTCGAGAGCACACATCTGATGACCTGGCTGCAGCGTCATACTTCTGCAATGGTTTCCCGGGTATCAATATCCGTAGTAACTACTCAGCTAGTATTCAGTGTGCATCCATCTATTTATTTAAAATATATTTTGTAATCATCAGGCACTGTTCTAAATTTTTTTTGATCTGCTGATGAAAAAAACTGAATGAAAATTCTTCCCTCATGGTCCTTACACTCAAGTAGGACAGAGAAATAATACAAATACACAAAAACTTTATAGAAAATATTAAAGGGTAATATGTGCTATGACAAAATTAAGGCTAGGGAGTAGGATGGGGAATGCTGACATGAGCATGTGCTGTGAATTTTAAATGTAAGAATCACAAAATTCATCACTGAGGAAAGGACATTTGAGCAAATGCCAACAGGAGGTGAAAAAAGCGGATACTCGGGAAGGGAAGAGATAAAACAACACATGCCAAGGGCCAAGGGTGGGACTATACCTGCAGGATTAGAGGAAGACCAAAGAGGCCAGCAGAGAATGACCAGGTCTAGTGATGGCAAGACAGAGGGTTGATGGTGAGATGGATGGCTCTTGGGGCATTTTACACAACCTTGAGAGAAAACAGTGAAAGGGAAGGGAAAACAGTGCAATTATCTGGAAGTTATGTGAGATGGCTTGGAAGAGACACTTGGTAGCTAGACATGGAGTCACATCTTGTATATCTTTTGAATAATTATTTGTTGATGGGTTAGATGGGATATGAGTGAAGTCAATGTGATCGCAAAATTCTTGGCTTGATTTTAGGATGGAAATATTGTTCACCAAAATAAGAAAAACTGAGGAGTAGAGTAGATTTTTGGAGGAAGATTTTCAGAGTTTACTGTCATATTATCAGATTTGAGGCATGTGTTAGTTATCTCATGGAAGATATTGCATACCATGAATCTGAAGTTGAAGGGAATTGTTTGGGCTGGAAAATATCCCCATACATATATGTCATTGGTATACAGATGGTATATGAAGCCATGAGACTAAAGATAAGCAATATGATGAGTGTTGATAGAGAAATCTAGCAGAGAAGGATCAATTCTAGAGTTCTGGGATAGTTCAATGTTAAGAAGTTGAAGGGAAGAAAACCATAAGCTACTGAATGTTAGGTAAAATACTTAACTATTCTGATATTGATGACTTTGTATAGGATATGTCTGTCTGCTTCATAGTATTGGCATGTAGTTAGGATTAATGTGATTATGCCTATAGTGTGTTCAGCATGGGGCCTGGAACAGAATAAGAACACAATATGGAGGGACAATGAGGATGATGGCCATGATGGTGATGATGATGGCAATGATGGAAATAAAGGAGGAGGATTGATAAAGCAATAACAATAATAATAAGAAGAAGTATAAAATCAACAGGAAAAGTGAGAAAGGGGTGTTATCTGTCCGATAGGCTTTTGTAAGTGCCCGTTACTTTTGCTAGGTGTTTTGTGGACTCAACCTCATCTAAATTTTACAATAACCTTGTAGAATGCATACTTTTAAGTTTATTTCACAAAATCAGAACCTTTTGCTTATAAAAAGTATGTTGTTGCTCTAAAACTTTCCCATGTATGAAAAACAAAAAACAAAAACAAGAAAACTTGCATAATCAAATCTAGATCTTTCTGATCTAAAGACCATGCCCTTTCCAGTACATGTGTAATCTCATCTAAATCATAGAATTGTGGTTTAAGGTAGTTGCAGAATTACCTTAAAGAACTCAACAAGCAAAAAACAAATAACCCAATTAAAAATGGGCAAAAGACATGAACAGACACTTTTCAAAAGAAGACATGCAAGTGATCATCAAATAGATGAAAAAAGTGCTCTACATCACTAATCATAAGAGAAATGCCAATCAAAACCACAATGAGATACCATCTCACACCAGTCAGAATGGCTATTATTAAAAGGTCAAAAAATGACAGATGGTATTGAGGCTGCAGAGAAAATGGAATGCTTATACACAGTTGGTGAGTATGTAAATTAGTTCAGCCCTGGGGAATGCAGGTGAAGTTTTCTCAAGAATGTAAAACAGAACTACCATTTGACCCAACAATTCCATTACTAGGTGTATATCCAAAAGAAAACAAATCATTCTACTAAAAAGGCATACACATTTGCCTGCTCCTCACAACCCTATTCACGATAGCAAAGACATGGAATGAACCTAGGTGCTCATCAATGGTGGATTGGATAAAGAAAATCTGCTACACATACATCATGGAATACTACACCATCATAAAAAAGAATGAAATGATGTCCTTTGCAGCAACATGGATGCAGCTAGAAACTATTATGCTAAACAAATTACTGTGGGAACAGAAAACCAAATATTGCATGTTCTCACTCATAAGTGGGAGCTAAACATTTGGTACTCATGGACATAAAGATGTCAAAAATAGACACTGAAGACTACTAGAGAGTGGAGGGAGAAAGGGGAGCAAGGGTGGAAAAACTAACTGTGGGGTACCATGCTCAGTACCTGGGTGACAGGCTCATTCACACCCCAGACGTCAGTATCATGCAATACACTCAGGTCACAAACCTGCTCGTGTACCGCCTAAATCTAAACTAAAAGTTGAAAACAAACCAAACCAAAACAAAAAAGAATAGTGGTTCTGTTTTATTTGGAACATTATTCAAAGTAATAAAGAAGGTTGCCTCTATAGGGCCCAGAGACCTTGAGTCATAGTGGCATCTGCCTAATTTTGAGTCTGTATTTTACTTAGGTAATTGTCTATGATACCATGTAATGCTGGCAGAATTTTTTTCTGGTGTAGCTTGCATGTGAAAAACATTTCTCTTCCAATGAAAACAAAAGTAGCTTGAGGGGAAAAAGGCATAACTCTCTTTCCTTACTAACTTTTCTGACATCAACTTTGTTAAAAAAATACTGATTTTAAAATTCTAATGTCACTGTATCATTAGTAATAAATACTAGAGAAGTTGACAGATTATTTGGGGGAATTTGGAGTTACTAATAACTATGACATTGTTTCAAGTGTGTTAATTATTTGGAAGACAACAAAATGTTGTAGATGGTAATAATGTCTTGCTGGTAATAAAGTTAAAAAATAAAATTATTTTCTGTGGGACTAAAATTTCGGAAGGTTATGTACAGATTTTAATTTATCGTCTGTCTCTTTCTTTGTACAGCTATACATGTGCATTAGTCCTTTTTCACACTGCTATAAAGAAATGCCTGGGACTGGGTAATTTCTAAAGGAAAGAGGTTTAATTGACTCACAGTTCCACATGACTGGGGAGGCCTCAGGAAACTCACAGTTATAATGGAAGGCAAAGGAGAAGCAGGCACCTTCTTCACAAGGCAGCAGGAGAGAGAGTGTGAAGGGGGAAGAGCCCCTTATAAAACTATCAGACCTCATGAGAACTCACTCATTATCATGAGAAGAGCATGGGGGAAACCACCTCCATGATCATTTTTGTCCATTAAACTGTGACAAAAATGAAAATCACTCTTCACATCACTTTCAAACACTTTAATGAAGGAGCTTGAATGAAGAAATAGGAATCGATGGAGTTATCTTTAAAAATAATTTTATTTTTGATTTTTTTAAATTGTTGAGAATAGCAGCTCTTGATACCCCAAAACTACCTGGTACCATTAGTAGATTATGGTGTGCATGGTACTGCATTTTCCTATTACACATACAAATTTCACAGAACATCAAAACAAGACAAGGCCATTTATGAACATTATTGTTCAGGACAAAACAAGACGAGTCTGTAATCACGTCTAACATAAATAAAACATAACATTGTCCACACGAACAAAAAATGACAAATACCCCCTCTGCTAGCTGATATAAGTGAAGGTGGCTTCTTTAGCAATTATTACTTTAGCTTTGGCCGAGTCTTCTTCCTTCTAGATAAAATGTATTCAGAAACCCAATCATAGGATAACCCCTCCTCCTTGACACCATCCAATCCAGAGCATAGTCCTGCTTTCTGAAAACCTACTCAAAAATCACCTAACAGTCTAAATGCTGTAATAACTCTTTTCTAGCTCTTTCTTAGTAAAATGTGCCAAAGTTCTCCATGGTGTGTGTCCCTTCTCACTGCAAAGAGTAATAAGCACAGCTTGTTCAAAAACACATGCATTCCTGGTGGTTTTCACTGGTCAGCACTGACATCATAATTTGTAGATTTAAACTCATTTCTGAGTGTTGCCTTCTATCCATTACTTTTCATGGCAAGTCGACAGTATTTCCATTTGTCACTTAATGTTTTAAACACTGGACTATAAAGTAATTTAAAATGTAATAGCAGATACAAAGTTAATGAATTTTTATATGGCACATTTTTCTCCCCAAACTTGGCAGTAAAATGTTACTTCTAAGATATTGTGCCATGAGATTTTAAGAAGGTTATTATTGGGAAAATAATTGTAGACAAGTTGCAAATAAGAGAGATATAAAGGCAGAATGGGAGACTGAAAAGCAAATGAGAGAAAGAATTACTGGAGAATCAAGGAAAGAATGACATGAAGGAGACAGAAACTGCTAGTTCAATCTGGTAGATGGCACATACGTTTTTGTGTCTACTTCTCAACGAAATCCTTTAAAATCTCAGGAAGGGATTAAAAAGGGGCAAGCACACAACTTCAAAGAGAAGACAAAGGGACCATCATCTGGCAAAAGATTTTAACATATTTTTTTAACTTAGAAAGTAGAGCCAGCAGGTTGCTGATGCTTAGAAATAAGTGGTGGGGCTGAATATGCGGGTAAAAGGAGTCTGCAGAAGAAAGCCCCCCTACCACAACCACGACCCCCTCCACCATTCTCTCTCCCACCAAACACCAACTACGGCCCCCTCCACCATTCTCTCTCCCACCAAACACCAACTACGGACCCCTCCACCATTCTCTCTCCCACCAAACACCAACCATAACCCTCTCCATTATTTTCCCTCTCACCAAACACCAGCTGTTTATTCAGCTAGAGAAAAGGAAAAGCAGAGAGAGAAGGATAAAACCAAGTAGCCATCTCTAAAATGACCAAGGAAAACCTTGATAAATACCTATGCCGTCGGCATCCCAGAGTAAATGCTTCTTCCTCCTGGTGGTGGTGACCTGGCTTAGAAATGCTCAGCTCACGATTGCTTGGATGAGTTGATAAATAGTTCACAAAACTGTGCATCCTCTACTTAATTTGTTATTTAGAGGCTACTGGAGAAGTATTTTTGACTTTCTGCTCTTCGCTTCATTCCCTGATTTTAGAACTTAGCCTTCAGTATGATATGACACAGCTTTATTTTCTCCATAAAACAGTAACTAGATACTAAGGAAAGCAAGCATGCAGAGCTCAGGAAAGAATGCCTGCATATTCAAAATATGATGGCTGAAGTACAAATGCATTAATGCCTCTGGTGATAATTAATTAGAAGTCATAATGGAAAACAAATGTTAATAAAATAAATACACACAAATATTATTTAGAAATACATATAATGAGAGATGTATACTACTTGTAGAAGAAAAAGCAAGCTTCATTTAGTTGTTTAGAAGAGAATTTTGATAAAGATACATTTAGTGAAAGTGTTAAATAAAAATATAATGGCAATGAAAACAAGCCTATAGATACACATATATGCATATATATGTGAAATATACATACGTGTTTGTACAAACCCTAACAGGCTCTATTTTGTAATCCATCAAGTAAATGTGAATCCATTGGGAAAAAAAAGAATAAGATGAGTATATATGTGTGTATACATATACAAAATTATAAAGTGCTATCGGCCCACCAAAATTTTAAAGTGCTTTGTAAATGAATAATAATTTAGTCGTGTGACATAGGTGAATAAGGATAATAAGGCATATAGATCAATAGAACAGAACACTAATAGCAGAAATATTATATTTTGCCTCTCTTTCTAGGTTTATGATGGGACAAAGTAGGTGTTATAAAGGAAAGTGAAAAAATGTTTATTTTACTAGGGGAAAATTGGTTGCAATTAGGTTCAAGAGAATAAGTTCTTTAATGTGTGAAAAGATGGGCATTCCTATGTTTTAAAGCAATGGAAAATACAAACAAATATTAAAACATGCCACAAAGGCAAAAATAAATCATCTGTACATTTCCAAATAACAGAACTAAAATTAAAAATGAATCACTGAATATCAAAGCATTTATATCAAAGGAAAAGATTAGAGTGATTTAATTATCCTACTATAAAGACTAATGCAGCCTAATAAGATAGAGTGTACAAAGTAAAGTAGGAAGGGACAAAGAATATAAATAATTCCCACTCCAGGCCTGGCGCAGTGGCTCATGTCTGTAATCCCAGTAATTTGTGAGGCCAAGGCAGGTGGATCACGAAGTCAGGAGTTCAAGACCAGCCTGGCCAACATGGTGAAACCCCGTCTCTACTAAAAATACAAAAATTAACTGGACATGGTGGCACGTGCCTGTAATCCCAGCTACTCAGGAGGCTGAGGCAGGAGAATTGCTTGAACCAGGACCCAGGAGGTGGAGGTAGTAGTGAGCAAGATCGCACCACTGCACTCCAGCTTGGGCTACAGAGCGAGACTCTGTCTCAAAAAAGAAAAAAAAAAAAGAAAAAGAAAAAGAAAAAAGAATTCCCACTCCAGAGAAGACAGCAGCAGCTACATTTTGTACAGCTCTTGGCTACTTATACTTCATTGTATCCCTACAGTACACTTCCCGTTTCTGAATTTTGGTTTTCTCATCTGCAAAACAAATAATAGTGGGACAATACGATAGCAGCAGACTGTGAAATATAAAGGTATGGAAAGGTCTGAGTGGCATAGAATAAATGTTAGCTAGTATTAGTATCATCATCATCATCATCATCATCATCTCAATGTTTAATCCTCACAATGATTCCACGTGAAATGCATCATTCTCCCTATTTTGTAGAACAGAAAAATTAGACTGAAGAATATGAAACTACACATCAAGAAATAGCAAGAAACAAGACTCTACACCCAAGTTCCTTTTGATAAAGTAAGACTGCCTCAAACCCTCAAGTAATAAATTGAGGAAAGTTAAAATAATGAGTAATTTTTATATCTGCATCTCTTTTTTCTCCAACCAGCCAGGATGCTACCAGTCCCCATCAGCTGTGGGTATAAAGGAGGCTTTTTATCCCAATCCTGCTGGTGCAGTTGCAGCACCACAGCCCTCAAGCCAGAGTTCCCGCCAGACTCCCTGTCTCTGCTGCCCTCCACACCCACATGTCTCTGGCTTGTGTCCACCTTTTAAAGCAACTCTTGGAGGCCATGCCCAGGTCCATCTCCCTGGGGTCTTCAAAGGATATTTCCTTGACTTGGGACAGGGCTAAGCACCTTCCACCAAGTAGACCAACTCCTTCTCCATAGTAAGGAGCCACCAGAAGATTATAGTAAAAGTCAGAGCCCCGTGCTCAGGAGCGCCACACTGGGAGGGCAGGGGTCCCCTTCTCATCTCCAGGCTCTTGCATACTTCGCACTTTTCATCTCCTTTCACAAGAGCCAAGTCATCCCAGAAAGGCTCCTAGACTGAATGTTTGTATTTTCAGAAGAGATCCTCCCACCTTCAGAAGCTCTGACTTAAGATAGCATGTTTCTTCTTTTCAGAGCAGTACCTACAAAAGAAAGCTTAGAAACATACTTTGGAGTAGGAGCTAAGACCTGAAGCTGAGCCTTCTTTTTCCACCTTGCTGCTGTGATCATTCCTTCCTCCCCAGGCAGGTGCTACGGGCACTGTTTGAGGGGTCCATTCCCCAGGGCCTGGGAGGTTCAGGTCAAAAGCAAGCACAAATGAGAGGTGCGGCCACATTTACTCAGGTTGGAAATACTGTACTGAAAAAATAACTCATGATTGCTGTGGGAGAATGTGTACATTGACACACTTGTAAAGTAAAACATAATAGAAAACCATATCAATTTGTTTCTAAAAATTGTTTTCCTTTAAGAACATACCCAAAGGATATAATTCAAAATTGGAAAATGTATAGCACACACACATTAAATATATACTTTAAAATAATATTTATGTAGTGGAAATGAGGAAGTAAAATACATGTCTAAAGATAAGATAATGGATAAGTGCATTATGGTACATAAATATGATATAATATGAAATAATTAAATTAAGATATGAAACTATTAAGCATATAATGACTATACAGCATATGAAAATGTTTCTGGTTGAATATTAAATTTAAAAAGCATAATAAAATGTGTGCTGTAATTTTTATTTTGTTCAAAGTGCATGTGCACATGCAAAAAAGCAAAAGAGCTGCATTTCTTTCACATTGTTTCCTTCATATTGCTAGAATATTATTCATGCAATTAATACAAGTCAGAAGAAAATCACATTGATTCAGATGTTGGAGTATTTACTTTGTTAAAATACAAACTTACAATCTGCAAGAAAACTTCAGCAGCAAAATCCATTCTCAAAACATCAAAAATATAAAAAACCAGGGTGACATTTAATTTTGCTTCCTTTCCTAGAAGATATTTCAAAGGACATATTCATTTGATTACTGAAATCCAGAAATGTACGGTGCCATTTGTACTTGTATGTTTGATTTGGTTTTTCCAATGATATTTCATTTCAATGACTATTCCAGTGGCCAGGCTTGGTGGCTCCCACCTATAATCCCAGCAATTTGGGAGGCTAAGTGTTTTGGGATTCTCAAGGATCACTTGAGGCCAGGAATTCGAGACCAATGTGGGAACCATAGCAAGGCCCTGACTTTCTATATATATATATATATGTGTGTGTGTGTGTGTGTGTGTGTTTGGGCACCATATATATATATATAGGCACCGGGAATTCGAGACCAATGTGGGAGCCATAGCAAGGCTCTGACTTTCTCTCTCTCTATATATATATATAGATATACATATATATATATGTTTGGGAAACATATTATATATATGTTTGGGCACCATAGATAGATATATAGATATATATACATGTTTGGGCACCATAGTGCTCATCTGTAGACCACCTACTCAGGAGGATGAAACAGGAAGACTTTTCGAACCCAGAAGTTCAAAGTAACAGTGAGCCATGATTTTACCACTGCACTCCTCCCTGGGCAACAGAGTGAGATCCCATCTAAAACAAAACAAAACAAAAACTAAGCAAGTGTTTATAGTTTTAGAATTTGGGGTATTTAAAATCAATTTAATTATTTAAAATAAAAAACCTCTGCTTAACACTTGCAATGTGCAATTGTTTTTATTTTTGGCTTTGTAAAATTTGAATTCCAATTCCAAGCTGAACAAAGAGAACTCTCTTAGAGGCACATGGGCATTTACAAAAAGGAAGGGACTGGTTAAACTATGTCTTGAAAAATATAGAAATAAAGGGAGACTTACACAAATGCCATCAACACTTTCCACATGCAATTATCATTGTCATTATTTTATTAATAATTCAAAAGCAGATAGCCTCTAAAGTAAATGCAAGCAAGCAAAGTCAAGATCAAGTGAAGCTCTGCAGGTAGAATAATCCTTTGTACCAGTCCATCAAGCAACTGTGTTCAAAGAAGCACTATGTTCACAGAAAAGAAGGGATGTGTATGGGGCCTGGGCAGAAAGGATGCTAAGGAGAGAGACTGGGCCACTCTTACTCAGCGGTTCAGAGATGTGAGTGCCTCATTTACCTACCTGTGTCTATTTAGCTCCATTTGTTTACCCTTTTGAGCATACGAATAGATGCCATTTGGTAATATTAACTTTTAATTATTGTACAATTTCTACAATATACATTTATATCTGGCTCAACAGCCGCCAAGCTAGTTATAAGTTAGTTCCCGTGCAGAGAAAGCACATGCTGAGTAATGGATTTGTACACTCCAAGACACTTGGCAGCTGCATTTCTAATGATAAGCCAATAAACGTCATTCTCATTTTGGCAACCTGTGTCTTACAGTTTTATCACTGTTAGCCTGTCTTATTTGGGGAACCCAAGGTCCTGGGCTGGTGGAAATTGAGGCCCAGCTCCTAACTTTGTTCATCTCTAATACTGATAACAGATAGTGGTTCCATGAATATATTTCAATTGAATGGGCTGAAATAATGTCAAAGTGTGGGATTTGGCTGCAGTCACTACAGTCTCTAAAGGGCATCTGTATCTTATCACACTAACTGCAAGACAAGCAAAGTGATGAAAGGTCTCCAAGAGATCATGAGTTTCTGCACTTGGTGTTGGAAACAAAGATGACATCAGGTTTGTTTAGGAATTATTTGACAAGAAGATGTCTTAGGAGAAGTAGTTAGGGAGCAGCCAAAATGCTGAAGGTTCCATAGAATAGGTAGACATTGAATAGGTATTAGGTGTGGGAGGGACTGAGAGCAGAATTTTGGGAAGAAATTATACCATGCTCCATGGGAGAGTGCTCCTTAGCAGTTATTAACTATGCTGCAAGTTTCTCCTCTTGGAGCAGTGAGGGTTATATCTTTCTGATTTTTGATAAAGGTGCCAAAAACAGACAATGGGGAAAAGACAGTCTGTTCAATAAATGGCGCTGGGAAAACTGGATATTCAAATGCAGAACAATGAAATTAGGATACAGAAATCAACTCAAACAGATTGAAAACTTACATGTTGGGCCTGAAACTGTAAAACTACTAAAATAAAGGATAGGGGAACATCCCACAACATTGGCCTGGGCAATGATTTTTGGTCAGGAGACAAAAGCAAATAAATAAAAATGTGTGATCCTTTTCTCAATTCATAGGAGGAATTTTTCATCATATATATACCCAATCGATGAATATGAAAAGCACACAGGCATCTCAGTATGTTCTGAGATTGAAATGGGTCATTTTAGCGCAAGAGGTTGGGAACTGCAACTTCAGGGTATATAAGAAGAGATAAGCAAAGGTCTCTAGGGTTCCTCTGCCTTTTTATTTTTTTTATTATACTTTAAGTTCTGGGATACACGTGCAGAACATGCACGTTTGTTACATAGGTATACATGTGCAATGGTGGTTTGCACTACCCATCAACCCGTCATCTACATTAGGTATTTCTCCTAATACTACCCCTCCCCTTTCCCCCAACCCCCTGACAGGCCCCAGTGTGTGATGTTCTCCCTGTGTCCATGTGTTCTAATTGTTCAACTCTCACTTATGAGTGAGAACATGTGGTGCTTGGTTTTCTGTTCCTGTGTTAGTTTGCTGAGAATGGTGGTTTCCAGCTTCATCAGGGTCCTTGCAAAGCACATAAACTAATCATTTTTTATGGCTGCATGGTATTCCATGTTGTATATGTGCCACATTTTCTTTACCCAGTCTATCATTGATGAGCATGTGGGTTAGTTCTAAGTCTTTGCTATTGTGAATAATGCTGCAGTAAACACACATTTGCATGTGTCTTTATAGTAGAATAATTTATAATCTTCTGGGTATATACCCAGTAATGGGATTGCTGGGTCAAATGGTATTTCTGGTTCTAGGACCTTGAGGAATCACCACACTGTCTTCCACAATGGTTGAATTAATTTACCCTCCCACCAACAGTGTAAAAGAGTTCTTATTTTCCCACATCCTCTCCAGCGTCTGTTGTTTCCTGACTTTTTAATGATCGCCATGCTAACTAGCATGAGATGGTATCCCATTGTGGTTTTGATTTGCATTTCTCTAATGATCAGTGATGATGGGATTTTTTTCATATGTTTGTTGGCCACATAAATGTCTTCTTTTGAGAAGTATCTGTTCATATCCTTCACCCATTTTTTGATGGGATTGTTTGCTTTTTTCTTGTAAATTTGTTTCAGTTCTTTGCAGATTCTGGATATTACCCCTTTGTCAGATAGATAGATTGCAAAAATTTTCTCCCATTCTGTAGGTTGCCTGTTCACTCTGATGATAGTTTCTTTTTTTTTTTTTCCTCTTTTTTTTTTTTTATTATACTTTAGGTTTTAGGGTACATGTGCACAATGTGCAGGTTTGTTACATATGTATCCATGTGCCATGTTGATTTCCTGCACCCGTTAACTCGTCATTTAGCATTAGGTATATCTCCTAATGCTGTCCCTCCCCCCTCCCCCCACCCCACAACAGTCCCTGGAATGTGATGTTCCCCTTCCTGTGTCCATGAGTTCTCATTGTTCAATTCCCACCTATGAGTGAGAACATGCGGTGTTTGGTTTTTTGTTCTTGCGATAGTTTACTGAGAATGATGTTTTCAAGTTTCATCCATGTCCCTACAAAGGACACGAACTCATCATTTTTTATGGCTGCATAGTATTCCATGGTGTATATGTGCCACATTTTCTTAATCCAGTCTATCGTTGTTGGACATTTGGGTTGGTTCCAACTCTTTGCTATTGTGAACAGTGCCGCAATAAACATACGTGTGCATGTGTCTTTATAGCCACATGATTTATAGTCCTTTGGGTATATACCCAGTAATGGGATGGCTGGGTCAAATGGTATTTCTAGTTCTAAATCCCTGAGGAATCGCCACACTGACTTCCACAATGGTTGAACTAGTTTACAGTCCCACCAACAGTGTAAAAGTGTTCCTATTTCTCCACATCCTCTCCAGCACCTGTTGTTTCCTGACTTTTTAATGATGGCCATTCTAACTGGTGTGAGATGGTATCTCACTGTGGTTTTGATTTGCATTTCTCTGATGGCCAGTGATGATGAGCATTTCTTCATGTGTTTTTTGGCTGCATAAATGTCTTCTTTTGAGAAGTGTCTGTTCATGTCCTTTGCCCACCTTTTGATGGGGTTGTTGTTTTTTCTTGTAAATTTGTTTGAGTTCATTGTAGATTCTGGATATTAGCCCTTTGTCAGATGAGTAGGTTGCAAAAATTTTCTCCCATTCTGTAGGTTGTCTGTTCACTCTGATGGTAGTTTCTTTTGCTGTGCAGAAGCTCTTTAGTTTAATAGATCCCATTTGTCAATTTTGGCTTTTGTTGCCATTGCTTTTGGTGTTTTAGACATGAAGTCCTTGCCCACGCCTATGTCCTGAATGGTATTGCCTAGGTTTTCTTGTAGGATTTTAATGGTTTTAGGTCTAACATTTAAGTCTTTAATCCATTTTGAATTAATTTTTGTATAAGGTGTAAGGAAGGGATCCAGTTGCAGCTTTCTACATATGGCTAGCCAGTTTTCCCAGCACCATTTATTAAATAGGGAATCCTTTCCTCATTTCTTGTTTTTGTCAGGTTTGTCAAAGATCAGATAGTTGTAGATATATGGCGTCATTTCTGAGGGCTCTGTTCTGTTCCATTGATCTATGTCTCTGTTGTGGTACCACTACCATGCTGTTTTGGTTACTGTAGCCTTGTAGTATAGTTTGAAGTCAGGTAGCATGATGCCTCCAGCTTTGTTCTTTTGGCTTAGGATTGACTTGGCGATGCGGGCTCTTTTTTGGTTCCATATGAACTTTAAAGTAGTTTTTTCTAATTCTGTGAAGAAAGTCATTGGTAGCTTGATGGGGATGGCATTGAATCTATAAATTACCTTGGGCAGTATGGCCATTTTCATGATATTGATTCTTCCAACCCATGAGCATGGAATGTTCTTCCATTTGTTTGTATCCTCTTTTATTTCATTGAGCAGTGGTTTGTAGTTCTCCTTGAAGAGGTCCTTCACATCCCTTGTAAGTTGGATTCCTAGGTATTTTATTCTCTTTGAAGCAATTGTGAATGGGAGTTCACTCATGATTTGGCTCTCTGTTTGTCTGTGATTGGTGTACAAGAATGCTTGTGATTTTTGTACATTGATTTTGTATCCTGAGACTTTGCTGAAGTTGCTAATCAGCTTAAGGAGATTTTGGGCTGAGACAATGGGATTTTCTAGATATACAATCATGTCATCTGCAAACAGGGACAGTTTGACTTCCTCTTTTCCTAATTGAATACCCTTTATTTCCTTCTCCTGCCTGACTGCTCTGGCCAGAACTTCCAGCACTATGTTGAATAGGAGCGGTGAGAGAGGGCATCCCTGTCTTGTGTCAGTTTTCAGAGGGAATGCTTCCAGTTTTTGCCCATTCAGTATGATATTGGCTGTGGGTTTGTCATATATCGCTCTTATTATTTTGAGATACGTCCCATCAATACCTAATTTATTGAGAGTTTTTAGCATGAAGGGTTGTTGAATTTTATCAAAGGCCTTTTCTGCATCTATTGAGATAATCATGTGGTTTTTGTCTTTGGTTCTGTTTATATGCTGGATTACATTTATTGATTTGCGTATGTTGAACCAGCCTTGCATCCCAGGGATGAAGCCCACTTGATCATGATGTATAAGCTTTTTGATGTGCTGCTGGATTCGGTTTGCCAGTATTTTATTGAGGATTTTTGCATCAATGTTCATCAAGGATATTGGTCTAAAATTCTCTTTTTTAGTTGTGTCTCTGCCTGGCTTTGGTATCAGGACGATGCTGGCTTCATAAAATGTGTTAGGGAGGATTCCCTCTTTTTCTATCAATTGGAATAGTTTCAGAAGGAATGGTACCAGTTCCTCCTTGTACCTCTGGTAGAATTCAGCTGTGAATCCATCAGGTCCTGGACTCTTTTTGGTTGGAAAGCTATTGATTATTGCCACAATTTCAGAACCTGTTATTGGTCTATTCAGAGATTCAACTTCTTCCTGATTTAGTCTTGGGAGGGTGTATTTGTCGAGGAATTTATCCATCTCTTCTAGATTTTCTAGTTTATTTGCATAGAGGTGTTTGTAGTATTCTCTGATGGTAGATTGTATTTCTGTGGGAGTGGTGGTGATATCCCCTTTTTCATTTTTTATTGCATCTATTTGATTCTTCTCTCTTTTCTTCTTTATTAGTCTTGCTAGTGGTCTATCAATTTTGTTGATCTTCTCAAAAAACCAGCTCCTGGATTCATTAATTTTTTGAAGGTTTTTTGTGTCTCTATTTCCTTCAGTTCTGCTCTGATTTTAGTTATTTCTAGCCTTCTGCTAGCTTTTGCATGTGTTTGCTCTTGCTTTTCTAGTTCTTTTAATTGTGATGTTAGGGTGTCAATTTTGGATCTTTCCTGCTTTCTCTTGTGGGCATTTAGTGCTATAAATTTCCCTCTACACACTGCTTTGAATGTGTCCCAGAGATTCTGGTATGTTGTGTCTTTGTTCTTATTGGTTTCAAAGAACATCTTTATTTCTGCCTTCATTTCATTATGTACCCAATAGTCATTCAGGAGCAGGTTGTTCAGTTTCCATGTAGTTGAGTGGTTTTGAATGAGTTTTTTAATCCTGAGTTCTAGTTTGATTGCACTGTGGTCTGAGAGACAGTTTGTTATAATTTCTGTTCTTTTACATTTGCTGAGGAGAGCTTTACTTCCAACTATGTGGTCAATTTTGGAATAGGTGTGGTGTGGTGCTGAAAAAAATGTATATTCTGTTGATTTGGGGTGGAGAGTTCTGTAGATGTCTATTAGGTCCACTTTGTTTAGAGCTGAGTTCAATTCCTGGATATGCTTGTTAACTTTCTGTCTCGATGATCTGTCTACTGTTGACAGTGGGGTGTTAAAATCTCCCATTATTATTGTGTGGGAGTTTAAGTCCCTTTGTAGGTCACTCAGGACTTGCTTTATGAATCTGGGTGCTCCTGTGTTGGGTGCATATATATTTAGGATAGTTAGCTCTTCTTGTTGAATTGATCCCTTTACCATTATGTAATGGCCTTCTTTGTCTCTTTTGATCTTTGTTGGTTTAAAGTCTATTTTATCAGAGACTAGGATTGCAACCCCTGCCTTTTTTTGTTTTCCAGTTGCTTGATAGATCTTCCTCCATCCCTTTATTTTGAGTCTATGTGTGTCTCTGCACGTGAGATGGGTTTCCTGAATACAGCACACTGATGGGTCCTGACTCCTTATCCAGTTTGCCAGTCTGTGTCTTTTAATTGGAGCATTTAGCCCATTTACATTTAAGTTAATATTGTTATGTGTGAATCTGATCCTGTCATTATGATGTTAGTTGGTTATTTTGCTCATTAGTTGATGCAGTTTCCTCCTAGCCTCGATGGTCTTTACAATTTGGCATGTTTTTGCAGTGGCTGGTACCGGTTGTTCCTTTCCATGTTTAGTGCTTTCTTCAGGAGCTCTTTTAGGGCAGGCCTGGTGGTGACAAAATCACTCAGCGTTTGCTTGTCTGTAAAGTATTTTATTTCTCCTTCACTTATGAAGCTTAGTTTGGCTGGATAGGAAATTCTGGGTTGAAAATTCTTTTCTTTAAGAATGTTGAATATTGGCCCCCACTCTCTTCTGGCTTGTAGAGTTTCTGCGAGAGATCAGCTGTTAGTCTGATGGGCTTCCCTTTGTGGGTAACCCGACCTTTCTCTCTGGCTGCCCTTAACATTTTTTCCTTCATTTCAACTTTGGTGAATCTGACAATTATGTGTCTTGGAGTTGCTCTTCTTGAGGAGTATCTTTGTGGCGTTCTCTGTATTTCCTGAATCTGAATGTTGGCCTGCCTTGCTAGATTGGGGAAGTTCTCCTGGATAATATCTTGCAGAGTGTTTTCCAACTTGGTTCCATTCTCCCTGTCATTTTCAGGTACACCAATCAGACGTAGGTTTGGTCGTTTCACGTAGTCCCAAATTTCTTGGAGGCTTTGTTCATTTCTTTTTATTCTTTTTTCTCTAGACTTCCCTTCTCGCTTCATTTCATTCATTTCATCTTCCATCAGTGATACCATTTCTTCCAGTTGATCGCATCTGCTACTGAGGCTTCTGCAATCTTCACGTAGTTCTCGAAACTTGGCTTTCAGCTCCATCATCTCCTTTAAGCCCTTCTCTCCATTGGTTATTCTAGTTATCCATTCTTCTAATTTTTTTTCAAAGTTTTTAACTTCTTTGCTATTGTTTTGAATTTCCTCCCGTAGCTCAGAGTAGTTTGATCGTCTGACGCCTTCTTCTCTCAACTCGTCAAAGTCATCCTCCATCCAGCTTTGTTCCATTGCTGGTGAGGAACTGCGTTCCTTTGGAGGAGGACAGGTGCTCTGCTTTTTAGAGTTTCCAGTTTTTCTGCTCTGTTTTTTCCCCATCTTTGTGGTTTTATCTACTTTTGGTCTTTGATGATGGTGATGTACAGATGGGTTTTTGGTGTGGATGTCCTTTCTGTTTGTTAGTTTTCCTTCTACCAGACAGGACCCTCAGCTGCAGGTCTGTTGGAGTTTACTAGAGGTCCACTCCAGACCCTGTTTGGCTGGGTGTCAGCAGCGGTGGCTGCAGAACAGCGGATTTTCGTGAGACCACAAATTCAGCTGTCTGATAGTTCCTCTGGAAGTTTTGTCTCAGAGGAGTACCTGGCCGAGTGAGGTGTCAGTCTGTCCCTACTGGGGGGGTGCCTCCCAGTTAGGCTGCTCAGGGGTGAGGGATCCACTTTAGGAGGCAGTCTGTCCGTTCTCAGATCTCCAGCTGCGTGCTGGGAGAACCACTACTCTCCTCAAAGCTGTCAGTCCGACAGGGACATTTAAGTCTCTGGAATTTCCTGCTGACTTTTTGTTTGTCTGTGCCCTGCCCCCAGAGGTGGAGCCTACAGAGGCAGACAGGCCTCCTTGAGCTGTGGTGGGCTCCACCCAGTTCGAGCTTCCTGGCTGCTTTGTTTACCTAAGCAAGCCTGGGCAATGGTGGGCACCCCTCCCCCAGCCTCGCTGCCACCTTGCAGCTTGATCTCAGACTGCTGTGCTAGCAATCAGCGAGACTCCGTGGGCATAGGACCCTCCGAGCCAGGTGCAGGACACAATCTCCTAGTGGGCCGTTTTCCAGGCCTGTTGGGAAAGCGCAGAATGAGGGTGGGACTGACCCGATTATCCAGGTGCCGTCTGTTGCCCCTTTCTTTGACTAGGAAAGGGAACTCCCTGACCCCTTGCACTTCCCGAGTGAGGCAGTGCCTCACCCTGCTTTGGCTCGCACACGGTGCGCTTCACCGACTGTCCTGCACCCACTGTTTGGCATTCCCTAGTGAGATGAAACCGGTACCTCAAGCAGAAATGCAGAAATCACCAGTCTTCTGTGTTGCTCGGGCTGGGAGCTGGAGACCGGAGCTGTTCCTATTCGGCCATCTTGGCTCCACCGATAGTTTCTTTTGCTGTGCAGAAGCTCTTTAGTTTAATTAGATCCCATTTGCCAATTTTGGCTTTTGTTGCCATTGCCATTTGGTGTGTTAGTCATAAAGTCTTTGCCCATGCCTATGTACTGAATGGTAGTGCCTGGGTTTTCTTCTAGGGTTTTTATGGTTTTAGGTCTTACATTTAAATTTTTAATCCATCTTGAGTTAATTTTTGTATAAAGTGTAAGGAAGGGTTCCAGTTTCAACTTTCTACATATGGATAGCCAGTTTTCCCAACACCATGTATTAGATAGGGAATCCTTCCCTCATTGCTTATTTTTGTCAGGTTTGTCAAAGATCAGATGGTTGTAAATATGTGGTGTTATTTCTGAGGCCTCTGTTCTGTTCCATTGGTCTATGTATCTGTTTTGGTACCACTACCATGCTGTTATGGTTACTGTAGCCTTGTAGTGTAGTTTGAAGTCAGACGGAATGATGCCTCCAGCTTTGTTCTTTTTGTTTAGGATTGTCTTGGCTATATGGGCTCTCTTTTGGTTCCATATGAAATTTAAAGTATTTTTTTCTAATTCTGTGAAGAAAGTAAATGGTAGCTTGATGGGAATAGCATTGAATCCATAAATTATTTTGGGCAGTGTGGCCATTTTTGCCATATTGATTCTTCCTATTCATGAGCATGGAATGTTTTTCTATTTGTTTGTATCCTCTCTTATTTCCTTGAGTGATGGTTTGTAGTTCTCCTTGAAGAGGTCCTTCACGTCCCTTGTAAGTTGTATTCCTAGGTATTTTATTCTCTTTGTAGCAATTGTGAATGGGAGTTCACTCATAATTTGGGTCTCTGTTTGTCTATTATTGGTGTATAGGAATGCTTGTGATTTTCGCACATTGATTTTGTATCTGAGACTTTGCTGAAGTTGCTTATCAGCTTAAGGAGATTTTGGACTGAGATGATGGGGTTTTCTAAATATACAATCATGTCATCTGCAAACAGAGACAATTTGACTTCATCTCTTCCCATTTGAATACGCTTTATTTCTTTCTCTTGCTTGATTGCCCTGGCAAGAACTTCGGATACTATGTTGAATAGGAGTGGTGAGAGAGGGCATCTCTGTCTTGTGCCTGTTTTCGGAGGGAGTGCTTCCAGCTTTTGCCCATTCAGTATGATATTGGCTGTGGGTCTGTCATAAATAGCTCTTATTATTTTGAGATATGTTCCACCAATAGCCAGTTTTTTGAATGTTTTTAGCATGAAGTGTTGTTGAATTTTATCAAAGGCCTTTTCTGCATCTATTGAGATAATCATGTGGTTTTTGTCTTTGGTTCTGTTTATGTGATGGATTATGTTGATTGATTTGCATATGTTAAACCAGCCTTGCATCCCAGGGATGAAGCCAACTTGTTCATGGTGGATAAGCTTTTTAATGTGCTGCTGGATAGGATTTGCCAGTATTTATATTCTGGAACTCTTGTAAGGCAGTCCTGCTGCTGACAAAATCCCTCAGCATTTGCTTGTCTGGAAAGTGTTTTATTTCTCCTTCACTTATGAAGCTTAGTTTGGCTGGATATTAAATTCTGGGTTGAAAATTCTTTCCTTTTAGAATGTTGAGTATTGGCGCCCACTCTCTTCTGGCTTGTAGGGTTTCTGCAGAGAGATCTACTGTTAGTCTGATTGGCTTCCCTTTGTGGGTAACCCAAACTTTCTCTCTGGTTGCCCTCAATCTTTTTTCCTTCCTTTCAACCTTGGTGAATCTGATGATTATGTTTCCTGGGGTTGCTCTTCTTGAGGAGTATCTCTGTGGTTTTCCCTATATTTCTTGAATTTGAATGTTGGCTTGTCTTGCTAGGTTGGGGAAGTTCTCCTGGATAATATCCTGAAGTGTGTTTTCCAACTTGGTTCCATTCTGCCTGTCACTTTCAGGTACACCAATCAAATGTAGGTTTGGTCTTTTCACATAGTCCCATATTTCTTGGAGGCTTTGTTTGTTCCTTTTCATTCTTTTTACTTTAATCTTGTCTTCATGCTTTATTTCATTAAGTGATCTTCCGTCTCTGACATCCTTTCTTCCACTTGATCGATTTGGCTATTGATACTTGTGTATGCTTCACGAAGTTCTTGTGCTGTGTTTTTCAGCTCCACCAGGCATTTATGTTCTTCTCTAAACATTATTCTAGACAGCAATTCCTCTAACCTTTTATCAAGGTTCTTAGCTTCCTTGCATTGGGTTAGAACATGCTCCTTTAGCTCGAAGGAGTTTGTTATTACCTACCTTCTGAAGCCTACTTCTGTCAATTCATCAAACTCATTCTCCATCCAGTTTTGTTCCCTTGCTGGTGAGGAGTTGTGATCCTTTGGAGGAGAAGAGGCTCTCTTGTTTTTGGAATTTTCAGACTTTGTGCCCTGGTTTTTCCTCATCTTTGTGGATTTTATCTACCTTTGGTCTTTTCTGTTGGTGACCTTCGGAAGGAGGTTTTGTGTGGTTGTCCTTTTGGTTGATGTTGATTCTATTGCTTTCTGTTTGTTAGTTTTCCTTCTAACAGTCAGGCCTCTCTTCTGTAGGTGCGCTGGAGTTTGCTGGGGGTCCTCACCAGACTCTTGTTTGCCTGGGAATCACCAGCGGAGGCTGCAGAGCAGCAAAGATTGCTGTCTGCTCCTTCCTCTGGAAGCTTCGTCCCAGAGGATCACTAGCCACATGCCAGCCAGATTTCTCCTGTATGAGGTGTCTGTCGACCCCTGCTGGGAGGTGTCTCCCCGTCAGGAGGAGACCCACTTGAAGAGGCAGTCTGTCTCTTAGCAGAGCTGAAGTGCTATGCTGGGAGGTCTGCTGCTCTCTTCAGAGCCTGCAGGCAAGAACGTTTAATTCTGCTGAAGCTGCGCCCACAGCCACCCCTTCCCCCAGGTGCTCTGTCCCAGGAAGAGAAGAGTTTTATCTATAAGCCCCTGATGGGGGCTGCTGCCTTTTTTTTCAGAGATGCCCTGCCCAAATAGGAGGAATCTAGGGAGCCTAGGGAGCTGCCTTTTTTTTTTTTTTAAGAGTTGGCTAGTCTCTCATCTCCTTTACTATAGATAAATATACTATTCTCATTCTTGCTCCACTTTCCCTTATTTTTGTGTGTACATCATTACACACAAAATATGTATGTGTATCAATCAGGATACAGTAGATTATGCTGCAGTAAAAAACAACCTACAAATTTTAGTGGTTCAAAACAACAAAGATGTTTTTCATATTCATACTTCATGCTCTTCTCTTGTCTGCCATAAGGACTCTACTCATTGGGTCATTCAGATGCCCTGGCTGAGGCATCTGGTACCATCCTGAAGATGACCAGTCATCATGCTAGAGGGAAACAGCCCTTGAATCAGAAACCTGGTTGAAAAGCATTGGCTAGAACTTGTTACATGGTCCCATAGGATCTCAAGGGGTTTCTGAAGTGCAATCACCACAGCCCCAGATAGATGAGAATGTAAATACTTGGTGAACAGAATTAATGGCTAATTCTGCATTTTGAATCAATGCATTTATTGAAGTAAAACCCTGAGAAAACTTTTATACAACTGAGATCATTCTAGTAAAATGGTCCTTACCATTGGGATAAAGAATAGAGTCCATGAAGAGTTAGTGAGTTCATGATGGATGGCCAGATGGCTCAGACCATGTCCTCTAGTGGACTTGGTAGCCAGATTCCTTCATTAGGTAGGATAATGATCAAATTAGAGCTTGAGAAAAGACATCAATGATGTCTAATCATTCCTCCAGGATGTGGAAGAACAGCCATTGATTTTTAGGGAAAGAGTAATCAGTTACTAAATTCATACACACTCTTGATAGGTCTCTGACTTGGCTTGACTAAATCAGAGGAGATTTCAAGTTCTTTAACTTTTTTCAGGGAGTGATGAGTGGAGACTGTGGATGAAAGGCAATTCACACACAGGTAACAGCAGCACTGAAGACAAAGCTGTAGAAATGTTAAAGTGTATTTGGAGAAGAGGGAGTGCTCCAGTGTGGCTGCTGTTTTGTTATAATCAAGGTTCTTGCACTTTCTGTTTCTCTATAGTTCGAAATAAAGTGCACGACTTAAAAAAAAAGTGATCAGAACACCTGCAAATGTAAATTAATTGTTTATCAACGTACACTTTAACTGAAAGCGACTGAACTAAACCACTTTTATCAGGCTATATGATTGTACAGTTTAGGGACAGTTTTTGGTTATTTATAACCCACAGTGAATGATGCAGCTGGAGGCACAATGTTGGAGATCAGGAATACCAAACTGAGGCATATGCTCCTCATTTTCTTAGAAAAAAACTTTGTTTTTGCTATATCTGTAATAAAATTGAAAAATGGGAGCAAAGTCATGATTACAGCAATAATCCTTGTCAGTGCAAGCTTTCTCTGACTCTTCCAACAAGACAGGATCTCTCTTTCTCTGAAGGCCTTGAACATTTGAACCATTTGCCTCTCATGAAAATAGCAGAAGGTCAAGCTCCCTAAGGTTCTAGCTGAGTAATTTAAGGAAAATAACTACGGAAAGTAATGGTGATGGTCTAAATCAAAGAACTTGTACTGAGATTAAAAATGGGATTCTTGAGATATGAATGAGATATTCAGATGAGTAATATGCAATAATTGAGGGTGGATGCAATGTCAGTGGTATTCTTAAGTGACTTAAGACAACACAAATGTATTATCTTACAGTTCAGAGGTCAGATGTCCAAAATGGTTCTCACTGGGCTACATTCAAGGTATTTGGTGGCAAGGCTATGTTCCTCTGAGGTTTCTCAGGGAGAATGACTTCTCTTGCCTTTTCTAGTTTCTAGAGACTGCCTGCTGTCTTTGGTTTGTGACCTCTTTCTCCACACTGAAAGCCAGCATTGTAGCACCTTCCAATCTCTCTCACACTGGTTACACTGGACTTACCTGAGTGAGTGACCCTCCTATCTACATAGTAAGGTCACCTATGGTGACCCTCCCATCTAAATAGTAAGCATAACTGCCAAGTCCTGCTTTCGTTATGTAAGGTAACAAAATCGCAGGTCCCTGGGATTAGGATGAGGACACCTTTTTGGGGCCATAGTATTTCCTGCCACAGTGATGGGAAATCAAACACACAACAAAATAAATAAATAAAGGCAGGCTAAGATTTGGACATAGTGCTCATTTCTCATTGTATTCTTTTCTCCTGCCTACTTTAGTCAAAGGATTTATTTATTTGGAAGTTCATCATTTATTTTTGTTTGTTCAGTGCTAAACACAAAAAAGCAATGCAAAATAGACTCAGCCTCCTTCAGTGGCTAGAGAAAAACATTATGCTAACCTAAGATGAAGTTTGACAAGTGACGCATTATTCAGAAAAACCACTGGGCATTGAAATTACATATTATGCAAATATATTCTATTCCTGACCATTGTTGAAGAAGTTTTTATAGGTAATTATGGAAGCTGCAGCAGTGGTCTTTCTACTAGAGTTTAATGTTTCCAGTGGATGCTCATGAATAGTGATATTACACTTAAGAATAAAATCATTCACTGCCACTTGAAACACTCATTAGCAAACTTTTTAAATGGTTTCATTGTCTGAAGCCTGATTAGTCCTGTTGGACTTTGATTAATGTTGCTCATTACTTAGATTAAGCTTTAACTTTGTAAGGATTACTCCATTGCTTAATAATATGAAACATTTTACATTGAAAAAAAGTCATGTAGATAAATAATAATATTTTAATCAATTGACTTAGGTGTGCCATGAAAGGTCTAGGCACTCTGGAAAAGGTCATCTCTTTGATAGCTTATAATTAGCACTAGAGAATGAATTGGTTTCACATGAGTTGAGAGGATGTCTTTGCAGTTTACTTTCTTTTTTTTTTTTTTTTATTATACTTTAGGGTTTTAGGGTACATGTGTACAATGTGCAGGTTTGTTACATATGTATCCATGTGCCATGTTGATTTCCTGCACCCATTAACTCATCATTTAGCATTAGGTGTATCTCCTAATGCTGTCCCTCCCCCCTCCCCCCACCCCACAACAGTCCCCAGAGTGTGATGTTCCCCTTCCTGTGTCCATGAGTTCTCATTGTTCAATTCCCACCCATGAGAGAGAACATGCGGTGTTTGGTTTTTTGTCCTTGCGATAGTTTTGCAGTTTACTTTCTGTATGAGATGCACGACTGATAAGAATTGCAGGATGCATATCTTGCTGCTTAAAAACTTTATAGTTAGCATTATTAACAGTGTAGCAGCAAGTTTAAATCTTAGTTTCCCTGGTAATCTTAATACCAGGAATCTAACTAGAAATATTGTCTACTTGTTTGCCAGAGGAGGTAAATCAGGTAGAACCATAGCATGCTGTATACTGTTAATTGGACTATTAATATGATGGATGAAGACTATCATTTAAAATTTTATGGTGTAGAACAACATGGTATACATGCTTCCCCCTGTGGGTGTAAGCAAATGAATGAAGACAACTAAAATCTCATAAAGTCTCATACACAAGGCTGTTATTGATGAAAAATCTAAGTCTTTTTGGAGAGGAAGGATCAAAACTACATAAATTATGTAGTAATTTATTCATAAAAACAAAGAGAAGTCTATGTAGCAACTCAGGACACAGAAATGGGGATAGAAAACATATATGTCTAAAAAACAGAAAACATCAGAAATAATAAAAGTTTCAAGTTTTTGAGTTTTTCTTGACTATTTTTTGCATTTAGTTTACTATGTAAACAACTTTGATTCAAAAATAAAAATTGTGAATGATAAGATTGCAGACTATTTTGTTATCATATATTGCCTGAGTTGATTTTCAACATTTTTGTAAATTACTTGCAAAAATTTCAAATTTCAATCTGTGCAGTCTTTAAACAAGAATAAAATTCTTTAGTTTGAAGGTTAAAAATAAATCTCTGCTTCTTTTTTCTTTTTCTGCCTAAAAATACAAATCACACAACAATCTCTTATAGTCACAGGCATTGATATCTAATGCTCACTTAGAAATCAGAAATTTCTTTTTTTAACATTTATCTTACTGTATTTTTTAAAATAGCAAAATTGTGTATATTTACTGTGTAAAAAATGATGCTTTAAAACATGTATAAACTGAAATCTCTAAATTGAGCAAATTAATGTATGCATTCTCTCACAGTTATTATTTTTGTGATTACACTTAAAATCTACTTCCTTAGCATTTTTAATGAATGTAACATATTTTCATCTATAGTTACCATGTTGTACATTAGCGCATTTGAAGTTATTCCTCCTATTAAACAAAATTTTGCAAGCTTTAACCAACATCTCCCCTTCCCCTCAATGTCCCAACCCCTGGTAACCACCATTCTACTCTCTACTTCTATGAGTTCAATATTTTTAGATTCCATATATAGGTGAGATTATGCAGTATTTGTGTTTCTGTGCCTGGCTTATTTCACTTAGCGTAATGTCTTCCAAGTTCATTAATGCTGTCACAAATGACAGTATTTTCTTCTTTATGGCTGAATAGTATTCCACTGTGTATATATACCACATTTTTTTTTGGTCCAATTATTCATCAATGGACACTCAAGTTGATTCCAAATGTTGGCTATTATAAACAATGCTGCAATAAACACAGGAGTGCAGCTATCTCTTCAACATACTCATTTCACTTCCTTTGGCTATATACTTAGTAGTGTGGTTGTTGGATAATATGGTAATTCTATTTTTAATTTATTGAGGAAGCTCCATACTGTTTTCTATAATGGCTATACTAACTTACATTCTTACCAACAGAGCACAAGGGTTCCCTTTTCTCTATATCTCCACCAACAATTGTTATCCTTTATTGATTTGATAATAACCATTTTAAGAGACATAGGATGATGTCTCATTGTAATTTTAATTTTAATTTTTATAATGATTAGTGATAAACATTGTTTCATATAGTTCTTGGTCATTTACATGTCTTGTTTTGAGTAAAGTCTATTCAGTTCCTTTGCCCATTTAAAAATTTTTTTCCTTGCAGTTGAGTTGAGTTCCTTATATATTTTGGATAGTAGCCCCTTATCAGATGCATAGTTTGCAAATATTTTCTCCCATTCCTTAAATTGTCTTCGCTATGTTCATCGTTTCCTTGGCTGTGGAGAAGCTTTCAACTTGATGCAATTCCATTTTTTTCAGCTTTGCTTTTGCCTAGACCAATGTTGTGGGGCTTTTCTCTATGTTTTCTTCCAGTAGTTTTAGAGTTTTGGGTCTTACATTTAAGTTTTTAATCAGTTTTGAGCTGTTTTAGTGTGTGGTATGAGATAAAGGTCTAATTTCATTATTCTGTATTTGGAGATTCAGTTTTCCCTGCACCAGTTATTGAAGAGACTGTTTTTTCCTCCTTGTCTGTTCTTGGCACCGTTGTGAAAAATTACTTGAAAAGTGATATTTACTATCTATCTATCTATCTATCTATCTATCTATCTATCTATCTATCATCTATCTATCTATCTATCTATCATCTATCTATCTATCTATCTATCATCTATCATCTATCTATCACCTATCTGTCTCTATGGATTTCTGGGCTCTCCATTTTGTCCTATTGTGCTATATATCTGTTTTTAGACAAGTGCCATGCTGTTTTGATTACTACAACATTGCAGTAAATTTTGAAGTTTGATAGTGTGATGCCTCCAGCTTTGTTTTTTTGCTCAGGATTCCTTTGGCAATTTGGGGTCTTAGGCAGTTTATGAAAACTTTAGACATTTTTTTCTATTTCTGAGAATATGTTATTGAAATTTTGATGAAGAATACATTAAATCTGTAGATCAGTTTGGGTAGTATGGACATTTTAACAACATTAATTCTTCCAGTCAACACACATGGAATTTCTTTTCATTTATTTGCATCTTTTTCAATTTCTTTCATTAATGTTTTATGGTTTTCAGTGTATAGAATATTTATTTCCTTGGCTAATTTTGTTCTCAGTATGTTTGTAGCTATTGTAAATGGGATTGTTTTCTTGATTTCTTATTCAGATATTATGGTGTTAGTGTGTAGAAATGCTACTAAATTTGTATTTAGATTTTGTATCCTGCAACTTTACTTAATTTGTTTACTAGTTCTAATAGTTTTGGGGTGGATTGTTTAGGGTTTTTTTAAATATGTATAAGATCATGTCATCTGCAAAAAGGAACAATTTCACTTCTTGCTTTCCAATTGGGATGCCTTTCATTTCTTCCTCTTGCCTAATTGCATTGGCTAGGACATCCAGTACTAAGCTGAATAGAACTGACAAGAGTGGGCATCTTTATTTTGTTCCTGATCTTAGATAAAAAAACTTTCAGCTTTTACCCATTGAGTATGATGTTACCTATGAATTTGTCATATATGACCTTTACTATGTAGAGGTACATTCCTTCTATACATAATCTGTTGAGACTTTATTGTGAAAGGATGTTGAATCTTGTCAAATGCTTTCTCTACATCCATTGAGATGATTATGTCTTTTGTCTTTCATTCTGTTAATGTGGTGTATCACATTTGTAAGTCTGCATATGTTGAACCATACTTGAATCTCTAGGATAAATCCCACTTGCATCATGGTGAATAATTTTTTTAATGTGTGTTGAATTTTGTTTGCTAGTGTTTTGTTGAGGATTTCTGCATCTATTTTCAGCAGGGATATTGGCCTGTATTTTTATTTTTAATTTTTCTATTTCTCTTTTTGTAGTGTCCTTGTCTGGCTTTGACTGAAAGCATTTTCCCCTCTTTAATTTTTTGGGGATAGTCTGAGAAAGATTAGTATTTTTAAATGTTTGGTAGGATTTATCAGTGATGTCCATTCCTGAGATTTTCTTTGATGGGAGACTTTTTAGTAATGATTTGATCTCCTTACTCTTTAATGGTCTGTTTGGGTTTTCTATTTCTTCATGATTCATCCTTGGTAAGTTGATATGCCTAGAAATTTATCTATTTCATCCATCTAAGTTATCCAGCTTATTGTCAAATAATTGGTCATAATAGCTTCATGTGACACTTTGTCTGTGTTTCTGTTGTATCAGTTGTAATGTCTTATTTTCCATTTCTGATTTTGTTTATTTGAGGCTTTTTTCTTTTATTCTTAGTTTAGCTAAAGATTTGTCAATTTTGTTTCTCTTTTCAAAAACCAAGTCTTCATTTTATTGATATTTTCTATTGATTTTCTAGTCTGTCTTTATTTCTGCTCTGATTTTATTATTTACTTCCTCTAACTCTGGGCTTAGTTTTTATTTTTCTAGAAAGGTGCAACATTAAGTTGTTTATGTGAGACTTTTCTTTTTTAATGCAGATGTTTGTTGCTATAAATTTCCCTCTTATAATAACTGCTTTTGCTATCTCATATGTTTTGGTATGTGGTATTTCCATTTTTATTTGTCTAAATGTTTTTTGTTTATATATTTTCTCTTTTAATTTCTTCATTGACCCATTGGTTGTTTAGGATTACATTGTTTAATGTCTATGTTTTTGTAAATTTTACAACCTTTCTTTTTTTATTTATTTCTAGTTTCACACCATTGTGGTCAGAAAAGATACTTGATATGATTTCAAACTTTTTAAACTTGCTAAGACTTGTATTTTGGCTTAACATATGATCTATCCTGGAGAATGTTCCCTCTGTGCTTGAAAAGAAGAATGTGTATTCTGCTACTTTTGGAAGGAGTGTTCTATGGATGTCTGTTAGGTCCATTTGTTCTAAAGTATAATTTATGTCCAATATTTCCTTTTTAATGTTCTGTTTATGGATCTTCCCATTGATGAAAGTGGGTTTGTTGAATTCCTCTATTATTAGTGTATTACAGTTTATCTCTCTCCTAATACCAATTAATATTTGCTTTATATGTTTAGGTGATCTGATGTTGGGTGCATATTTATTTATAGTCATTATATCCTTTTGCTGAATTGACTTTTTATCATAATGTAACACCTTTGTATTATTTTACAGTTTTTGACTTAAGAAATCCATTTTATCTGATGTAAGTATAGCTACTTCTGTTCTCTTTTGCATTTTGTTTTCATGGAATATCTTTTTTCATCCCTTAACTTTCAGTCTATGTGTGTTCTTAAGGGTGAAGGGAGTCTCTTATAAGCAGCATATAGTTGCATATTTTAAAAAATTCATTTAGCCATTATATGTCTTTTGATTGGAGAATTTAATCCATTTACATTCAAGGTTAATATTGATAAGTAAGGATTTACTACTGTCGTTTTTGCTAGTTGTTTTCTGCTTATTTTATAGATCTATTATTCCTTTTTTCTTCTCTATCTTCCTTTGTGATTAGGTAATTTTCATTATTGATATGCTTTAATTTCTTACTTCTTGTTTTTTGTGCATACACTATAATGTTTTGCTTTGGGATTACCATGAGACTCATAAAATCATCTAATAGTTACTTTAAACTTATAAAACTTAACTTTGATGACAAAAACAAAAACCAAAAAAAAAAACCAAGCAAACAAAAAATTCTACATTTTGACTCCATTCCTATATCCTGAATTTCTAAGGTCACAATTTGCATCTTTTTTTATTGCATGTCTCTTAACAAATTATTATAGCTGTTAGTATTTTTAATGGTTTTGTTGCTTAAACCTTCATGCTAAAGATACAAGTCCTTTACTCACCTCATTACTGTATTAGAGTGTGCTGAATTTTGCTGCATACTTACTTTTATACTTTCATGTTTTTGTGTTTTATACTTTTGTGTTTTTGTGTTACAATTAGCATCTTTTTCTTTCAGCTGGAAGAACTCCCTTTAGTATTTCTTGTAAGAATGGTCCGGTGGTAATTAGCTCCCTCAGCTTTCTTTTGTTTGTCTGGAAAAATCTTTCCTTCATTTCTCAAGGATTACTTTTCCAGATACAATATTCTTGATTGGCATTTTTTTTTCGTTAGCCCTTTGCACCCTCTATCTTGGCCTATAAGGTTTCTGCTGATAAATCTGCTACTAGCTTTAATATAATTCCCTTACATGTTTTCTGTTTCTTTTCTCTTGCTGCTTTTAGGATCCTCTCTTTGACTTTGAGTTTTGAGAGTTTGGTTATAGTATATCTTAGGGGTAGGTATCTTGCTTGGGTTGAATCTTACTAGAGAGTTGTATCTGGATACTTATATCTTTTCCTAGGTTTGGAAAGATTTGTGTTATTATTTCTTTAAGTAAGTACTACTTATTTGACTGTCTCCTCTCTTTCCTAAACTTTGACTTGAATATTTGCTCTTTTTATACTGTGTTTTAAATTCTGTATGCTTTCTTTATTCTTTATCATTCTTGTTTTCTTTCTTCTCTGCTGATTGTATATTTCCAAATAATCTTGAGTTCATAGATTATTTCTTCTCCTTAATAAATTCTGCTATTAGCTCAATATTGCAGTTTTTATTTCATTCATTATATTTTTCAGCTCTAACCTTTTTGTTTTATTAATAATTTTAATATCTCTGTAAAATTTTTCCTTCAATCATTTATTGTTTTCCTTATTTCATTGAATTGATTTTTTATATTTTGTTGAAATTTCCTGAACTTCCCCATAGCAGCTATTTTGCATTCTCTGTCAGGAAGATAATTTCTTTAGGTTAATCACTTGTGCTTCATTTTGTTTCTTTGGTGATGTCATGTTTCCCTGATTACTCTTAATCCTTATGTGTTGGTGTCTATGCATTTAAAGTAGTAGGTACATATTTCAATATGCAGACTAACTTTGTCTGGGAAAGCTCTTCCCCAGTTAACCCATCCAGAGATTCAAGGCAGGCCATCTAGTATGGTCCATGAGAGGGCTTGCTAGCCTGGTGTCTGGGTCAGCAGGTGGGTAATCCTGAAGCCTAGATGCATTGTGCTGGATTTGTTGACTGGGTCTGTTGAGCATGGCCCCTGGGTTCACAGGGGCTAGCTTGGCATTGGTATTGGCCTTGAACCTGTGTCCTCTGAGATAAGCCTGGATCCTGGGTCCAGGGACTGGAGACTGGATCTGCAGGGGTGTTCCTACAGCTTTAGCCCATGGGGACTAGCCTGGTACTAGTGTCCATTGGGGTGGACATGAACCCTGGGCCTACTGGAGCAGGCCTGGACTCTGAGGCAATGAATCCTGGGGCCACCATGACTAGCCTGGATCTTAGGTCTGTAGGTGCTAGTTTGAAACCTGGGGCCATGGGTGTTAGACTGGTGCTGGGGCTGGCCTGATGGCTCAGTCTGTGGGAATTGACCTGTGTCCTCAGGCCATGGTGACCAGCCTGGAGCCTGTATCCATAGGAATGACCCTGGAACATGAGTCTTTAGGGGACAGCCCAGCATATATATCTACTGGGTTGGGTTCGATCCCTGGGTTTACTGGAAATGACCTGGACCCTGGGTCTTCCAAAGAATGAGTCCACAGGGGTCAGCCTAAATCCTGCAGTCCTGGAGACTGGCCTGGACTCTGGACTCATGGAGGCCAGCCTGAAAACAAAATGTGTGGGTGCTGTCCTAGAAGCTAGGTCTGCAAGGACTGACTTATGGCCTGGGACTTCAGGGACCCCTCCTGGAAGCTGAAGATGTAGGAATTATTTTGATACCATGTGGATCTGGAGCCTGGGTCTGCAGGTGCTGAGTGGGGACCCACAGGTCAGGTGTGCTGATCTAGTGCTTATGTGGGTGTCTGAAGTCTGGGGCTGTGTAGGCCAACTTGGCTTTGGGCTGCTCTGGAACCTGGGGTAGATGTGGAGCTTGGGGCTGTAGGGGCCAACCTGAAGTCTGGGTCCACAGCTACTGGCTTAATTACTATGGCTATAGGAGCTGGCTTGGAGTTGAGGTGGACCTGAAGCCCAGGGCTCACTGAGACTAGCCCGCCACTAGTGTAAGTCCATAGCTTGGTGCTGCTGTGGCAAGCCTGGTGTTGAGGGTGGTTGGGAGCTTGGAGCTGCTGAGTTTGAAACACAAGTGGGGCAGACAGGAGATGAAGTCCACCATGAAGATCTGGAGCTGAAGGCTTCAGGGCAGCCCAGCCTGGCTCTGGGGCAGATCTAGAGGTTCATTCTGTTAGGCCCCAGCCTTGAGTTTGGGGCTGTGGGGCCTGCCCGGTTCTGAGTTTTATGGAGGTGGGCCCAGTACTCAAGGCAAAGTTCAGTGATACTTTCCTATCTTTCCCTCAAGCAGATGGTATCTCTGTGCTGTGCTGCCTTTGGTTGGGCAAGATGTGAAGCAGGTAAAGTGAAACTGTCCTTCCCTTTTCAGTGCCTCTTTCCTTATTTCAGTGCTGTACCCACGTGGTGCCTTGATCTCTCTCCTGTTTCCTTCAGCTCTTATGAAGGTATTTTCATGCATGGGTAGTTATTCAAATTAATGTGTCTGTTGAAGGATGATTGCTGGAAAGTCCTATTTCACCATCTTTTGAAATCTCTTTCTTTGTAAAAAAGATATTATATAGTTTGTCTCATAGTAGCCATTAAACAGACATTAGCTTCACTCATTCCTAAGACTGCAGGGGAAAGCATTAGTGCTTTATATTTTAAAAAAAATCAGTACACAATAAACCTCTATTCAGTCATAACAATTTTGGTTATGAAGAAAATAAAGATGTATACATAAGCAAAATGGCCACAAGTAAACCACTGAATTATTAATATTTGAAGTCTATGGAAGTTCAAGCCATCTTAAGTATTTTAGAGCTATGTAAAAAAAAGCCTTTTCCATAATTCACTTAGTTAAAAGTTCTAGAGACAGGTAAGGTAATAGAGTGAGCTGAAAGTAATCCACAAAAGCTTCTTATAGAGATATGGGTTTGCTCTGGATCTAGGTGGAAAGGAAACTGATTGGGCAGGTGGCAGGGTCTGAAAAAACAGCATGCCGGTGGGAGTGGGCCTGGTGGCTCAGATGCTGTGGGGATCTTATGCAGAACTCGAAGTCAAAAAGTCAAGAGTCAAGAAGTCCTGTCTTCTTGAGATCAAGCTTCTGAGGAGGGAATGATAGAAAAGGGGGCCCTGTGAGTCACTGCACTTAGATTATGGATCTCCATAAGCTGAGAGGGGAGCATATGTTGGATGTAGCAGGTGCTAGGGTTACCTTGTGCAGAAGATAAGCCAGCCAACAGGGCCTAGAAATACATGTGAAGTATTGAAAGTAGAAAAAAAATGGAGCCTGAAAGAACAGCTAAAGGGCTCTTCAAAAATCTGATCTTCTACTTCAAAAATCTGATCTTCTACTTCAAAAATCTGATCTTCTAGAAAGGAAAGGAATCAACAGCATGAGAGAGATTTCTAAGCAAAAAATAATGAATTTAAAGGTTTACTGAATATAGGTAATGTGGGAATGGTGTGATATAAATGTGAGTGCCAGATTTCAAAGTTTTCATGACAGAGTTTCTCAGGAAGTAGTGGTCTGATCGACTGAGGAGGGTATGTTGGGCACAAATGATTAATTTAAGCAAGTGATTAATTTCACAAATTAAGTGGGCTTGTGAGTGTGAGTTGGTATTAGGATTTTCAGCAAAGACATGACTATATGTACTAGAGACATAAGTCTAGTATACTAAAAAATAACTATTATTATATTTTCACAATTTCTAATATCTTAAACACATCTCAGAAAGCATGTAATCAAACCAGTATAATAAACCTATTGATAAAAATGAGATGTTTAGATAATAATAACATTGAGCTATCACTTTTTTTCATGATCTACTGATATTTTTAGGAAAATGTCCTTTGAGATTACTCACAATGTATGACAAAATTTGAGACTATGTTTGAAGACAAAATTATGCAAAAAGCTGCCTATTGATTTTGAAACCTCCAGGATTATACATGCACTGTTCTAATGTCATGTTCCGTTGTATAAGAGTAACTTGGAACATTTTGGATTGACGAGATTTATAGTAAATGATTATTTTCAGGTAACAGAGTAATAAAAAGTGTTTTTTATTTAAATGGCACACTATTTTAAACAATCCCATATCTTATTTTGCATACTTCTGATGCTCCATAACTTCTTGAGCTACATAACAAATAAAATACATGCCAAGACCAATATTAATTCCGTCATAAACTCATGGAGCTGGAACCACCAAGAAGGAAGCAAAGTTAATGCAATATGGAATTGAGTGATTCCTTTTAATGTTCTAAAGAACACTAAAAGCTTTCTGTATACTTGACATCTAAACTATTGATGTTTTAAAAACTGATTTTACACATTCATCAAAAACGGGTTAATTTGGGGGGTGGCACCAAGATGGCTGAATAGGAACAGCTCCAGTCTGCAGCTCCCAGCGTGAGCAAGGCAGAAGATGGATGATTTCTGCATTTCCAACTGAGGTACTGGGTTCATCTCACTGGGGCTTGCCAGACAAGTGGGTGCAGTCCACAGAGCAGGGCCGGGAATCGCCTCACCTGAGAAGCACAAGGGGTCAGGGAATTCCCTTTCCTAGCAAAGGGAAGCCGTGACAGATGGTACCTGGAAAATCGGGACACTCCCACCCTAATACTGTGCTTTTCCAATGGCCTTAGCAAACAGCACAACAGGAGATTACATCCCGCACCTGGCTCAGAGGGTCCCACCCCCATGGAGCCTCGCTCACTGCTAGCACAGCAGTCTGAGATCAAACTGCAAGGCGGCAGCAAGGCTGGGGGAGGGGCGTCCACCGTTGCTGAGACTTGAGTAGGTAAACAAAGCGGCTGGGAAGCTCAAACTGGGTGGAGCCCACCGCAGCTCAAGGAGGCCTGCCTGCCTCGTAGACTCCACCTCTAGGGGCAGGGCATAGCTGAACAAAAGGCAGCAGAAACTTCTGCAGACCTAAACGTCCCTGTCTGACAGCTTTGAAGAGAGTAGTGGTTCTCCCAGCACAGAGTTTGAGATCTAAGAACGGACAGACTGAACAATCTGCTCCTGAATGACTACTGGGTACATAATGAAATGAAGGCAGAAATAAAAATGTTCTTTGAAACCAGTGAGAACAAAGACACAATGTACCAGAATCTCTGGGACACATTTAAAGCTGTGTGTAGAGGGAAATGTATAGCAGTAAATACCCACAAGAGAAAGCAGGAAAAATCTAAAATCGACACCCTAACATCACAATTAAAAGAACTAGAGAAACAAGAGCAAACGCATTCAAAAGCTAGCAGAAGGCAAGAAAAACCTAAGATCAGAGCAGAACTGAAGGAGATAGAGACATAAAAAAAACCGTTCAAAAAATCAGTGAATCCAGGACCTGATTTTTTGAAAACCATGCCTGTAATCCAGCACTTTGGGAGGCTAAGGCAGGTGGGTCACCTGAGGTCAAGAGTTCAAACCAGCCTGACCAATATGGTGAAACCCTGTCTCTACTAAAAATACAAAAATTAGCAAGGTGTGGTGGCGTGCGCCTGTAGTCCCAGCTACTCGGGAGACTGAGGCAGGAGAATCACTTGAAGCTGGGAGGCAGAGGTTGCAGTGAGCAGAGATTGCACCACTGCACTCCTAGCAACAGAGCAAGACTCTGTCTCAGAAAAAACAAAAAATAAAAAAATAAAAAAAGACGGAAGGGGTGGCTCACAACTGTAATCCCAACACTTTGGGAGGCTGAGGCAGGTGGATCACCTGAGGTTGGGAGTTCGAGACCAGCCTGGCCAACATGGTGAAACCCTGTCTCTACTAAAAATACAAAAATTAGCTCAGTCTGGTGGTGGGCACCTATAATCTCAGCTAGTCGAGAGGCTGAGGCAGGAGAATTGCTTGAACCCAGGAGGTGGAGGCTGCGGTGAGCTGAGATCCTGCCATTGCCCTGCAGCCTGGGCAACAAGAGTGAGATTCTGTCTCAAAAAATAAAATAAAATAAATAAAAAACTGCAACCAAAATGAACAAAGTGTCCAAGTCACTGTCATGATGGAGCTTACATTCTTCTTTTTTTTTTTAATGTATACTTTAAGTCCTGGGATACATGTGCAGAATGTGCAGGTTTGTTACGTAGGTATACATGTGCCATGGTGGTTTGCTGCACCTATCAACCTGTCATCTACATTAGGTATTTCTCCCAATGCTATCCCTCCTCTTGCCCCCAACCTCCGACAGGCCCCAGTGTATGATGTTCCCCTCTCTGTGCCCATATGTTCTCATTATTCAACTCTCATTTATTAGTGAGAACATGTGGTGTCTGGTTTTCTGTTCCTGTGTTAGTTTGCTGAGAATGATGGTTTCCAGCTTCATCCATGTCCCTACAAAGGACATGAACTCATTCTTTCTTATGGCTGCATAGTATTCCATGGTATATATGTGCCACATTTCCTTTATCCAGTCTATCATATCATATACATTCTTGTGAGAGATACAATAAACCCCAAAATAAAATGCTAAATTAACCAAGAAAATGAGTAAAAGAAACATTTAGCACAAGAGGATAGAAAGATGCTATTTTAATGGGGTAGCTAGAGAAGTCCTCTCAGAGGAGGAGGCATTTTAGGCAAGAGTAAATGCATGGGCTGACAAGTATTTTAGGCAAAGGAAATCAAAGGGAAAGGCTCTGAAATGAGAAAAGGCTTTGTGCCGGTGAAAGTGAATTTCTAGAAAATTTCTGTCTCTGGAAAGGCAATCAGAGATATTTAAGTGCTTATAATCTATGATAAAAAACTTCAGATTTTTAGAAGGTGGAGAAAATTGGCTTCATAGATCTAGATGAAAAAGAACTTAAAGATTAACTGGTCTAAGTATCCCATTTAACAGCTGAAGAAAGGGAGACCCAGGAAACCTAAGTGACTTAACTATACCCTACAACTAGTTAGCTGTTGTTATAGATATAAACCTTGGTTCACTTATCTGAAAATAAACCACGACTCTACTCAAGGAAGCATTTTTCATTTTGCTATTTTAAACACAATATCCAGACATGACATACAACACATGGAATATGTCATATTCCAGACATACAACACCATATGTTATTCTTTAAAAGGAAGGTTTTTACAGGCTGGTGCACAGCTATAGAATGGCAGATGCACTTTGAATATGGAGAAGAGCATGTGGCCCCTGAACCCAGAGGTCTACTCCCTGGAGATCACACTGCAATAAACAGCTAGAGGTGTTCTTTCATCTGGACAAAAGAACTGACGTTGCTTCACTGAACCTCTTAGGGATACTGAGTTAAATGAGATTATCATATAATATGCCTCATCACTTTCACCTTCTAGTAATTTTACAAAAACACGAAATTGTATATGAATTTACTATATATTCTACAGTGACCGCTCATGTAATTTTTGCATAATTGAACACATTGTGTTTAACTCTGAATCTCAACTAACTTTGCAGAGAAATGAGTTAAAACTATTTCATGCAGCTACAGTCTCCTGACCTTCACAGGAACTTAGATCTTCTTTATTCTCCCCGCAAATGTGGCCTTGGGCTCACAGTGGCAAGGAAGTAGTTATCACCTGGCTTTTAATTCTGCTTCTCAGCAGGACAGACTTTCAACATATCAAATTGATAAATTTGGGATCAATGTGTCATGCCCTCTTGGAATCTTTTATCTTCAGAATAAATGGTTCTGAGAGGTTTGTGGAAGGGGAGGGAGTTTTCAGGATTCCTACCTCTCCATGTAGACTCAGAGCAGAGATCCCTGTTGGACACCATATCGCTATGGTAGAAACCATCTTCAGTCTCAAACAGCCTCCCTGCAATTTAACTACAGAGGATAATGCTGACTGTGTGGCTGTGCAAAATACCAAAGATGGAAGTTAACAGGACAAATGTTGTAAATATCATACTTCCATTTGTGTGTTTGTAATCATACCTTCTTTTTTGTTTGTTTTTTTGTTTTGTTTTATTTTTGAGACAAAGTCTTTCTCTGTCGCCCAGGCTGGCATGCAGTGGCATAATCTCAGCTCACCGCAACCTCTGCCTCCAGGGTTCAAGTGATTCTCCTCCCTCAGCCTCCCGAGTAGCTGGGACTACAGGTGCCGGCCACCACGCCTGGCTAATTTTTGTATTTTCGGTAGAGATGGGGTTTCACCATGTTGGCCAGGCTGGGCTTGAACTCCTGACCTCAGGTGATCCACCCACCTCAGCCTCCCAAAGTGCTGCAATTACAGGTGTGAGATACTGTGCCCGGCCAGTTATTTCTAAAAACATTGTGTATAAACTGGGCACCAGGGTCTATGTTAGATAAACAAAAGAATGGGCAAGATCTTTGCATTTATAGACTTCGCAATTTAGGAAGGGTATATATTTTAAAAAGTGACCAAGTAAGAAAATGATTATAGATAGTAATTAGTGCAGGAAAGAAAACAAACAGGACACTACAACAGACAGCCACGAAGTGTCCTGCTGAATTAGAGTGGTCAAGGCCAGCCTACGTAAAAAGGGATGCTTCACCAGAGAACTGAAGAATTGTGGAAACAGCTGCCACTTGTATATCCAGTGGAGGCCAGGTGGCCCCAGCAGCAGGTGATGGGGCATTGGATGTGGGAAGAAGTAAAACGATTTAAGATATATCTTAGAGGCATCAGTAAAATTGGTGATAAATTTAAAAACGAATGGGGTAAGGAATTTCCAAGAAAAACTTTCAGGGTCGTGTGTGTGTGTGTGTGTGTGTGTGTTTGCGTGTGTAGGCTACTAAGTCTTATTGTGCAACATTTACTGATGGGTAGAAAACTAGAGGAAATGATGGCTAGCAGGGGAAAGTCAGGAGTTTGGTTTTGAATATTCAGTTTGAGGAAACTGTGACGGTATCTGAGATTTTTTAGGTACTTGATTTGAAGTACAAAGGATGAGTCCAGATGCTAACACAATTTTGGTAGTCATTAGCATTAGGTGACTTTTAAAACCATGCAATTGGATGGTAGTATTTTAGGGAAAATATAGAGTGAAAAGAACAGAGCATTGTGGAATGAGCTTCAGAGGAATCCAGTTTCCTGAGATGAGGTTGAGTTGGCACCAGGGAGAACAGCAAGAGGCCCAAGACCTGCTCCGTAGCAATGAGGGTTTCAAATGTTGAAAGGAGTTAAGGAAAGGAATAAAGAGTGTCTATTGAATTGATAAACCTCAAGGTCGTTGATGACCTTAGTGAGAGCCGTTTAGGTGTGGAAGAGTCCAGAAGCCTGATTCTAGGAGATGGGACATGAGGAAACGATGCTGCTCAAGCAGTGCGGCTGTCTAAGGAAGCACACTGAAAGCTCAAGGGGAAGGTGGGGATGAGGGAAGACACACTGCTTTTTCTTTTCCTTCCTTTTCTCTCTCTCTCTCTCTCTCTCTTTTAAAGTGGAGTACTTCGGAACTTATGATTAGGATTTCACAGAAAAAGTGAGGTGACCAGGAAAAAACACAACTAATCAGTGCAGCAAGATCCCTCAGATAGGGCTCTATTTGATGATCCAATATCATGTCAACCATAGGATTTCACATTTTTGTTATATATTTTAGCCTACATATTGATAAAATTATAATCAGAACATATAACACAGTAATCATGGATCATAAAATTAACTAAAACATAAATTATGTTGCAAGTAAAGAAAACAAATGAATTAACATGCGCATAACACAGTATAATAGAAGATAGGAGAGTTTTAAAAATTATCATCAACATGTTAAACTTATCTATTAAAAAACTTATCTATTTCTTGGATTTATTAAGAAAAAAGGATCAATGTATGATAATCACATTACAAAAGTATAAAAAACCCCACAAAAGTTATTAAAAATAAATTATGTCAGCTAAAATATACACTAAAAGAAGAAAAAGACACCAATCAATACCAGACAGAATGAATTAAATACAAGGAACATCATGTGAGATACAGAGACTCGTTCAACACTTAAAAAAAGTTTGAAATAAAGTCATTAACAGTTTTTAAAAGCTTTAAATTTTAGCATCGTAATATAAAGAAAAAATGTTTCAAAGATACAAAAAGATTACAAAATTCCAATGACAACCTAATTTTCTATAATCTATTAAGAAACCTAAGAAATTAAATAGGTTCTCTGAAAAAATATATGCTTTTAAAACTTGACTAAACAATCATGTCTTAGTGTTTTACTTTTCCATTGAATGTTCAAAAGCTGGTTTCAAAAATTAAATGAAAGCTTATAGAGTATTGAACCACAGCAGATTCCAAAACACAGGGCAGGAGAATGGCGTGAAGCCGGGGGCGGAGCTTGCAGTGAGCCGAGATCGCGCCACTGCATTCCAGCTTGGGCGACAGAGCAAGACGCCGTCTCAAAAAAAAAAGAAAAAGAAAATATGACTATGGCACAGAAAAGGAATAGGTATTCTAAATGTTTAATCCTATTACATTTAAAACATTTTAAATGCCAGGTGTGGTAACTCATGCCTGTAATTCCAGCACTTTGTGAAATTGAGGCGAAAGGATCACTTGAGGTCAGGGGTTCGAGACCAGGCTGGGCAACACAATGAGATTCTGTCTCTACAAAAAATAAAAAAATTAACATTATTTTTATAAGGGAGGTTTTAAAAATATTTTAAAGTAAACTGTTGATATTACATAGAACAATGTAATAATTGTATTCATTCTAATAGCTTCCAAAATCATGAGGAAGAATAATTTTGTGGTTATATTTAATGACATTAACTCAAGAAAAATGATAAAGGGAGTTTCTTGTGTTTTTGCTGTACACCAAGCACTGTGGTGAGCACTTTCTATAAATGATTAACCCCTTTAGTCTCACAACTATCCTGTGAGGTTGATATTTTCTGTAACAACTAACTTTACAGTTGAGAAAGCAAGCACAGAGAGGTTGGCTCATTTGCACACAGCTAAAGAGCATTCCATGGCAGAGGCAGGAGGTGAAATCAAGCACTCTGGGTCTGGAATCTATGACCTTTACAACTAGGCTGCATTGCCTTGGGGAGGAGAGTGTATGGATTAATAAATAAACACTTTCCTGAAGAGCCATCCAAACACAAGGATGAACTTTTTGTATTAGACTCGGATGCATTCATTGTGTTTTGTTTTGAGTGAGTGCTGCAAAGTGCTTCTTGCATCAGTCTAAAATCATTTATATTTTTGTGATTTATTTTTGAACTTCTACACTATCATGGATTCTCAAGTGTTACCATCTAATACTAAAACCATCTAAACAAGGACCTTGCAGCAGCTTTTGGAGTGGCCAGCAGGGAGTTCCTGTGATTCATGTGCATGGTGGACCCCAAGGCATTGTGCCCATTGTAGTGGAAAGAGAGGAGGGTGGTGTGGCCACAGGGGGCCCTGCACGCCTCTTGTTTCAGTCATCTCTTTCCTGGCAAGCAATGACTGTTTCACTGAAAATCTATTTGCTTCAGCTGATCTCTCCTAAATGAAATCTAGCCAACAATCAACTAGCATTTTCAGAGTGCCTGCTGTGCGTAGAGCATGCTTGGAAGGCATTTTTTAAAGGAAATATTAAAATTTGAAATATTAAGACCATGATATATTTGTAGAAGATGTAGACTCCTTCACTCTCAAAATTAGCAATATAACGTTCTTTAGGAAATCTGCCAGGCGTACTTTTATGTCTTTTATTAATGGCCTTTAGCAAAACTTCTTTGTGGTTTGTTTAGAATTCTCTATCTGCATTTCAGAGCTTGTTTCTATCAGTAGAACACATTCTCTGTTAGCTTTGATTTTTATTTATTTGCATGTTTGTCTTGCTGTCTAATAAAAGGTATGCATTGTGTAATTGTGAATTTTTGCAGTATAGGAGGTAGAGAGTGATTTCAAAGGCAGTTGCAATAATCAAATAAATCAGTATTTTGCAAAAGGGTAATTTAGTGGAAAATAGGGTTTACTGTTCTTGATTTGTACTAAAATGCCTTCTGGCCACATCACACCCGAGAATGGCCCAAGATAGCAGAAAATACCAGATGACGAGATTCCTGCTTATTCGTGCTGCATCCTTTCTGCAATGGAGATCCCTGGCTCTGGTTTGGTCTGAGCCACATAAACCTATGCTCTGAAGTGTTAAAAAGCCATGGAAAGCTATGCTCATGCTTGCCAAGGAATCTGTCTGAAGAATACTCAGAAGAAGAATTTGGATTTTTCAAGTCCAGTTTTCAATGTGCCATCATCATTCTCTAAATTTAATTCTTTAGATGTGCTGAAATGTAAAAGCTCAACTAAAATTTTATTGTTTTGCCTGTTTAATACAGCAATTTGAACAATACCAGAAGAAAATGAAAGCAAAATTATATGCTTTTTCTAAATTCAGAAATAGTCCAATGCGCTATTTTTATATGTATTGTTAGCTCAGAGCTTAGATAAAATTTAGTATTCAAATATAATCTCCTAAACACAAAAAGCAGCCAACTGAACATGAGAAGTCCATATCTATGGCTCACAAAAAGGATTTGGATTAAATAATAGAAAAAGGTGGAGAGTGGGAATTATTTTTTAAGGCAAATTCCATTAAATTTTATACTAGAAGTAAAAGTTCAATATGTGAACAATAATAAGAGTTATGAACAAGTACTTAACAGGAAAGTAATTATTCCATCAGCCTTAAAATAAATAAACACTTTCTTTTCCTCAATCTCTTTATCCTCATTGTTCAGAAGCCCTTTCTTGTCATAATCATCCTTTAAATTACAGAAAATGAAAATCAATCTTTTCTTCTTACTTTCTTATAAAAATACTACTATATAGCTCAGTGTTTTTTTTTACAGTTACCCATAAAATGATGAAAGGAGAATTTTTAAACTACAAATTCTTACAAAGTCTAGAGGCAATAACAAATACCCATTAAAGATTGTTATACTTTAGATCAAGTTAAATTATCAATCCAAATTAGCCCAAGCCATGTCCTCTGAAAATGAAACTTGTATTTTAGATTTGGATATCAAATGAGAATAAGAATAATCTGCTTATAATGCTCCACATAAGGAATGCTTTTAGTAACATTTTTGATATGAAAAAATATATAATTGCTCAGTGTCTAGATAAAAACATGTATATTTGTACAAAAACTTACAATTGGAAAAGCATGTATATATGCATTATACATATCCCTGTGAAAGTGATGGTAAAAATATTATTACTTTGTTTTACATTTCAAGTTCCTGAGACTCAGAGAAAATAAACGACTTGCCCAAAGTCTTCTCCTAACAAGGTAGGATTCTCTCATGTCTCCAAACTCTAAAAACGCTTTTGTGTGCTTTTTTTAAAATCATCTCTTACACTTGAATAATACAATCTCAGAATACTATAGTTTTTCAAATAAACATGGGTTTTGCTGAATTATAAAGATTTTTTCATTTTTTATTAACTTTAATTGAAAAATAGTTCTCATATTTTCACACGGTCATTTCATCTATCTTCTACATCAGTTATAATGTTCAGTTGTAGGTAATTGACTAAAAATATTCCTCTGGGGAAAATGCCTAATTATACGTAGATTATTAAGTATAGTCATTGTCTATGTAAAAATGGTTAATGTATCGTAATAATAAATATGCAAAAAGTATGGCGTGCCAATTATTAGATGACAGTTGATACTTTTTATCTGATTTATCCTGATACAGATGAGATGATGAGTCATGAAATTAATATTCCAAGAAAGCTCCCCAGTAATGGACTTTAAAATGCTCCTCATTCCCATCTTCAAATGCAAAAGCAGCCTAATTTAAACAGCTTCTACTTTGCTACCATGAGGCAGATACAGTGTAATTTCTTTTACTTTAAAAATGTGATTTTTAATTTTAACAATTTTTTTTTCAAATAGGTATTACTATCCTGTTAAACAGAAGAGAAAGCTGAGACAAGACATTTGCCTCAAATCTCATGACTAGACATGGTGCAGCTAGAATTCAGATTTAGGGTTTGCTCATCCAGAAATCATGCTCTATCTAATAAGTTAGAAGATGGAAGTTCATAGAATTGGATTATCAGGAGTTTTATATGATCCAAAGCAAATCACGGAGGCTTTTTTAATATTGTCATTTAAAATATTCAAAATGACAAACAAACCAAGGAAGAATTATATTTTATCTTTATATAAAGATTAACATAAAATGTGTGAATGGATGTAGGTATATATCGATCTATTTATATTTCTATACACTAATAAAGTTACTGAAGAAAAATTCTAAGCTATTTTAAATTTTTAAACCCTAAGCTATTTAAAGATTTAACAATTCAGGGAGATATATGTCTTCTATGTTTACAGAGACTCACATTTAGAGATAAGAGACCTGCAATTAAATAATTTTTCTTCTATGGAAACCGCTGCGTATAATCCAGTGTGTATAATATGAAAAAAAAATAAAGTATGGGTTTGAATTATGACCTCATTGTTTATTACTCATGTGAACTTTGGTAAATTTGTTTTGTTTTGTTTTGTTTTTGAGATGGGGTCTCTTGCTCTGTCGCCCAGGCTGGAGTGCAGTGGCACAATCTTGGCTCACTGCAACTTCTGCCTCCCAGGCTCAAGTGATTCTCTCAGCTCAGCCTCCGTAGTAGCTGAGACTACGGGCACATGCCACCACACCAGCTAATTTTTGTATTTTTTGTAGAGACAGGTTTTCACCATGTTGCCCAGGCTGGTCTCAAACTTCTGAGCTCAAGGGATCTGCTGGCCTTGGCCTCCGAAAGTGCTGGGATTACAGATATGAGCCACCACCCCCAGCCAGTAAATCTCTTTTGAAATTACTGTTCATTAGTTTTTCATCTGTAAGACAAGGGAAATAGTATGCACTTCATAAGCTACAGTGAGAATTAAGTGAGATTGTATATCTCAGTTTTCTCCCGTAATTGCTTCTCGATATTTAAAAATTTTCTTGTCTGTAAAAAAGATGATTCTGTTTTTTGGAAAATAATTTTATAATGGTGAATATGATTTAATAATTACTAAAAAGTTCTATGTTAACTAGTCATAGGTTTTCATTTTTTTTTTTTTTTTTTTTTTTTTGAGACGGAGTCTTGCTCTGCCTCCCAGGCTGGAGTGCAGTGGCGCAATCTTGGCTCACTGCAAGCTCCGCCTCCCGGGTTCACGCCATTCTCCTGCCTCAGCCTCTCCGAGTAGCTGGGACTACAGGCGCCCGCCACCACACCCGGCTAATTTTTTGTATTTTTAGTAGAGACGGGGTTTCACTGTGGTCTCGATCTCCTGACCTCGTGATCTGCCCACCTCGGCCTCCCAAAGTGCTGGGATTACAAGCGTGAGCCACCACGCCTGGCCAGGTTTTCATAGTAGTCAAAATAATTTTTATCATGCTTCTGTATCAAGCCCAAAATCTCTGTTGTTAAACATAATGTTTTTTTTTAATTCGTGATTATTGGAGGTTGGCAGAGACTGGGAAGGGAGACTCAGCTATGCAGGACACAGTGTGCCTACCTTGTAGCTCCACCTCCCGAAACATGAGGTTTTCTAAGATATGGAGCCCAGGAAAGAGACAGAGCACTAGGTCTTACACCAGCAATTAACTCCTCAGCCGAGAAGTGACATATGTCATTTCTGCTCATAGAGTATTGTCCAGATTAGTCACAAGGTCCTACCTATGCACAGAAGTGTGGGGAAATTGAGTTTTCCATTCACCTAAAAGCAGAGAAGAACCACATATGAGTGACCTTCAAAGATAACTTATACAAGTGTGACAAACTCTGGAGGGATTTCTGGTGGCCTTGCCTTTAAATATCATTTGCTTTTGAGAAATGAATTCATTTTTCTCAAAGAAATTCACATATGCAGGTCTTGTGGGCTCACCAATATTACTCTTTTTTTTATTCTAATACATATCTGGAATACCATAATTCTTAATAAGGATATGGTAGCCCCAAAATACAGATATTCTCTGATAAAATAGAATTGGCACCATTTGGGCCATTTTCTTTGCTTGCAAAATCATCCTTGAATATTTTAAGATATCTTATAAAGAAAGAAACAAAGCAAACAAAAAACAAAAGTAAACAAACAACAGAACTTCTCCCTTTACCTGTTTGTTTTACATGTAGAAATTGTAAATGTAGAAATTGTTCTCCTGTGCATAAAATTACTTAAGTATTTATGCTAATTATGTGTTTATAGTTACAACATTTTATCTTGCAGACATTTCCTGTGTTCTGAGCTATAGTTACTTCAGAGACTCCAAGTCTTTGCTTTGCTTATGCTGTTTTCTCAGGTCCCGGTGCCTTCTGCACCTCACACCGGATTGCAAACTCTCATCCTTAAAGAATCAAATTCTAGTTTCAGGACAACTCTTCCTGTCCCTCACACCGTTTAGCCCTTCTTCTCTTAGAAGACTCGGTACATGTTTAAATCCATCTACTTAACTCTAAAGATGATTAGAGAGACTGTGAATGTCAGATTCCCAATCAGAAGTCTCATTGGAAATAGTGTCTAACTCAAATTTCATTTGCTCCTCAATAGCAAGAAAACAAATAACCCAATTAAAAGTTGGGCAAAGCTCCCTGATAGACGTTTTTCAGAAGAAATACAAATGACCAAGTATATTTTTAAAATGCTCAGCATCACTAATCATTAGGTAAATGCAAAATAAAACTACAATGAGATATTACCTCACACCTATTAGAATGGCCATCATGAAAATGATGAACAATAACAAGTGTTGGCGAGGATGTAGAGATAATAACTCTTGTGTACATTGTTGATGAGAATGTAAATTAGTATAACCATTGTGGAAAACAGAACATAGATTTCCTCAAAATTTAAAAATAGAACTACCGTATGATTCAGTAATCTTACTTCTGGTTACAGATCCAAAGGAAATGCAATCAATATGTTGAAGAGATATCTGCACTCCCATGTTCATTGCAGCATTATTCACAATAGCCAAGATATGGAATCAACGTAAGCGTCCAAGGGATGAATGAAGAAAATGCAGTACATATACACAATGGAATACTACTCTCATTTTTAAAAGAGAGAAATCTTGTAATTTGCACAATATGGATAAATCTGGAGGACAATGTGTTAAGCGAAATAAGCCAGGCACAGAAAAACACATACTGCCTGGTCTTACTTATATATGGAATCTAAACAAGTTGAACTCGCAGAAGCAGATAGTAGAATGATGGTTACCAGAAGTTTGAGGGAAAGGGAGTAAAGGAATGAGGAGTTATTGATCAGGGAGGGGATACCAGTTTCAGATAGGCAGGAGTAACAGGGTTTGAGATCTCTTGCAGAGAAAGGTGAGTATAATAAATAATGAAGTATTGTATATTTCAAAATAACTAAAAGAAAATTTCAAATGCCTCATCATAAAAAATCATAGGTAAGTGAGGTGAGACATATGTTAATTAACTTGATTTAATTATTTCACATGGTATGAATATGTCAAAATATTACATTGTACCTCATAAATGTATATGTTATCTTCTATCAATCAAAAAATTAATAATTATTAACAATTATTTGCTCCAAACCTCAATAACAGCACTTTACATGCTGTGTGCTCATTTTTACTGAATTGCTATTATCAGATTTTTAAATATTTCCCCATGTTGGAAAAAGAAATATCCTGAACATTTCTGTACATTCTATGCATCAAACATAATCCAATTTTCTTTTAAAGTAATTCTTTTTTTTTTTTTTTTTTTTGAGACAGAGTCTCACTTTTTCGCCCAGGCTGGAGTGCAGTGGCATGATCTCAGCTCACTGCCACCATGCCAGGCTAACTTTTGTATTTTTAGTAGAGACGGGGTTTTGACCATGTTGGCCAGGCTGGTCTTGAACTCCTGACCTCGTGATCCACCCACCTCGGCCTCCCAAAGTGCTAGGATTACAGGCATGAGCCACCGCACCCAGCTTAAAGTAATTCTTTATTTGCCTTTTCACGGATGTAAAAAAAAAAAAAAAGTACACTTCACGGCCATGAGACTGTTCCATAACTAAATGTTGCCTCACTAGAAGCATATTGTTTAAGACAATCATTTTACTTGGTATTCTATAAATGGGACTATTAACTCATCACTAATCTTGGCTAATGCATATTTTACTTAATATAGTGAGCACCTTGTATATTAAGATATGGGATATTTTCAAGTTCCAATAAAGAAGGTAGATATCAAATTACTACATTATTACAAGGCGCGAGTAGACCACTCTCAGAAAGTTTCTTTTCTACTTGTAAATACATTCAATTATGTGGTTTTCCTCAATTCCATTACATAGGAAAAAATTAATTTAATTATTTCTAATTATACAAAACAGTGAAATTTCAACCTGTCCTTGAAAGGTTTCCTTATAAACCCATGGAAGCTCCCTGCAATCATGACCCAACAGAGAAATGCTCTGTGAATAACGGCTGTTTTATAAGTAAGTTATTTTCTTTAAACTTTTATTTCTTAAAAAGATTTTTCTCTTCTAATCAAGTTTTTAAAATATCATAATAAAGTTGAGTATGTAGGGGCAAAATAACCCATCTTAAATTTTTCCAGCTCCCTGTAAATTAGACTGGCCAAAGACAGATTAATAAGAGCAAAAACTACTAACTTGTGCATCATGCATGTAACACACAGAAGAACTCACAGGCGAATGACTCATGAGATAATTAGATCTTGAGCTTAAATACCACCAAAAGAAAAGGGATTTTGTGTTTCTGGGCAAGTGAAGCAAGTTATGGAATGGTAACCAGAAACAGTATGGTAAACAAGGGTTTGATATGTAGTAAGGTTTGGTATGTAGATTTAAGTCAGTGCCTTCTCCATTGAAAATAGATCATTATTTAATCTTTCTTCTTAAGACAAGAGTAGTTTACACACTACTGTTACAGTGTTATACTATCCTGTTTTCCTGTGTGCTATTACCAGTGAGATTTGAACCTTCAGATGATCTCTTCTTGCTCATTAACATCCTTTACTTCCAGATTGAAGGACTCCCTTTAACATTTCTTGTAGGACAGGTCTAGTGTCAATGAAATCTCTCAACTTTTGTTCATCTGGGAAGGTCTTTATTTCTTCTTCATGCTTAAAGAGTATTTTCACTGGATATACTATTCTAGGTTAAAAGTTTTTTTTGTTTTTCCTTCATCACTTTAAATATCTCATGCTACTGTCTCCTGGACTGTAAGGTTTCCACTGAAAAGTCTGCTGCTAGACATATTGGAGATCCACTGTATGTTATTTTCTTCTTCTCTTTTGCTGTTTTTAGGATCCTTTCTTTATCTTGACTTTTTGGGAATGTGATTATTAAATGCATTGAGGTAGACTTCTTTAGGTTAACTTTCTTTGGTGTTCTATAACCTTCTTGTACTTGAATGTTGGTATCTTTCTCTAGGTTTGGGAAGTTATCTGATATTATACATTTGAACAAACTTATACTTCTACCTCTTTCTGTACCTCCTCTTTAAGGCCAATAACTCTTTTGAGGGTATTTTCTAGATCTTGTAGGCATACATCATTGTTTTTATTCTTTTTTCTTTTGTCTCCTCTGACTATCTATTTTTAAACAGCCTGTCTCCAAGCTCACTAATTCTTTCTTTTGCTTTATCAATTCTGATATTAAGAGATTCTGATGCATTCTTCAGCATGTCAATTGCATTATTCAACTCTAAAATTTCTGCTCGATTCTTTTTCATTATTTCAATCTCTTTGTTACTTATCTGACATAATTCTGAATTCCTTTTTGGTATTATCTTGGATTTCTTTGAGCTTCTTCAAAATAGCTATTTCTCTATCTGAAAGATCACATATCTGTTTCTTCAGGATTGCTCCCCGGTGCCTTATTTACTTCATTTGGTGAAGTCATGTTTTCCTGGATGGTATTGATGCTTGTAGATGTTCTTTGGTGTCTGAGCATTGAAGAGGTAAGTATTTTTTGCATTCTTTACAGTCTAGATGTGTTAGTTCCTGTCCTTTTTGGGAAGGTTTTCCAGATATTGAAGGGATTTGGGCCCCAAGCCTTATAACACTGTGGTTTTATTGGTACCACCTTGGTGGTCTTGGATAAGATCCAGAAGAATTCTCTGGATTACCAGGCAGAGACTCCTGTTCTTTCCCCTTACTTTTTCCCAAACAGAGTCTCCCTGTTCTGAGCCACCTGGAACCGGGGGTGTGGTGATGCAAGCACTCCTGTGGTGGCAAGCACCCCAAGAGAGGGTTCTTGGATCTCAGGAAAGAAAGAATTCAGGCAAAGCCCACAGAGTAAAGTGAAAGCAAGTTTATTAAGAAAGTAAAGGAATAAATAATGGCTACTCCATTGGTAAAGCAGCCGAGGGCGGCTGGTTGCCCATTTTTATGGTTATTTCTTGATTATGTACTAAGCAAGGATCATTCATGTGTTTTCTGGGATAAGGGTGGGCAATTCACAGAACTGAAGCTTCCTTCCCTTTTTAGACCATATAAGGTAACTTCCTGACATTACCATGGCATCTGTAAACTGTCATGGCACTGGTGGGAGTGTCTTTTAGCATGCTAATACGTTATAACTAGTGTGTGATGAGAGTGAGGATGATCAGAGGTCACTCTTGTCACTATCTTGGTGTTGGTGGGCTTTAACGTGCTTCTTTACTGCAAACTGTTTTCATCAACAAGGTCATAAAGACCTTTATCTTGTACCAACCTCCTCTCATCCTGTGACTTAGAATGTCTAACTTCCTGGGAATGCAGCCCAGTAGGTCTCAGCCTTATTTTACCCAGTCCCTATTCAAGATGGAGTTGTTCTGGTTCAAATGTCTCCATTACCAGGACTGGGCCCTTCCCTTCAATGAAGCAGGGTCCCTTTTAGCCTAGGGTGTGCGTAGAAACATTGTTCAGGTGGTAGGGCCTAGAATGGGCCCTCATGACTGCCTAATGCCTTATCTTACCATGGATCACCTGGTTTCAAAGATGCAAAACGAAGTCCTCTTTACTCTTCTATCTCCTCTCCTTAAGCAGAAGGAAGGAGCCCGTTTTGTTGCTGTAAGCTGCACCGCATGGGGTTGGGGAAAGGGTGGCACAGGCATTCCTTAGCTGCTCCATTTGATGTCTCCCTAGGTTACATGCCACCCTAATCTCCTGGCTTTAAGCCCAGCCCAGCACTAGAAGTTGCCTAGGAATTGCAGTCCTTGTGTCCTAGATTTCCTTTCAAGTTTGCTAGGGACCCTAGAGCACTTTAGCCTGCAGTGGTGAGGTTTGCTGAGAAACTCAAGTTGTAACTGCTGGGATGGGTGATTCCCCTGTGGCTGGGACTGGTCCACATGCTCTCTTGATGCACAGGCACTGGCTGAGCCCAGCACAACTTATTTTCTGCTATGACAAGGGAGCACCGTGTGCAAGATAAAGTCCCCCAGTCACTGCATTCTTCCTCCCCAGAGTGCACAGATTCTGCCTCTGTGCTGTGAGGCTCTTGCCAGAGGTTGGGGCAAAAGTGGTGTGGATGATTCAAGACTGTCTCTCCTGCCATCCTCAATGCTTCTTTCAGTGATATGAAGTTAAAACCAGATAGTATAATTGCTCACCTGATATTTGGTTCTTGTGATGGTGCTTTTCTGTGTGCAGGTAGTTGTCAAAATTTGGTGTTTTAGTTGGGGGGATGATCGTTGTAGGCTTCTATTCGGCCATCTTGCTTTGCCCCCAAAAGTATATGAGGCATACTAGTTTTTCACTTTATTTTCTCTCTTTCTCTTTTGTCTTTGTCTGGTTTTAGTAACGGGGTTGTATCAGCTCCATGAAACGTACTAAGAAATTTTTGCTTCTCTTCTTTTTGGTGGGGGTGGGGATGGGAGTGAGGAAGGGATTGTGTAATATTGATGGTAATTTGTCAGTTATTCTTTAAATATTTGGTAGGATTCTCCAGTGATAACATCTAGTTCTAGTTCTAGATAATTCATTTTTGAGAGCTTTTAAATTATCAGTTCAAATATTTTAATGGTTATAGGACTATTCAGATTGTCTGTTTCATCTTGGTTGAATTTTGGTAGTTTTTGGTTTCTGAGGAATGGGAATAGTTCTTAAGTTGTCAAATTTATGACAATGCAATAGCTTATAGCGTCTCCTTATCCTTTTAATGTCTGCAGGATTTATAGTGATATCTCTTGTTTCATTCCCGGTATTTTTGCTGATTTGTGTCTTCACTCTTTTTCTGTTAATCTTGTTCAATTTTAATGTTTTTTGAAGAAAAGGCTTTTTGTTTTATTGATTTCTTTATTGTGTTTCTCTTTCCAATTTTACTTGTTTCTGTTATTATGATTATAATTTTCTTCCTTATACTTGCTTTGCATTGCTCGGGAGTTAAGGTAAGTTGATGCTTTATAGTTCTTAGTTGGAACGGACCCTTGTAACAAAATACAGATTAACCAGAGAAAAACAAAGAGAAGTTTATTAACATGTGTGCCTGATGTATACATGAGTGATGCTAAAGGAAATGAGGCTTTGACTTCAGGCTCAAATACCCTCATGCGCTGAATGAGCCTAGGAAAGAAACCTGTGGGGAAGGGCTGGATTTGGGAAGACGGTGCTTTAAACAAGGGTAAGGCTTGTTATGCTGATTCAGTTGGTGCCTTGTCTAGTGATTTAGTCATCTCTCTTTTTCTGCAGAGAAGGAGACAACCTTATAAAAGAAATAGAGATTTCCTTTATAGATGTAAATTTCACTTACAAAAGGTTATCTTCTACTCTGTTTTCATAGATTCTTCTGAGAGTCTGCAATTTCTCAAAATAAACTACTCAAAATAATTCCTATGCCAATAAGCATATTTAAGAAGGGGTATATTCTGGCCTCCTACATTTATATTCTGGGGTAGCATGTCCTGAACCCCACTGGCAGTTATTTTTGTCTTCTTTTTCTAGTTTGTTGAGCTAAGAACTTAGATTATAAGTATTTTGTGCTGTTCATTGCCTTCTCTGCACTGCTTAGACACATCCAACGTTTTTCATATTTTTAATTTTATTCCATTCAGTTTTATGTGCTTTTTATTTCTTTTGGGATTTTCTCTTTGACTGATGGATTATTTAAAAGTACATTTCTTGATTTCCAAGTACTTGAAGACTTTCCTGTTGTACTTATGTAATTTTTTAATTTGATTTCAATATAGTTAGATAACATACTCTGTATGATTTTTGCTTATTTAACATTTTAAAATTTAAACAGTTCACCAAAATATTTGGTAATATTCTATAGGCCAAATCTTTTGTAATGGTGTGCCAGTAAACCCACCTGACATTTGCTCTGAGGGAGACATTATTTTTATTATACTGACCAATGTACTACTTGCCCTCTGGGGAAGACATTATCTCAAACTTTAAAAGCTGTTTGCTCTGCAAACGTTCTTGATAAGGTAGTCTATAGCAAAACCTGTAACTGTCTGCTCACAAAATGTACAGAAACTGAGAGACCCATAGAAAATTGTCTCCCAACACAACCATTTGCTAAAATCTTATTCCAAATTCTATTTTGAATTTAGATAAAATTCCAACAAAATAAAATTTATTTTACAATAACTTCCATCTTACTTTATAACACTGAGTTCCATTCCTATTCATTCAAGTTTTCCTCTATGCCTTAAGGAAAATTGTGCCATTTTACTAATACAATATCTTCAAATATCTTGTTAAATATGTACATATTATTTCTTATTGCTAGTACGATTTCTTCTGCTTCCATGTTTTTAATTGGTTTTTACTGATACAAATAAATTTAAGTAATTTAATTATTTATTATTCCCTTCAACACTAGCCATTACTCTCTTATTTCCACTGGACATTTATTTTAAAATTGTTCAGTTAATTATCAATTGTTTCTCATTACTATCATAATAAGAAAGTAGGGATAATGCTGTCTCTTCATTGCCAAAATACAGATTATTTATATTGGTTTACTAGTTACAATGTTGAGATCAAAAGCAATTAATGCCATAGTGGGAATCTCAGTCTTTTCCTAATGGTAGTGGGAATAAATTTTGTGTTCCCACATAAATGTGATGGTGGCTGTATATTTCAGATGAATGATCTCTCTGGGAAGCACTAAAGGGGCAGTGGAAAAGAATGAATGAAAGTGTGAGTCCTCCTGTCCCTATCACTCTGTCTAGATTTCTATCCTCATGAGTTCCTCATCAGCCTCTTTCTTCTTTAACTAGACTCCTCTCTTACAGGGAGAAATTAGAGTGAAGAAGGGGCCCTCTCTAATCTCTGTGTCCCCTGACTTCTACCTGCCGTTGTTTCAGCCCTGTTGAGCAATTCCCAGTTCTTCTGAGACAGGGTTTCTTGCTGGTCTAGAAAGCCATGTCAATGATCAAGATAGAGGGACAATGAGATACCAAGACTACGAGGGAAAGTCTGGTCAAGGGAAGATATTTTTCAGAGTAGAAAAGTGTCCTAAATCTGGCACTCCCACCAAAGAATTTAATCTGTGATGTCTGTTAACCCAAGGGGTACTCAAAGTTTCAGGTGAGACTAAATGGAGCCAATAACTTGATTTGAAAATTCTGGACTTTTAGTTATACATTGTGGTATCAACTTCAAGCTCTAGAGTCCGTGTCTGATTCCAGCATAACTTGTTTCACTGGTGTCCTCCAATTCCTGTATCTCAAAGACTGGGCAGACGCAGGACGGGTTCTTCTCTAGTTTAGGAGGGATGGTGTTCTCCAGCTCAATGATTTGTAATAATACATTGTAGACATAAACAGGAGACATATGGTATGCTTTGCATCTCACAGGGGCTTGGCAATTGTGCTCTCAGTGATTGCCACAGATAGACATTTACTTGTGGCATCAGCAATAACGGGTGTGAGCCTGCATACATAGGCTTCATGTTGGTTTATCAGTCATCTCTGAGCCAGGTGCTGTGTCATGCTGCCATGATGCTCAGAGACCTACTGTATAAAAAGAGCTTCTTCAACCCCCTCCAAGTTGTTCATGTCTAGTAAAGACACTGAGACAGTAGTGGACCTGGCCTATGCCATTTTGTTGATAAAAAGTACTAATATCAGGGTGAGATTTTTCCTTTTTGGTGAAGGGTTAGCAGATAAATACTATAGGTAAACTTTTATCATGTCATCACATAAAAATGTTTTATTAACTTTCTATTTAGCAATCAGCAAGAGGATGTGAATCTCTGAGAAACTTAGAGTAGTATCCTTTAGAGAAAACTAAAGAAACAGTTTTTGTCTTTTAAGGGTATTTTGAATAATGAAAAATCCTTTGTTATTGATCATATCTGCAAAACAAAATAAAACAAAAACAAAAATACACCAGCAAGTAAGACAGTGAGAAAAAAATATCAGTAAGGCAGAAAATGGACATGTTCCAGTGGAAAAATATATTTTAAATGGTTAGAAGATAAAGAAACATCTTTCAAATACAATTGGATGGGGGGATAATAGTTGAAGAATAAATCAAGAAGTTATGTGACCTAAACTCTCAGCAAAATCAATGTGAAAATTTACTTGGAACACATTAATGATGTCAAAAATATCAAATGGTATAGATATAGGAAAGAATCTGTATTCCTTAGAGTAGAACGGGAAAGCTGCAATAACAGATTAATCACCAAAATTTAGTATTTGAAGTCACATGAAGTTTTGTGATTTTCCTACCATCCTCCAGGAGATTGTACCTGTGGTCAGAGGTGCTGTCCTCTACTTGGGCATTAGAAACGCAGGATACTTTCATCCTGTGGTTCCAACATTCCCGGGGTTTCCTTCTCATTTTCACCAGTAAAATGGTCTGCGTGTTCAGTACAGAAGCAGCCATCCACTTTTTTAAACTATTTTTGATCTGTGGTTAGTTGAGTCCATGCATGCAGAACCTGTGCATATATAAGCCAACTGCAGGTACCGGGGAGTTTTAAGAATGGAGGGAGAAATCCTGAAAACACAGGGTCTTATAAAACCGAGATTAATGTTCTTGCTTGGAAAGCCGTGGCCACTTTCATTCTCATGATGCCTAAGAACTAAGAACTATTGCTGACTGAAGACGCAAGCTGATAACTTTGGGTAGGTATCATGTCAGCCAAAAAGCAGCAATGTTTCATTACACAACCCAAGAAATCAAGATTTCAAATCCTTCCAGAAAGGGCCCATCCATTGGTTTAAACATGTTTCCTTTGGTTTACCTATGGAAATTGTCAGAGTTCTTAACCCCCTTCCCCTATTGGTGATGTGATGACGTTTTTCTCTTAATCTATGGGAAACCTTTCTCATGGACAGGACTAGGTTCTAGGGGTCATTGGAGGTCCAAAGTACAATATCTTTCCCTGATCTGGGTCCTGCTACAGCTGCACTGATAAATCCAAAAATGCTTTCTTCAGTAACAGGTAGCCCAGGGCAAACCTCTAACCTTATCCATGAAATGTCAGGGTGTTTCACCAACAGGAAGTCATGCCTCTTCTCTAAATCTATTGGAAACCCCTTCTCAAGTGTGTGAACTTTATGGATTTTCTTTCCTTCTTTGATATCTGATGGACCTACTGCTTAAAGTAACTTATTTTGGCTTTTGCCTGGAATAAGAAACTTTCCTTCTGGCATTGTGCATGTACACATGGACTCAGTTCTGAGAATTATGGCTTATAAAAAGTCAGTAATTATACAATCACAAAACTATTGCTATCTACTGAAATGCCTGCTTGTTTTAATTTAGTTCTAAAGCTCATATAAATAGTAAATAATTAAAATTAAGACCAATAGAAAAAGATAACCTATGTATTCCATATTTCTATCCAAAATTTTATTTTCATTGTCACATTGTTTTAAAGATCCAGTTGTACTCTTTTGAATGTTTTGGTTTTCCTATATTGATCTTTGAGAGTAGTTGAGTTCATTAAAATAATTTTAAGTGAAAATAGTCAACCGGTTCAACATTCTTGAATAAATCATATTGTTATATGTGAAAATGTGTGTTTCTTTTCACAATTTGGTTGTAAGACTGCCTAAGAATAGAGCAACCATACTACAAAAAAGGAGTTAAATTGCTATGAATGTGTGTCTGTGCATTTTTTTCCTTTTTTTCCTTTCTTTTTATTTTTGGAGTCATACAAGATAATTTCCAGTGCATTTGATGCAGGTTGTTCTAGTTTTAAATCCATGGTAAAGGGTAAATTATAGCTTTAAGGATTTTCATTGTTAGCTAAGACAATACATCTGATAATTGTCAGATAAACACCAAAAGCAAATCGATGTCAGCTGTGAGGGAGGTCGGTGGTCACATTCTGCAGGGTTTTGTCTTGCAGAAAGATTTTGTCACTGGCACGGTTGAAGCTAGGAGCATGAGGATACAGCAAATGGAACAAATGGCAGAATCACAAAGATAAGAGTTCTTTAGTGAATATTGTTCCAGACGAATCTAACTTCAACAGAGATCTCAGACACTTTAACTATAAAAATGGCTTTCAATCAGAGATTCTTTGAACCAAAATTTAAGAAGATGAAACTTTTATTTTTATTTAATTTTAAAGAGATTCTTATCCTCTGTGCAACTAATATTCTTCCAAGTGAATGTGTTTGTTATGAACAGATTGGTCTCATTGTCTAATTCATTGATGTATGGATCATTGTATGATACATTTTAAAATCAATAAGCTCTAAAGTTCAAATTCTTCACTTACTGATGTGTGCAAGTGCTTTAATACAAAAATAACTTCAGTAGTCTTCTTGTCATCGTTATTCCAAATGGAGACCTAAAAGCCTATCATTTAAAACCATCTGCAGCACTGGGTAAATATCACTCTCACAACACGATCTACAGCCACAAAGATCCTTTGTGTAAAACCATTCAGTGGCCTTTTATTGTTTCCACAAAAAATGCATAAAATAACAATTTCTCTTCCAATTAACTCCACTGCCAAATGTTGTGAATGTTGGAAGAGACAAAGAAAAGTTTACTGGGTAGTAATTAGTTATTTGGGTAGTAATCAATCTACCAGTTGCTACATAAAGGGTAACAAGTTAATAAATCAGGCTGAGTACGTGGAGTGTACCAATTTAAGCATAGTTTTAGAGATAGCTGTAAAAACAGAATCTATCTGGCACTTTTTAATAACATTTACATGCAGAGTTATCCATGGTTGGTGTTTTCCAGAAATGTTAATGTGAAAGGAAATGCTCACCTATTTCTAGATAGTCAGATTACAGGAATATAGTCAGTTATCCAAATCGTCAATGTGTCAACTCCTTAACGATCTGGAAACCCAATAAACTTGATGAAGATAGAAATGGCCTTGGTGAGCAGGTTCAAAAGATTTCAGTTTTTATGTTTCTTGGAAAATTGATGCTTAAACTCTCTGGGCCTCATTTTCTAAATGGGGTTCTAACTTAGAGTTAGAGAGGGTTCATTAAAGTTCTAACTTAGTGTTTGGTGTTTAAATTTTGTAGCTTCAACTAGGGTTAAATCAAAATGAAAGTAAATATGACTTTGATTTTCATTGGGATGAAATAACTAAGACATTTTGAATGTGATTGGGTTACTTACGTTTACAATGTTAATTTAACTTTAGTATTGGTTGTAGATTGTGGTTAAAGTTAAGGCCTGCTGGACACATCATTTAGGAGTTCTGGAAAAGACAGAGAAAAAAGATGACCCAACGGTGGAGAAACACACACAAGGGAAAATCATGGGCTAGCCTAGGAGATAGAAAATATTGGCAGAGAATGGAAGCCATGAGAGAGCTAGCTACCCACGCATGATGGGAAGAATAGAGCAGCATGCAGTACGATGGGAAAGACGGGGGTGCAGTCACGGAAGTGACGTGCATCCCTACTCTCTGGGATGCCTCATAGTTGGCCTAACTCATCTTCTTCCATGGTCTGCCAACTTTTCCTGAGCCTTTTACCCAGCCCTCACTGCTGTTATTTGTCTAAAATCCATGGTCACATGATTAATTACAGCTTTCCTATTCTCCTTTTTCAAAAACTTATCGACCTACTCCCATTAGTCTGATGGACGCAATAACTCTCCAGCCTGTGCTCGCCTCTGTTCACCTTTCCCACTCCTCAGTGCTCTGCCATGTGCCTTCTTGCTTCCAGGATGGAAGCTGCTCCCCATCCGTGTTGTGCTGTTTTCTGCCTTTCTGCTGTCTCCCAGGCACTTCTGTCTAATGGCAATGCTGTCTTCTGCATCAATCAACATTTACTTATCCTTCAAGCTCTCATTCAAATGTCGCCTCCCTAAGAAATACGTAGTTCCTACCCCCGTTTATTTTGTTGCTTTTTCCTCTGTGTTCCCAGGGTACATTTTACATTCCACTTCATTAGCAGGTGTTGTGCTGGAGCCATTTATGTGCTAGACCATAATAAATATCTGCAATATCTCTTGCATTGTTTTATTATATTTTTAGATATAGTATTTTGAAAAAGAGTAAAAGGTAAATAATTTAAAGTTTGTCATCCAATTGAAGTGTATGTATATGTGTGTGTGTATATATTTACATGTAGGTCTATGTAGCCATCATATGTGTGAATACAAATTTCTTGAATGCTGTCACTGTATTGCACAGAAAAGGCCATGTGGTTTTCTGTTAACAATATTAAAAATGCACCTAAAATATTTCTGTACCTAACAGACATTAGTGCTATTTAAGAAAGATAGTCTAATAAATGTTCCAACTATCTTTTAATCTATCTTCTAAATTTTATCCTTTGTTTATGTTAGACTGTTAGAAAGTCATAATACAAAAAAAAAGTTAGCAGGGCGTGGTGGCGGGCACCTGTAGTGCCAGCTACTCGGGAGGCTGAGGCAGGAGAATGGCATGAACCTGGGAGGCAGAGCTTGCAGTGAGCCAAGATGGTGCCACTGCACTCCAGCCTGGGGGACAGAGCCAGACTCTGTCTCACAAAAAAAAAAAAAAAAAAAAAGAAAGTCATAACCGTGGACCACGTAATCTTAGCCCCCACTGAAGCACCTTTACTGAGTTACACTTTAATGATATGCCTTTAAGTTTCATCTAGAATCGTTCAAAAAGTGGTCCATAAAAATTGGCTTTTATGTGATTTCTAAATAATATCATGAAGCACATTTTATTAGTACCTTCTGTGCAAATTTTCATATCAGACAATTCTAGCAGTATCAGAATTGCTGAAACAAAAGTAAAAGTCAAATCTGTAGTAAATTATGACAATCCTGTTAACCCTCAGAAATACAATATTTTCTTTTTTTCCCTCCATCATAAATCTGTGTACATGCTCATATTGTTGAAAAAAAAACTTTATACAAATTCAATGTAACAGAGTTTAACTGAACAAAGAACAGTCTGCAGATGGAGCAGCCTCCCCACTCAGTCGGAATAGCTTCAAAATGACTCTGATACTGCCACGCGGTCAGAGACAATGTACGGCCAGGAAAAGGAAAATGACATAAGAAAATGAAAGGGAGGTACAGAAACAGCCAGATTGGTTACAGCTTGACATTTTCCTTATTTTAACATAGTTTGAACAATTGATTGTTCATGATTAGTCAAAATTCTGTGATTGACACAAGAGTAGGTTCCAGTTTGTTTACACATCCAGTTAGGTTACAGTCTACTATGTATGAAGAAACCTATAGGTCAACCTTAAAATATGTAAGGGGCAGCTTTAGGCTAAACTTGCGTTAACAATATTTAAGATATTGTTGTATAACTTCTCAAAATAATATTTAAAACATGGGTTATATAATTTTCATTATTTAAATTCTTCAAAAGAAACTACAGTCAACTTCTTCAAATTTTTTTTTTTTTTTTTTTTGCGACAGAGTCTGCCTCTGTCGCCCAGGCTGGAGTGCAGTGGCGCGATCTCGGCTCACTGCAAGCTCCGCCTCCCGGCTTCACGCCATTCTCCTGCCTCAGCCTCTCCAAGTAGCTGGGACTACAGGCGCCCGCCACCACATCCGGCTAATTTTTTGTATTTTTAGTAGAGAAGGGGTTTCACAGTGGTCTCGATCTCCTGACCTCGTGATCCGCCCGCCTCGGCCTCCCAAAGTGCTGGGATTACAAGCGTGAGCTACTGCGCCCGGCCCAAACTTTTTTTTATTATTATTATACTTTAAGTTCTAGGGTACATGTGCACAACGTGCAGGTTTGTTACATATGTACACATGTGCCATGTTGGTGTGCTGCACCCATTAACTCATCATTTACATTAGATATTTCCCCTAATTCTTAAAAGTAGACCTGTTACCTATAAGGCATTTAACCAGAAACATAACATGGCAAAAATGGATTATCTTGTGAGGCTTGAAGCAGACACACTTGGAAATCAAGGAGGAGTCATGAGAGGTCTCAGCTTTGCCATCTGATTCCTTTTCAGGGATCTGAGGAAGACGAAGAATAACATATTAGGTCAAGAAGCTCACCAGGCTCCAGCTTTCTAATTAAAATGAGGGCAGAGGGATGAAGAGATAAGAAGAGGAGGTTGTAACTCTAGATCTCCCTGGATAATGCCTACCCAGGGAATACCTGCTGGGAGAATACTTAGGAAGGTGTACATTAGTCTTTATTTTTATTTTATTTATTTATTTTTGAGATGGTGTCTCACTCTGTTGCCGAGGCTGGAGTGCAGTGGCACGGTCTCAGCTCACTGCAACCTCTGCCTCCCAGGTTCAAGTGATTCTCCTGCCTTAGCCTCCCAAGCAGCTGGGATTACAAGTGCCTGCCACCACGCCCAGCTAATTTTTTGTATTTTTAGTGGAGACGGGGTTTCACCATGTTGGCCTGGCTGGTCTCGAACTCCTGACCTCATGAGTCGCCTGCCTCGGCCTCCCAAAGTGCTGGGATTACAGGCGTGAGCCACCACACCTAGCCAGACTTTATTTTAAATAGAGACAGAATTTAAGCCTTGATATTGTGCTAGAATAGGAAAGAGATATTTGTTTCTTTATCCCCATTTTCAGGTTACAAACCTCTTAAAACCCTTGTAGTTTTCTGAGCAATGAGAGTAGTAGGAGCATTTTTTGTTCTAATATTGTGTCTTTGACCCTGGTTCCTGACAGAACTTTGTAATTTCCTGGGTAATAGGAATGTCTTTTTAAAATTTTCTTAATAAGACAACTCTTGGTGGGCTCCTTGGGGCCTTGGAATCCTTGGAATTTCTTGAGTGACAGGAGTGTCTTTTCTTTTAGTAAGACAACTCTTGTTGGGCTCGTGGGTGGAGGCTGGTCCTCAGAAAGACCAGACCATGATTAGAAGCTTGGAGCTTTCAACTCTAACCTCCATCCTCTAGCAAGAGAAGAGGGCTGGAAATGGAGTTAATAATAATTAATTGTGCCAACATAAGTAAGCCTCCACAAAAATTACTAAACTTTGGGGTTGGAGAGTTTCTTGGTAGGTGAATACATCCATCTGCCAAGAGGGTGTCACACCCCCACTCAATGGGGACTGCAGAAGACACTTCCAGACCTTGCCCTAAGTACCTCTTCATCTATTCCAGGACACCCAGCTGATGCTGGAGACTTGGATGGTGTGGAAACACACACATTCTGGCAATTAGAAATGTTCTGCACTGAGTGAGACTAGTAGGAGAGTATAGTTTTGTTTTTTCCTACTATACAGTTTGGCGTCAGTAGTGAAATATTGAGTGGTATGAGTGGTGGGAAGGAAAAACAGAGCTGATTTTTCCTATTACTGTCTGAAGCCCAGAGATTCAAACTCAATACTAATTGAAACTTGGGAAGTGCTGTGTAGGAAAAAAGTTGATTTATAGCTTGACAGAAAAGTCTAACTTTATCTCTGGAGACAGCTGGGTGTCTTGTTTGACACTTACCGTGATAAGGGTAGTGGGATCCGTGATACACTATTTAAAGTCCAAAATTCCCCTGGAAGCCCTTAAGGCCAGTTTGCTTTTGGGTGTTGTTTTCATCTGCATAACCAGTGAGCCTGCCTCACTTGACTCTTTGAACAGAGGGGCACTAAACCTCACTGGAACTTCTGCCTTGACCTCTTCAGGAGCCCAAATTCCTTTCACAAATCTTGGTGGCTCGACCCAGGGACACAGGGCTCTTATTTAAAGGCAGGGGCTCCTGGGCAGCATCCAGGGCTCTTACTCAAGAGCCTTTTGGGACATGCTCAGTGGAGTCTGGTAAGTCCTTGCAAATATCACAACCCGTGATGCTCACAGGTGCCAGGCTGCCTCAGACAACATTGGTTTGTTGGTGGGAGGCAGCAAGAAGCCCAGCTGTGAGGAGTTGAGGAAAACAGAGGTAGTCAAATGAGATACAGTGGAGTTTATGAGTCATAAAAATGATCATGCATATTCATATAATCATGGCATTGAAATTCTTTCCCAAATAAATGATAAAAATGAGGGAAACAACTCTATGCATGTAACAGGATGTGAACAATAGAACGTTGTGTCTTTAAGCTGTGCTGGAGTTAAGAAAACAGAACTGACCAAAGTTGGCAAGTGCTCTGATTTCCCACTGACATGCTGGACCAGCTATGCATGATTTAGAAAAATTGTGGACAGTACATGGCCCTGGACTCAACAGTTACCTTGAAGATTATTGGAAAATGGAGAGGATTTCTTAGGAGAAGGCTTGCTGGTATGCAGTTAGTTCCAGTCTCCCTTACAATGGGTAGGTGGGAATGCAGAATATATACTTTCTCTCATCTGAAGCTCAGTGTTGGGGGCTTCCAGGATACTGGGAATCTTGGAAGATTTGCTCTGTGTTTGGCAGACACTGGCAGGTATCTGCCAAAAAAAAAAAAATTCCAGGGAGAGATAGTTTGAGGCCACCCATGGTGGCCGACATGGGTTGAATATGGGAACTATACTTCTACCAAGAGTGTTTTCCTACCTGGAGGAGATTAGTGTTGCCATGCAAAAAGTAGGCAGCTAAATATGACCTTCCCATGCAATACTCGGGTATGTGCTAAAGAAAAAGATATTCTGACCCTTGTTAAAATGATGAGGCAGAATTTACTCAGAACTATTATCATGGGCATAGGGACTGCTGCAGTGGGATTTCCATGGTGAGAGACTGGACTCAACTCAGAGCACAGCAAGGAAAGGCAGAGATGTTATAGCCAAAGAGCAGGCTGAGGGGAAGGGGATGGAAAATACTGAAAGGAACTTCAGGAGTAAGTGGGGGATTCTGGCTAAACTGACCTAACAGGCTTCTTGCTGATGGCAGGCCTGGGTGATCTGATATCACCTGTGGAATGGTGGAGGATGTGGAACCTGATCAATATCAAGGGTGATCAGAACTTTAAGGGTGGGAGATTCTCACTGAATCAACTTGGCAGGATTTTTGCTAAAACTGGGCAATGCAAAGACAGATGCACATGTGGAACCCCACAAGCTGAGACCTCCTTGGTGAGAGGATTCAGAAGAGACTCACTAAAGTTCAGTCAACCCTTTGTCACATCCTTACACTAAAGACAATTCACTCTTAATTGGAAATTCCCATTTATCTGGGCAGCCTATTTTTATTTGCTAAATCTCAGAAGCGGTAGGGCCCAAGAAAGATTTCTACAGGGGCCGGGAGATGCTGTCATCCCAGAGGCTGGAAGGGGAAGGTCAGTGGTGGCCCTGAAAATGGGGCCATGGGCTGAACTGCAGCTGGAGGACACATGAGGGACCTCCAGAGATGCCTGGAAAGGGCTCATGTGCTAAAGGGCCTCCAACATCCTGCAAGGCCATAAGAAACTCATGAGAATTACAACTCATCCTGTGAAGGCATACCTGGGCTGGGTCCTTCTTCTCCTTTCCCTCTTTCATCATGGAGGATCTAGAGTGGTCAATGGGTGGGGAAGGAGGATTAGAGCAAAAGTTGGGGGAGAAAGAGAAAGCCAACGATGTTCTTGCCCCGGTCCTTTCGCCTCCCCCAGCTTCCAGCTTAAACCTGACCCAGAGAGGGGAGGTGGGAAGTTGTGGTATCGGGAGACGTGTCCCAGTGGAGACAAGAGCCTCTGCAGAAAAGACACTCTGTGATCACATTGTACCACAAAATGTACACATGCCATAATGTCCCTACAATAGAGAAAACTCACTAAACAGAGTAGAATAGTTAGATGAATTATGCTGCTAAAATTTCACACAATATTATGAAGTCATTAGAAGGTCACGCATTGATTCATTCCCCAGGGATTTATTCAGCACCCCCCCGCCCCCGCCCCCAACAGGCAAGCACCCAGGCACTTGGGGGTTGAAGTGATGAGCATAAACAGAGAGGGTTATGATGCAAACACAAATGACGACTGTGAAGTTTATATAGCAACACGGAAAACGAGGGCCGCGTGGAATTCACTTCATTAACAAGAGGCCCTGGTCAGGGACGCTGCTCTGGTTGTAACTGACAAACAATAACCAGCTATGTACAAGAACAAGAAACTCCTATTAAAAATTAGATTTAGTTTTTATTTCATTTACTTTGTTTTTTTCAGTTTATTTTTTCCTTGATAGAATTGGTAACTATCTGTGAATGCATGTGCACATACTAATGCCATCCTGATTCATTCAAAGGGAAACTGATGTGAATTACACTAGGAATGCTTCTATAAGAGCTGCGCCTTGAAGCAGCACTTGAAGGACCAGAATAATTTTGATGGATAAGGAAATGGGTCAAGATTGTCATAACTAGTTTAATCAAATTATATATAATACTCCTGTGCCCCCCAATAAAAATTAATACATTTCCCCATAATACTGGATGGAACAGACTGACTTTTTCAGGGTCTGGCTTTGGGATTCCTGTAGTGCAGGGCCAGGTTTTTCATTTGCATTAAGACTGTGATGGCCTCTGCCCAGGTTTCCATAATCCAATTGCATTTTTTACAAAGAAATAAAGCTTGAAAATAAACAAGTATCTGGGGCAGGTGCCTATAACACCACAGGAGTCAGAGGCCAAAGAAATGGAGCAAAAGATAAAATGGAAATTAGGGGGAACATAGGCTACCACCACCCCGAGGACACTCATTACGATGCAGTTGTCTGCAGGAACAATGTGTTATGTCTTTGGACTGGAAGAAGCTCGGGAAGGACCCAGTTAGTGAGTGCTCTGAAACCTGGACTTATCAGCAGCCTCCAGCAGACATTGTACTCCCTCCATACATTCTCTACAAGTTTATCTTTTCTCAACATCCTACAGTAATAGTAAAGGGAGTTTTGTAGTTCCAACTATTTCCTAGGGGGAAATGAGAAAAGTGCAGCCAGGGAAAAGCTTCAAAATACTTTTGTTGCTAGGAAGAGTTAGTGCACATTCTTCTCTTTGTTTTTCTGAAACACAAGGGCTTACATTACTATAATTATGTGCAAATTAGCCCTAAGAGCTGGGGTAATTACCTTTTTTTTTTAATGGCCTACAAAGACACTTTTTAAAAATATAGCAGCAGAAATTAGAATTACTTTTTACCTTGGGTTTGTACAGTTTTTTGCTATGTGCATAAACTTATTACTATTCCTTAACCACCTTATGTAACTGGGAATAAAGAATGTTCCTTAAGAGAATTAGGGCATAAGCATGTCTGTGAAGTCAGGCTTGAATTCAAAACAACCCATGTTTTCTCCAGCTGAAGGAATTTTAACAAAATTATTTAACATATGAACCTTACCTTACTCACCTTCAATCATCAAAGTTTCTGCCATAGTTCTTAGGAAGTATAGCTAGAAATGATGCTATGGGTCAGTAGTATGCATTCACAAATAATAATTTTTGTTTTGTTTTGTTTTGTCTTTTTGAGACGGAGTCTCACTCTGTCACCCAGACTGGAGTGCAGTGGCACGATCTTGGCTCACTGCAGCCTCCTGCTCCCGGGTTCAAGCAATTCTCCAGCCTCAGCCTC